>NC_136261.1:297668654-298108654 GCF_964187855.1 Myxine glutinosa
TGTATTACAGGACAAGTGATAAAACATCAATGTACAAATTATTACATGAAACAACATATTAGTAATTCAAGTATGAAAATAAATTACTTGCGCCTTCTAATTGTTTGTCAACAAGGAATATAACAAATATTGGATTGAATAAGAATTAATAAGATAATATACCTGAGGAATGAACAAACTACAACATCCTCGTCTCATAACGTAACAATAATAAAGATATTGTAAAACCAAGTGATGTAGAAACTAACCGACTCCAGCAAGGCTTTTTATGCAAGCTTCGATGGTGGCCTTTTGAGAGACACTGGGCCAAGTACACTGGTACACACGGAATACACCTTGCAGTAAGTGCACAAACACGGGCTGGTGCGTCTGCAGGTATACAAGCATACACAGCATAAGTGACGTCATCTTAAACGCCAAAACAATTACTTTTTGACTGATTAAATTCAAGAAGTAAAATGAAGAAAACAGTCATTATATAACATAAAAATTGGGGCAGCGTCCCTGGGCTCACCTGGTAGAACCAAGGAACCACTGGTAGGGCATGGATGACCCAGAAAATATGTAAATTAGCCGATGGTTTGAACAAACTTGTGAAAGCATCACACAGAGATGATTCCTATCAAGTTACAGCTAAGTCGGGTAAATACTTTTTAGAGAGGTCAAAAGTAGCGATCCTGGAATCGTAATGACCTTTGACCTTTACATTGACCCACTTGATAAGCAATTTTTGATGGAATTTGCAAGGCATCGGGAGGCCTTGGTTCTCAGAGGTACTGCAAGGTTTGGTGAAAATAGAACTATTAGTTTTAGCATCACGGGTGATGAAAGTTTCATCGAAATGGTGCATGTAGTTTTGGAGAAGAAGACCAGTGTTTACATACTGACTGACACCGCGCGATGCCAATACCTCACCTGAACAATTTGTTCCAGGTGAGCTAAAAATGAGGGGATGAGAACCAGAATCTACTATCTGATATTTCTCCAAATTTCAACATGCTAGAAACATCCGCTCCCTTTGGAAGCATTGGCAAGTCGTTTTTACCTTGCCACTAAAGGTGAGCGAAGGTTATGTTTTCACCTCTGTCTGTTTGTCTGTTTGTTTGTCTGTGAGCAGGACATCTCAAAAAGTTTTGGACGGATTTGCCCGAAACAGGATGGACAAATTGGTTGTATGACAAGGACAAATTGATTCGATTTTGATGAAGATCCGAATGCGAATCTAGATATGAGAATGTTTTTAAAATTTTCAACATGATTCTTCACCATTGAGAGATGGGCCAAAACGATATACAGCACGATATCTCAAAGTTGTGGACGAGCAATGACAAAACTAGGCGGATGAGTTGGTTAGGTGACAAGAACAAGCCCATCCACCGATTTTAATTTCAGTCCAAATCCAGATCCAACAAATCAGTGGATAAGAAAAATGTAAATTGTTCAGCCTGGCTGAGGTATGCTCTCTACAGTGTTGGTCTAGTTTTCTATTTTTTGTGTGGGGCCTAAAACACTTCACTACACCTACTAAGTTATGGGGTCATTACATGTTACCTTTCACATAGCTACAAAGACTTAGGTACTATAGAGTTATTAAAAGAAAAAAAATCCAACTTAAAAAAATTCCTCCTAAAACACTCCCCGAGACTCGCTGATGAACCTCTCAAGGTTTGACAAACATCCATTTGGCAATATCTGTGAAAAATGGCGATACAGACAAACAAACAAACTCTCCCTTATAGTATAGTTAGTAGGATAAATGGGTATGAATTAATGAATGAATGATCGTTTTGAGGCCATTTTCCCCGCTAAAGCGGGGGTTAGCCTTGCGGGCCCCATGACCTCATGGTTCCCTTTTTGAGGCAGTTTTTATGGCCGGATGCCCTTCCTGACGCCAACCCTTTGTCACCTCTTACGATGATGGTATCTTGTATTATAAAATAAATGTGCTGAGAAATGCAGTGCTGCAACATGGGTAGAGTTTGGAAGCATAGCTGTGGGTTGGGTTTGGAAGTGGCGCTGTGGGTTCGGGTTCGGACGCAGTGCTGCGGGTTGGGTTCGGACGCGGTGCTGAGGGTTGGGTATGGTGTGGTGCCGCAGCACATGTTTGATGTGGTGTGGTGCTGCAGAACAGATATTGTGTGGGTGGTGCTGCAGATTAGGCATGGTGTGTTGCTGCAGATTAGGCATGGTGTGGTGCTGCAGATTGGGTATGGTGTGGTGTTGCAGATTGGGTATGGTGTGGTGCTGCAGATTAGGATAAGTTGTGCTGCTGAAGATTGGGTATGGTGTGGTGCTGAATATTGGGTATGGTGTGGTGCTGCAGATTAGATATTGTGTGGTGCTGCAGATTGGATATGGTGTGGTGTTGCAGATTGGGTATGGTGTGGTGCTGAAGATTTGGTATGGTGTGGTGCTGAAGATTGTGTATGGCGTGGTGCTGCAGAACAGGTATGATGTGGTGTGGTGCTGCAGAACAGATATGGTGTGGTGTGGTGCTGCAGATTGGGCATGGTGTGGTGCTGCAGATTGGGCATGGTGTGGTGCTGCAGATTTGGATATGGTGTGGTGCTGCAGAATTTGGACATGGGTAATGAACGTAGAGCAGCAACGAAGGTTGGAAATGCGAATGGTTCGATGGATGTGTGGAGTATCGTTGAGAGAGAGGAAGACAAATGATGAATTGCGAAAGATGATGGGAATAGAGCCTGTGATTGATGCTGTGAAGAGGAACAGGTTGAGATGGTTTGGTCATGTGTTGAGGAAGGATGAAAGTGACTGGTTGAGAAGAGTGATGGAAATGAATGTAGAAGGAAGTAGAGGACGGGGAAGACCGAGAAAGACTTGGCTAAAGATGGTGGAAGAAGAAATGCGGGCAAGGGGGTTAACAAGGGGAGATGCAGAAAATAGGGCAAGATGGAGAAGATTGTCATGGGGACCGCAAGGCTAACCCCCGCTCTAGCAGGGAAAATGGCCTTAAAATGCATGTTGTTGTTGTTGTTGTTGTTGTTGTTGTGGTGCTGCAGAATGGCAGAAATTTGCTTGTCGAAACCTCTTTGGAGTTTTTTGTTTTCCTATTTAATGTTGAAATGGTCATTGTTCTTGACATCTGATTAAAAGTTGAAAGGAAAGGGCATAGTTTGATCGTGTACTCACCCTAATGGTTTTGATTCTTGATGGAATTAAGTTTTGACTACAAACGGTCACCCTGGTTGTCTTTGCAAGCAGTGTTTTGCATCCTAGAGTACCCACTCCTACCTACTAGAGTACTCACTCCTACCCATCCAATGAGATTACCGAGTTAACATTATTCTTCTTGAATCTTGAATGTTAACATTCACTTATGGACATCAAACATCCAATGGTCACTGAAAGACTATACTGGTACACTGAGCAAAATAAGTAATTTCTGCCTCGCATCGTGGCCACAACAAACATGAAGGTACCAAAAGTTAAACATCTCAGAAATATAGACATTCCAAAAAAATTCACAAATGGAGAAGGAAAAATAAATCCTTTACATCAAGGAATAGAATAGAGGAGGCCTATACATTTCTGACACACAGTAATTAAGTGACAAAATATAAAATGCACAAATAAAATAAAGGAGAATAGAGAACAGCCATGGTTGATAGTTCAACTTGGGCATTTCCTCATTCTATTAGGCCATTAAAGTTCAAGGACAAAAGCCACAATGAACTTTGGAAAGCAGCAGCATTTGGTGAACTGGACAAAACCAAAGGAGATTTTTGAGAAATACAACAAAAAAGCAACAGGCATTTTAAGGCCATTTTCCCTGCTAGAGCGGGGGTTAGCCTTGCGGGCCCTATGACAATCTTGAGAAATGGCGCACTAAAATCCAGCTTAGGTCCGTGTACCTGCAGGCTTGCACTTTGATCAGACAATGGTAAGCTGAAGAACGTTGTGATGATATTTGAGACTGTTTCTGCCACATAATCCTCCAAGATGGAGTCATCCTGGCGCCCTTTCAATGGTCGATTGCACACCTGCAACAAACAAACCACACCGCAACAGAGGTTGTCGATCCTTCCCAATATGATCATTCATTCTCAGAATGTGGTCACCATGTGTTCAACACGATAAATGATGATTAATTAAAGTTATTAGGTCATCTCATATAGAGATTCTCAGAGATAAACTGATAAAATGGGTTGTGATGTCCGGATCCGTTAACTTTTTGCTATTTTTCCAGCTCCTCCATTATCACCTGGCTGATTGTTCTGAAACCTGACACATGAATACAAGACAGCAGCCTGCACAATCGCTCGGACATTGAATTTTCGATTTCGGATCATGGCACAATCGCTAAGATTTTATCCACAGCTCAATGGAATACTGCTCTCCCCTCTGGGCTGGCGCTCCTGCCTCACACCTAGCTCGTCTTCACGCTGTTGAAACCAAAGCTTTCAGAATCATTGGAATCTCCTGCGATGAAGCTGATTGTGAGGGCCTTTCACTTACTCACCACAGGCAGGTTGGTGGACTTTCTGTCTTCCACCGACTCCTCTCCGGCCTAGCTCCCCCAGCTATGTCTGTGCTCTGTCCCCCAAATATTCCTATAGGTCGCACAAGATCTGCCGGCAAACCTCTTCTGGTGAAACTGCCAAAATCTAGGCTCTCTGCTCACCTTCACTCTTTCATTCCTCTTTACTTCTGCCTCTGGAACAAACTCCCTCACTCTCTTCAATCCCACTCCTCCCTCCAGGTCTTTAAAACAGCTGTTCACCACCATCTCTTATCTTCCCCCATCCAAAACTTGATATTTTCTACCCCCGTTAATTTCACCCCAGATCCACTTTTTTGAAATACTGACTTCTTTCCTTGAAGTCCAAGCTGTGTCCATGCGTTTTATACCTCTCCCACTCCCCACCCCCTTCACTTCCTATGCCTAATCCACCCCCCAAGACCTCTCCCTCCCACAGATCTCCCGATGTCCCTGTTCTCTACTGTGGTACTTGTGTGCTTCCCTCTCCCTCACCATCTTGTCCCACTCCCTTTATTATATGTTTTTTTATGTGTCTGTTTGTTTTTTTGTAATTAATGTTAGCTCTTACACGAGCCTCGATCTTGTATCCAAAAACAAAAGAAAAAAAGGAAAAAGGGGGTTCCCAGGAAGGGAGGGAGAAGAGAACAGGGTGGAGGGGGGTGGGGGAGGTGGGTGAGGGGAGGGTGGTTGCCCCTAAAACTTTGAATCCCTACTCGTCCCTTATTTTCCAACCAATTACTCTGAAAACGAATACAGCCCTTATACTTGATGATCCGCAGGATCGTTCGGTCTTACATTTTCTGATTTCGGATCATGGGGTCTCCCAGGAGGGAGAGGGGTGGAAGGGGGGGTGGGGGTACCCCTGAAACTTCAAATCCCTACTCATCCCTTATTTACCAAGCGATTGCTCTGAAACCCGATGCGGCCCTTCTACTCGATAGTCCGCTGGATCTCGCTCGGTCTTAGATGTTTCGTTTTTGTATTAGGGGTCCTCCCAGGGGATCAAGGGAGCTCCCAGGAGGGTCCCCATAAACCGGCAGTGGTCTGAACTACAACCTTGAGAGATGATAGTCAGCCCACTCGGGGCTATTTTTGTCTCTATATAATGAATGTACAATTTCAATATTTTAACACAGATTTTATTTTTATCCTTTTGTGGTAGGCCAAGATCTGATCAATGCTCACCGATGAGGAAAAGCACGACAAGCAGAGTAAAGACAAGCAGAGTAAAGACGTGTTAGCATTCCCATCTGAATTCCTGGTTCATGATCTGCTAATCATGTGACAATTTGAGAAATGTCTGTTTGTTCGTTTGACTTTGATGCACCCCTGAACTGCTGGACAGAACGAGGTGAAAACTGCTGATTGTATTCTAGGGGCCAAATTTACGAAAGGGACTTAAGCGAGGGTCTTGCTATAACATGCCTAACCCTTAAACGCTGACAAAAACATCATTGTCTGCAGCACACCTAATCACCCATCTAAATAGCAATTGATGAAGATAGACAAACAGTTGATTAGTTGTGCATATCTCAAAGACAATTGTTGGAGGGGATTCGGCACATTGCCCCTCATTGTAGGTTGATCCAGGTCATCTCACATTAGATTCAGCAGCCAACGAAATTATTCCTTCAAAAGTCTATGGCCGGACAAATTTGACATCGTCATACTTCTCCAGAGAATTGCACCAATCCTTGAATATTCTCAATGCATGTCGGTGAACTGACCTATTCCTATCCTCTTCTGCCTCCTCTTGAGCTTATTCAAGCAAACGTCCATGTAAACTACCATTTATAAGCCATGCAATTCTTGCTTTAAGGCCTAAAATGCACTCTTAAACATGCGTTTGCCAACGTGTGAAAGTTTCTTTGTAATTTAAATGCTTGTGATTACGTTATAATCGCACATTAGATAATCACTATTCGGCGATTGGCAATTAACTTTGAATGGGTGATCATCACATGATTAGCGATTATACACACGTCTAGCTCTTGAACTCCTTTCGTCTAACTCTTAAACTCCTTTCGTCTAACTCTTGAACTCCTTTCGTCTAACTCTTAAACTCCTTTCGTAAATTTGGCCCCAGGTGTGCACAGGAAGGTTTTAAGTGGTAAATACATTTTTATAGTTCCAGGAGTTCAGGGTGGGGAGAGCACTTAATTCTCTCGATGTAAAAGTGTATAATATAGCGTAGTTCCCAGTGGTAGTGAGTATTACAAATCCCATCCGTAATTCTGGGGGAATTAACCTGGCTGGAAGGACGAGTTCTTCGCCAGTATCCTTGTAATTTAGGTAAAAGTACACCAATTCTATTAATCTATTTGTCCTTCGTGTGATATATCTCCATGCTACACCAGAAGTCATATTCACTCAAAAATAAAAAGACAACAAATCCACCAAAAAAATACAACCTACACGGCTGATGTCGACCAAAAAACTCTCAAAGAGCTTCCACATGTGATTACTTGTGTAGATTTCTTTCATCTCCACCTCGGTATCAATGTAGCAGTGGTTCAGAAAGTTCACATAAGCTATTTTTACCTGGAAAAATGAAAACAGAATTAAAGTGAACAACAATAACTTCACAACACACAAACTAATTTACAGTTCACAATGATGTATTCATCCAGACTTGTCATGTAAAAGCTTTGCATTCAGCTATCCTGTTCACAATATTCCATTCTAACAAGAGACCACTCATTTTAGAGGACTACCTCAGGAATGCAGTCGTCATGTATGACAATATTCACAACATCCTCAAGAGGCAGCAGAGAGTTGCACTTTATCTCAGTGTAAACATTCTTGCCCTCTGTGCACGCAGCCAGCAGTTTGACAAGCTGCAGGTGGTATCTCAGTGGCCCATCCTCAGCACAACACTCACGCTCCGATCCCATGAGGTGCAGAAACGTTTGGAAAGATGCACGGTCATTGTAGAACACCAACGCCTCCTCCCCAGCATTTATCAACTGGCATGTATCCAAAGAGAAAGCATTTATGTGTAAACACCAAATGAGACGAAATGAGTCAAAGGAAGAATAAGGTTGATAGAGAAGAAGAATGGTATAAGAAGAAGATGATGTAGAATGAGCATTATCATTAAGTGGCGTTGGGAGGGTTTGATGGCTGGGATTTATATGAAGGACAATCAAATTTCGGGAAAGGAGGAGAAAGCAAAAATGGAGAAAAACAGAAGAGAAAACAGAATATAATACAAAGAAGGCACAAGGAAGATATTGAGGATGAGAAACACAAAAGAAAAGAAAAATCACAACTATGCAAGGGTGAACCTGGCAAATATTTGACATATCAGGTCATAGTGATGATTGTGACCTCACCTCAGCCATGACCATGTCTTGGCACTTCTTGATGTATCTCCCATCCACCTTTATCAGTGTCTGCAGGCAGCGCACATACTGCACATGACGCCCATGAGTCTCGATACAGCGCACAAAGTGCTGCACCACACGCTCCGTCATGGCACTGCACAGTTTCCAATTATCAGTGAAGATGACCTGCAACGTCTGTGCATCAAGAAGCTGTCAAGAAAAGGATGGAAGAAAATTGAAGGAAGCTTGCTTATTGAAATATATTGAACCAAATTGATCTGGAGTTTCCAAAAAGGAAATGTAACAATGGCACCGAGGATAATACTTTTTTAGCCAGTGCAAACAAGATGCATCAATGCAAGCAAGGAGGCAGCTGTTTTTGTTTGTTTGTTTATTTGGTTATAAAATCTAAACTCATGAGAGCTTTCCTGCATTTGGAAAACTCAACTTCTGAACTATAGGGGTGAAATTATCAGTTAGCAAACTTCATTAAAATAAAGATTCAAGTGTTTTCCATTGTTAGATACAGGATGCATTTGACATTAGTTCCGCTTTGTTGCCAAATGAAGTTGAATGCAAATTAGTGGGGGGCCGTGCATGGGTAATTTTTCTTTTCATTTCAAATTGATGTAAAAGTTTCGTTTTCAGTACCAATATGAAGGTAAGGGCCTATAGAACAATTTTGGTTTGAGTGTCAAGCACTCAGATAAAAAATGGGGCTTCTGGGGACGTGGGGGGTTCCCGACCCCCCCCCCCCCCACCCCCCTTCCACCGGGCTATGCAAAATATAGAAACTGTTATAACTTTTGATTGTGTTACGGATTCGTCACTTCCGTTGTGGTGGTTTGCATCCACTGTAGATATTTCTGATTCCAAGTGCTATTATTGTGTTCAAAAGGTTTATGGTTCATGAACTGTTTTGAAAAGGTAAAAAGCTAATGTTAAAAGAAACAGGAAACCGGATCGGGAACCGGACGATGAAGAGGAAGAGGAGAAAGAAAGAGGGCGGAGTGAGTGAGTCGGACAAGAAAGCGGCGTTGCTCCGAGTTCGGAATCGAACGTTGTCGAACGGGAGTCGCTAGCGAACTTTCGGGATTCCCGGGAAAGGGATTCCTGCGACAGAGTTGTCATCGCTGTGACCGATCAACCTGCGTGTCAGGATTTTGGCGGTGGATTCCGAGGAGAATTATCGCCGGGCCGTTACGTCTCTAGAATGGGTCGTCGGCCATTTTGACTCGCGCAGGACTTGTGCTTCGCTCGCGGTTTCGTCTCTTTTCGACCATTTTCACCGCATTCAGACGTCGATCTGGGACGTGTGTGTGACGTGGCTTTTTGAAGGTTAATTTGTCCATACCCGAGGGTGTGATCTCTCAGTCGCCTGTAGGATGCCTTTGGATTTCCCAGTCGCCTTGAGGGCGCCTTTGTACAGCTTCGGCTGTGTGACTGTATTTGCCATCCGCACGGGATTCTGGTCTCGATTGGACATCGTTCAGGCGATCGCTGGAGCGAATCAACTTCGTCTTGAAGCCGGGAATAAGAGATATTGGGGAATGTTCTTGTTTCACTCACTTGGAGCACAGTGAGTTATATATTACAAAACTGATGGTACCATCATAGGACATATTGATTGTACTTTTGAATACTATTGTTGTTGTATTGTTATTCTTGTGTGATCTTAATAGAATAATTGTTTGTGATTAACAATTGGGGTGGCTTCTCCATTGATCTTTGACACACAGAATAACACATTTTTCTGCCGTGACTCCTCTCGGGGCTCGGAGGTACACCGTGACCAGGGAGTCTGGGAGGAGCACGTAACAATTGGATGATCCGATCTGAACATATGAGGTATGTATGGATTCAGGATCAGGAGTAGCAACTTGTATTTCAAGCATATTGCCCATATAAGCAATAATTTTGCCGGTATCGGCACATATCCACAAAAAAAGACCAAGGGTCATAGCCCCGGTAAGCTGAAACGTGTCAAAAAAAAAAAAACTGGACAATTATACTCAGACCCAATGATATGGTGACATTTTTATTTATCTTTTAACTGTGCTACAATATGGTGGTGAGTAACTGCTTAGACAATTGCTTGAATAACTTCTTGAACAATAGTTTTAATAAGAAAGTGGCTAGCAAATCGACCATATATACATGTCAGTATTGGAAATTGTTCTGGTCCAGCTACTTCTCACATTTGCACTTGCACAGACTTGTGCACTTCAACTTTGCCCTCATGCACTAGCACAGAGCGCAGGTGCAAGTGCACTTCACATCGAATACATCCTTGGCGAGGGGCAGCGAGGTCCAAATGGGAAGCAGCTTGCCGTCCTCTTCCTTCCACCCATGATTAGTGTGGTTGTTGACAGGCATCATGGACCTTTGGGCTGTTGTCCAGATGCTCGCTTGGAAGACACTCCTTTTGAGATGTTGATCCAAAGCATCACTCGTTGGGGGAATTCTCTCCACGTCCCTTGTCTTCTGTGAGAACATTCTCATTCGGACGAGGTCAACGTCATTGTCCTCATTGGATTCGTTGGAGTACAGCCTACAGACAAAGTTCGTTGCCACTTCTTTCAGCCTTGGCGATGTTTGGAATGGAGTGTCGACGATAGTTGTAAATTCCTCCATGAGGGATGGCACTCGTGCATCAACTTGCAGCAGTATCGCTTACCCTTAAACTTGAAGGAAGGCGTGCTGTCTGATCCAGTGAATGCGTGGAAGAGGGCCATGGCTTTGCACGTTGCCATGCCCAGGTTTGTGGCGATATTGTTTAGGGAGATCATTGTTGTCTTTCCCGCTTTGAAGGAGATCCAGATTTCTGCAGCCGGATTCAGAGCCTTGATGTGATGGAAATTACTCAGAAGGATTACGACAACATCTGTGTCTCCAGTATGAACCATCCCAAGTGACGATGTTTGGAGGGCGTGGAGGAGATGTACTAGGACACGAGTGTCAGCTTCCTCATGGTTGCATTGATCCATTGGTGGACTGTTTCCAACATGGTGGACTTGATCACCTGCAGTGATGTAGACATCCTTGTCATCTGGGGAACTGTCCTTCTGTTATCTTTTTTGACAGGAATGAGAACAGTTCCTTCTTGTTATCAACGTTTGCCAGAAACTTCTGCCAATTTCCTGGGATTTTGGCAGTACCAGATACGCGGTCGGGTGCCTGTTCCTCGTTTTTCCCCTGTGCCTCCTTTGATTGTCAGTGCACGATACTGGTCCCAGACAATGTCCACTCTTGTCGATCTTTTCAAGTCGTGGCGAACTCTTGGGCAGAATGCCTTGTCCAAATATGAATCAAAGGTGTTTCCTTGGACAGTTGTACCAGGAAGTGAGTGTATCAGTACTCCACCGTCAATAACAATGAAGTCGTAAACATCTGGCGCAACTAGCTCCTCACCGACAGAAAAGGCACTACTCGTACTGGCTTCCACGATATATACCAACAAATCTGACTTGGTACAAGAGTTGAGGGACCCGTAGGATGACAACGCAGGTGGGTATGGGGAAGATTGGTGACGAAAAAAATCCTCCAAATCCCCCCCAAAAAAATTTATATGAGTGCTTGACACTTGAACGAAAATTGTTCTAAAGGCCCTTAACTTCAAATTGGTACTGAAAACGAAACTTTTGCATCAATTTGAAATGACTGAGTGTCTGGGCACCCCACTAAATAATATGTATCAATTAATGTGGTGCTGTAAAGGTTAATCTCACCATCTGAATTGGAGACTGTCAAAATCTGCAGTAAATCATCCTTGACCACAAAGTCCTGACGAAGGTGTATCAATTTGAATGACCACACACCAAGAACAATTTTGAATATTTAATTCTCGGGAGAAGATTTGCTCGAATGCACAAAGGATTACAACAAAGTTTAACAATAGTATACCGACGTATATACTCACAGATTCAACACGTGCCCAGCCAATCTTATAGCCAGTGGTTGAATGCAGTTCCTTTTTATGGCATAGCCCATCAGGCAGAGCTGTCTAGAACAGTGTTTGTCCGTCCGTACGTATGTATGTATATATGTATGTCCCCTCAAACGTATACCAATCAGAGCTGAGAATCTGGTCACATGACAGGGTAATGTGATTATGTCTGATGTCATTACGGCATACGCGGCTGACTCTCCACACTCCGCCATTTTGACTTATATGCCGTTCATGCTGAACACTGTCGAACCTGTCATATATCACAATCGCCATGCTCTACCTTTACGTTTTTCATTCTGTGTGAAACAAACAAACCGATTGTTAAAATGACCATCAAATATCGAAAGCATCGGTGTTATGTCTCTTCCAACAATACGGTACGTATAGGCCTTAGGCGTTATGCCTCATTTTCGGACCGCTTCAGACAAATTAAAGCCCAGGTTTCTTAATACAGTAGTGTATCGTTTTAGTAGCATCGTTTTTGTAAAAGTAATAATAATAATATAGTAAATATACCCATAATACTTGAATCCCAATGTTGTGAATTGAAGGTTTATGGATTTAAGCGGTGCATGGATCATGATCAGTGATGAGCGTTGTTCCGCACTAATATTAATAACCGAGGAAGTAAGAAATTCGCCTTGGTTTTTTGATAGTAATATCATTTTCGAAATAATGACAACGTAACGTTAATATTATAGTAAATCTAATGATAACACTAATCCCTTCTTAGTGACTGCAAACTTACTGGAAGTTAAAATATATCAGTTTTGTGTCCATTACGTCTATGATGTCATTACGACCGCTGACTGCACCGACCGACATTTGAATTTACAAGTATACGCTCACTACGGGAGTGGCAGGAAGGGCCATTCATCTTTGGGGTATAGAGATTACAGTCGATCTATGGTCAGGTCTCAAGAACATTGGGTGTGTGTTCATTTACCAAGGTTCTTGTGGTGAAATCGCCAAGTGGTTTAAGCATCCGAGCAAGCACTCCATTAAAAACCCTTAAGGAACGGCGGGCTTGGCAAGCGCTAGCTAGCTGCTTAGTAAATAAGCACACCTCCAACCCTTGTGGGGTATAATCTAGAATACAGTAGATCTTCGCTCAGTTCTGGAAGTAAAACCTACCTCATGGCTGTCGAGATTCCTCCAAATGTCTTTGTTTAACCCTCTGGAGTCTACTATTAAACCATTACACACACATCGAATCCAGGAGGCGGTAATTGCACGGTAAATTTGAATGCGGTTAGAGCCGATAAATTCGGCTTGTTGACATTTCGGCGCATGTGTGAAGCCGATAGAATCGGCTTGTGGACTCCAGAGGGTTAATGATATAAACAGCATTAGTGACAGTTTGAAAAGATAACAAGTACACATACATTCAAAGTACACCGCCCCCATGCCAAATAATTAAATATCCTACAGCGCGGAATTGCCGGGGCGCCTCTGGCGCCCGGCAATACCGCAGTGCAGCTCATTGAGGCTGCATTGGGAGGGAGAGGTGTGCACTACTTGATTGATTAATTGTATAATTAAAATCAATAAAAGATTATCACAAAATATTTTCATAATCAATTGGCTAATCGCATAACTAAACCACTAGTGCTTCATCCGAAGATGTATCTTTTAGAAATTTAATTAAATAAGTCATTTATAAAAAATTAAATAATTAATTGATTACTCAATAAATAATTAATCGATTAATCATTAAATAATTAATAGATGAAATGATTAATCAATAAATCAAAAATATCCTTGATAGCCACATCACTTGGTCACTCATGTCCAAATATTAGCTTCCCAGCTCAAAAGGTGCCTGAGATATTGGCCAAATGAGAAAGAAAATAAATAAATGATTAATAATGAAAATAAATAAATAACAATCATAAAAAAATTAAATTATTAATCAATTTGGTCAGAGAACACATAAACTACCACTATTTCATCAGAATCTGTAACTTAAAAAAAAATTTTTTTTTGCCATTAATCGAATAATTAAATAATTAATCGATTACTTGATTAATTAATAAATCAAAAATATCCTTTGCAGCCAAATCACCTGGTCATTGGCATGTCCAAATATCAGCTTCCTAACTCAAAAGGTGCCTGAGTTAATGGTCAGAAGAGAAAGGAAATTTGATTAATTAAATAAGTACTTCATTTAAAAAAAAAAAAACCACCTTTAGAGGCCATTTTTCCCCGCAAGCGGGGGTTGGCCTTTTTCGGGAACCGTGGTTGTTGTTGTTTTTCGGTCCCCTTTTTGAAGCAATGTTTTATGGCCGGATGCCCTTCCTGACGCCAACCCTTTTTGCCGCCTTTAACGACAAGCAGGGAATTACCAGTGAACTGGTACTCAATTTGCCGACCTCGGAAGGATGACAGGCTGAGTCAACCCCCCTGGCGTTAATTTCAGCGATTGACCGGGATTCGAACCCAGGATCCTAGGATCCTAAGCCGGCACCCTAGCCGCTAGCCCAACACCAGGGATAAATAAGTACTTCATTAATCGCTAATAATTAAATAACTCCTCAATTTATTGATTAATCAAAAAATAAAAAATACCGTTTTTGAGAAAGGACTTGCTCAATCTTGTGCCTAAATTTCAGCTTCCTAGCTCAAAGGATGGCTGAGATATCGTCCGGACAACCAAGGAAACAAGAAAGAAAACAAACAAGAAAACAAACAAGTACACATACATTCAAAGTACACCGCCCCATGCCAAATAATTAAATATGCTGCAGCGCGGCATTGCCGGGGCGCCTCCGGCGCCCGGCAATACCGCAGTGCAGCTCATTGAGGCTGCATTGGGAGGGAGAGGTGTACACTAATTGATTGATTAATTGTATAATTAAAATCAATAAAAGATTATCACAAAATATTTTCATAATCAATTGGCTAATCGCATAACTAAACCAGTAGTGCTTCATCCGAAGATGTATCTTTTAGAAATTTAATTAAATAAGTCATTTATAAAAAATTAAATAATTAATTGATTACTCAATAAATAATTAATCGATTAATCAATAAATACTTAATAGATGAAATGATTAATCAATAAATCAAAAATATCCTTGATAGCCACATCACTTGGTCACTCATGTCCAAATATTAGCTTCCCAGCTCAAAAGGTGCCTGAGATATTGGCCAAATGAGAAAGAAAATAAATAAATGATTAATAATGAAAATAAATAAATAATAATCATAAAAAAATTAAATTATTAATCAATTTGGTCAGAGAACACATAAACTACCACTATTTCATCAGAATCTGTAACTTAAAAAAAAAAAAATTTTTTGTCATTAATCGAATAATTAAATAATTAATCGATTAATTGATTAATTAATAAATCAAAAAATATCCTTTGCAGCCAAATCACCTGGTCATTGGCATGTCCAAATATCAGCTTCCTAACTCAAAAGGTGCCTGAGTTAATAATGGTCAGAAGATAAATGAAATTTAATTAATTAAATAAGTACTTAATTAAACGCTAATAATTAAATAACTCCTCAATTAATTGATTATTCAAAAAACAAAAAATACCGTATTTGACAAAGGACTTGCTCACTACTGTGCCGAAATTTCAGCTTCCTAGCTCAAAGGATGGCTGAGATATCGTCCGGACAACCAAGAAAACAAACAAGTACACATACATTCAAAGTACACCGCCCCATGCCAAATAATTAAATATGCTGCAGCGCGGCATTGCCGGGGCGCCTCCGGCGCCCGGCAATACCGCAGTGCAGCTCATTGAGGCTGCATTGGGAGGGAGAGGTGTACACTAATTGATTGATTAATTGTATAATTAAAATCAATAAAAGATTATCACAAAATATTTTCATAATCAATTGGCTAATCGCATAACTAAACCAGTAGTGCTTCATCCGAAGATGTATCTTTTAGAAATTTAATTAAATAAGTCATTTATAAAAAATTAAATAATTAATTGATTACTCAATAAATAATTAATCGATTAATCAATAAATACTTAATAGATGAAATGATTAATCAATAAATCAAAAATATCCTTGATAGCCACATCACTTGGTCACTCATGTCCAAATATTAGCTTCCCAGCTCAAAAGGTGCCTGAGATATTGGCCAAATGAGAAAGAAAATAAATAAATGATTAATAATGAAAATAAATAAATAATAATCATAAAAAAATTAAATTATTAATCAATTTGGTCAGAGAACACATAAACTACCACTATTTCATCAGAATCTGTAACTTAAAAAAAAAAATTTTTTTTGTCATTAATCGAATAATTAAATAATTAATCGATTAATTGATTAATTAATAAATCAAAAATATCCTTTGCAGCCAAATCACCTGGTCATTGGCATGTCCAAATATCAGCTTCCTAACTCAAAAGGTGCCTGAGTTAATAATGGTCAGAAGATAAATGAAATTTAATTAATTAAATAAGTACTTAATTAAACGCTAATAATTAAATAACTCCTCAATTAATTGATTATTCAAAAAACAAAAAATACCGTATTTGACAAAGGACTTGCTCACTACTGTGCCGAAATTTCAGCTTCCTAGCTCAAAGGATGGCTGAGATATCGTCCGGACAACCAAGAAAGAAAACAAACAAACAAGAAAACAAGAAACCAGAGTGAAAACTGAGTACTCTCTTTCAGCGTGCGTCACTGCCGAGCCCCCTTTGGTGCCCGGCAATGACGATTTGCAATGCCTGGAGATGGCATAGGAAAGGAGCGGTGTACAACAAACAAGAAAACAAGAAAACAAACAAGAAACCAGAGTGAAAACTGAGTACTCTCTTTCAGCGTGCGTCACTGCCGAGCCCCCTTTGGTGCCCGGCAATGACGATTTGCAATGCCTGGAGATGGCATAGGAAAGGAGCGGTGTACAACAAGAAACCAGAGTGAAAACTGAGTACTCTCTTTCAGCGTGCGTCACTGCCGAGCCCCCTTCGGTGCCCAGCAATGACGATTTGCAATGCCTGGAGATGGCATAGGAAAGGAGCGGTGTACAATAATATGTGTTTGTGGTTTATAATATTTTATAAGCCCGGCTACGCCGCTGTTAGACTTTTGGTCTTGTTGTACACCGCTCCTTTCCTATGCCATCTCCAGGCATTGCAAATCGTCATTGCCGGGCACCAAAGGGGGCTCGGCAGTGACGCACGCTGAAAGAGAGTACTCAGTTTTCACTCTGGTTTCTTGTTGTACACCGCTCCTTTCCTATGCCATCTCCAGGCATTGCAAATCGTCATTGCCGGGCACCAAAGGGGGCTCGGCAGTGACGCACGCTGAAAGAGAGTACTCAGTTTTCACTCTGGTTTCTTGTTTGTTGTACACCGCTCCTTTCCTATGCCATCTCCAGGCATTGCAAATCGTCATTGCCGGGCACCAAAGGGGGCTCTGCAGTGACGCACGCTGAAAGAGAGTACTCAGTTTTCACTCTGGTTGTTTGTTTTCTTGGTTGTCCGGGCGATATCTCAGCCATCCTTTGAGCTAGGAAGCTGAAATTTCGGCACAGTAGTGAGCAAGTCCTTTGTCAAATACGGTATTTTTTGTTTTTTGAATAATCAATTAATTGAGGAGTTATTTAATTATTAGCGTTTAATTAAGTACTTATTTAATTAATTAAATTTCATTTCTCTTCTGACCATTATTAACTCAGGCACCTTTTCAGTTAGGAAGCTGATATTTGGACATGCCAATGACCAGGTGATTTGGCTGCAAAGGATATTTTTGATTTATTAATTAATCAATTAATCGATTAATTATTTAATTATTCGATTAATGACAAAAAAATTTTTTTTTTTTAAGTTACAGATTCTGATGAAATAGTGGTAGTTTATGTGTTCTCTGACCAAATTGATTAATAATTTAATTTTTTTATGATTATTATTTATTTATTTTCATTATTAATCATTTATTTATTTTCTTTCTCATTTGGCCAATATCTCAGGCACCTTTTGAGCTGGGAAGCTAATATTTGGACATGAGTGACCAAGTGATGTGGCTATCAAGGATATTTTTGATTTATTGATTAATCATTTCATCTATTAAGTATTTATTGATTAATCGATTAATTATTTATTGAGTAATCAATTAATTATTAAATTTTTTATAAATGACTTATTTAATTAAATTTCTAAAAGATACATCTTCAGATGAAGCACTAGTGGTTTAGTTATGCGATTAGCCAATTGATTATGAAAATATTTTGTGATAATCTTTTATTGATTTTAATTATACAATTAATCAATCAATTAGTGTACACCTCTCCCTCCCAATGCAGCCTCAATGAGCTGCACTGCGGTATTGCCGGGCGCCGGAGGCGCCCCGGCAATGCCGCGCTGCAGCATATTTAATTATTTGGCATGGGGCGGTGTACTTTGAATGTATGTGTACTTGTCTTTCTTTCTTTCTTGGTTGTCCGGACGATATCTCAGCCATCCTTTGAGCTAGGAAGCTGAAATTTCGGCACAGTAGTGAGCAAGTCCTTTTTCAAATACGGTATTTTTTGTTTTTTGAATAATCAATTAATTGAGGAGTTATTTAATTATTAGCGTTTAATTAAGTACTTATTTAATTAATTACATTTCATTTCTCTTCTGACCATTATTAACTCAGGCACCTTTTGAGTTAGGAAGCTGATATTTGGACATGCCAATGACCAGGTGATTTGGCTGCAAAGGATATTTTTGATTTATTAATTAATCAATTAATCGATTAATTATTTAATTATTCGATTAATGACCAAAAAATTTTTTTTTTTTAAGTTACAGATTCTGATGAAATAGTGGTAGTTTATGTGTTCTCTGACCAAATTGATTACTAATTTAATTTTTTTATGATTATTATTTATTTATTTTCATTATTAATCATTTATTTATTTTCTTTCTCATTTGGCCAATATCTCAGGCACCTTTTGAGCTGGGAAGCTAATATTTGGACATGAGTGACCAAGTGATGTGGCTATCAAGGATATTTTTGATTTATTGATTAATCATTTCATCTATTAATTATTTATTGATTAATCGATTAATTATTTATTGAGTAATCAATTAATTATTTAATTTTTTATAAATGACTTATTTAATTAAATTTCTAAAAGATACATCTTCGGATGAAGCACTAGTGGTTTAGTTATGCGATTAGCCAATTGATTATGAAAATATTTTGTGATAATCTTTTATTGATTTTAATTATACAATTAATCAATCAATTAGTGTACACCGCTCCCTCCCAATGCAGCCTCAATGAGCTGCACTGCGGTATTGCCGGGCGCCGGAGGCGCCCCGGCAATGCCGCGCTGCAGCATATTTAATTATTTGGCATGGGGCGGTGTACTTTGAATGTATGTGTACTTGTTTGTTTTCTTGTTTGTTTGTTTTCTTGTTTTCTTGGTTGTCCGGACGATATCTCAGCCATCCTTTGAGCTAGGAAGCTGAAATTTCGGCACAGTAGTGAGCAAGTCCTTTGTCAAATACGGTATTTTTTGTTTTTTGAATAATCAATTAATTGAGGAGTTATTTAATTATTAGCGTTTAATTAAGTACTTATTTAATTAATTAAATTTCATTTATCTTCTGACCATTATTAACTCAGGCACCTTTTGAGTTAGGAAGCTGATATTTGGACATGCCAATGACCAGGTGATTTGGCTGCAAAGGATATTTTTGATTTATTAATTAATCAATTAATCGATTAATTATTTAATTATTCGATTAATGACAAAAAAATTTTTTTTTTTTAAGTTACAGATTCTGATGAAATAGTGGTAGTTTATGTGTTCTCTGACCAAATTGATTAATAATTTAATTTTTTTATGATTATTATTTATTTATTTTCATTATTAATCATTTATTTATTTTCTTTCTCATTTGGCCAATATCTCAGGCACCTTTTGAGCTGGGAAGCTAATATTTGGACATGAGTGACCAAGTGATGTGGCTATCAAGGATATTTTTGATTTATTGATTAATCATTTCATCTATTAAGTATTTATTGATTAATCGATTAATTATTTATTGAGTAATCAATTAATTATTTAATTTTTTATAAATGACTTATTTAATTAAATTTCTAAAAGATACATCTTCGGATGAAGCACTACTGGTTTAGTTATGCGATTAGCCAATTGATTATGAAAATATTTTGTGATAATCTTTTATTGATTTTAATTATACAATTAATCAATCAATTAGTGTACACCTCTCCCTCCCAATGCAGCCTCAATGAGCTGCACTGCGGTATTGCTGGGCGCCGGAGGCGCCCCGGCAATGCCGCGCTGCAGCATATTTAATTATTTGGCATGGGGCGGTGTACTTTGAATGTATGTGTACTTGTGTTTATTGTACACCGCTCCTTTCCTATGCCATCTCCAGGCATTGCAAATCGTCATTGCCGGGCACCAAAGGGGGCTCGGCAGTGACGCACGCTGAAAGAGAGTACTCAGTTTTCACTCTGGTTTCTTGTTTGTTTTCTTGTTTTCTTGTTTGTTTGTTTTCTTGGTTGTCCGGACGATATCTCAGCCATCCTTTGAGCTAGGAAGCTGAAATTTCGGCACAGTAGTGAGCAAGTCCTTTGTCAAATACGGTATTTTTTGTTTTTTGAATAATCAATTAATTGAGGAGTTATTTAATTATTAGCGTTTAATTAAGTACTTATTTAATTAATTAAATTTCATTTATCTTCTGACCATTATTAACTCAGGCACCTTTTGAGTTAGGAAGCTGATATTTGGACATGCCAATGACCAGGTGATTTGGCTGCAAAGGATATTTTTTGATTTATTAATTAATCAATTAATCGATTAATTATTTAATTATTCGATTAATGACAAAAAATTTTTTTTTTTTTAAGTTACAGATTCTGATGAAATAGTGGTAGTTTATGTGTTCTCTGACCAAATTGATTAATAATTTAATTTTTTTATGATTATTATTTATTTATTTTCATTATTAATCATTTATTTATTTTCTTTCTCATTTGGCCAATATCTCAGGCACCTTTTGAGCTGGGAAGCTAATATTTGGACATGAGTGACCAAGTGATGTGGCTATCAAGGATATTTTTGATTTATTGATTAATCATTTCATCTATTAAGTATTTATTGATTAATCGATTAATTATTTATTGAGTAATCAATTAATTATTTAATTTTTTATAAATGACTTATTTAATTAAATTTCTAAAAGATACATCTTCGGATGAAGCACTACTGGTTTAGTTATGCGATTAGCCAATTGATTATGAAAATATTTTGTGATAATCTTTTATTGATTTTAATTATACAATTAATCAATCAATTAGTGTACACCTCTCCCTCCCAATGCAGCCTCAATGAGCTGCACTGCGGTATTGCCGGGCGCCGGAGGCGCCCCGGCAATGCCGCGCTGCAGCATATTTAATTATTTGGCATGGGGCGGTGTACTTTGAATGTATGTGTACTTGTTTGTTTTCTTTCTTGGTTGTCCGGACGATATCTCAGCCATCCTTTGAGCTAGGAAGCTGAAATTTCGGCACAGTAGTGAGCAAGTCCTTTGTCAAATACGGTATTTTTTGTTTTTTGAATAATCAATTAATTGAGGAGTTATTTAATTATTAGCGTTTAATTAAGTACTTATTTAATTAATTAAATTTCATTTCTCTTCTGACCATTATTAACTCAGGCACCTTTTGAGTTAGGAAGCTGATATTTGGACATGCCAATGACCAGGTGATTTGGCTGCAAAGGATATTTTTGATTTATTAATTAATCAATTAATCGATTAATTATTTAATTATTCGATTAATGACAAAAAAAAATTTTTTTTTAAAGTTACAGATTCTGATGAAATAGTGGTAGTTTATGTGTTCTCTGACCAAATTGATTAATAATTTAATTTTTTTATGATTATTATTTATTTGTTTTCTTTCTTGGTTGTCCGGACGATATCTCAGCCATCCTTTGAGCTAGGAAGCTGAAATTTCGGCACAGTCGTGAGCAAGTCCTTTGTCAAATACGGTATTTTTTGTTTTTTGAATAATCAATTAATTGAGGAGTTATTTAATTATTAGCGTTTAATTAAGTACTTATTTAATTAATTAAATTTCATTTCTCTTCTGACCATTATTAACTCAGGCATCTTTTGAGTTAGGAAGCTGATATTTGGATATGCCAATGACCAGGTGATTTGGCTGCAAAGGATATTTTTGATTTATTAATTAATCAATTAATCGATTAATTATTTAATTATTCGATTAATGACCCAAAAAAATTTTTTTTTTAAGTTACAGATTCTGATGAAATAGTGGTAGTTTATGTGTTCTCTGACCAAATTGATTACCAATTTAATTTTTTTATGATTATTATTTATTTATTTTCATTATTAATCATTTATTTATTTTCTTTCTCATTTGGCCAATATCTCAGGCACCTTTTGAGCTGGGAAGCTAATATTTGGACATAAGTGACCAAGTGATGTGGCTATCAAGGATATTTTTGATTTATTGATTAATCATTTCATCTATTAATTATTTATTGATTAATCGATTAATTATTTATTGAGTAATCAATTAATTATTTAATTTTTTATAAATGACTTATTTAATTAAATTTCTAAAAGATACATCTTCGGATGAAGCACTAGTGGTTTAGTTATGCGATTAGCCAATTGATTATGAAAATATTTTGTGATAATCTTTTATTGATTTTAATTATACAATTAATCAATCAATTAGTGTACACCTCTCCCTCCCAATGCAGCCTTAATGAGCTGCACTGCGGTATTGCCGGGCGCCGGAGGCGCCCCGGCAATGCCGCGCTGCAGCATATTTAATTATTTGGCATGGGGCGGTGTACTTTGAATGTATGTGTACTTGTTTGTTTGTTTTCTTGGTTGTCCGGACGATATCTCAGCCATCCTTTGAGCTAGGAAGCTGAAATTTCGGCACAGTAGTGAGCAAGTCCTTTGTCAAATACGGTATTTTTTGTTTTTTGAATAATCAATTAATTGAGGAGTTATTTAATTATTAGCGTTTAATTAAGTACTTATTTAATTAATTAAATTTCATTTCTCTTCTGACCATTATTAACTCAGGCACCTTTTGAGTTAGGAAGCTGATATTTGGACATGCCAATGACCAGGTGATTTGGCTGCAAAGGATATTTTTGATTTATTAATTAATCAATTAATCGATTAATTATTTAATTATTCGATTAATGACAAAAAAATTTTTTTTTTTTAAGTTACAGATTCTGATGAAATAGTGGTAGTTTATGTGTTCTCTGACCAAATTGATTAATAATTTAATTTTTTTATGATTATTATTTATTTATTTTCATTATTAATCATTTATTTATTTTCTTTCTCATTTGGCCAATATCTCAGGCACGTTTTGAGCTGGGAAGCTAATATTTGGACATGAGTGACCAAGTGATGTGGCTATCAAGGATATTTTTGATTTATTGATTAATCATTTCATCTATTAATTATTTATTGATTAATCGATTAATTATTTATTGAGTAATCAATTAATTATTTAATTTTTTATAAATGACTTATTTAATTAAATTTCTAAAAGATACATCTTCGGATGAAGCACTAGTGGTTTAGTTATGCGATTGGCCAATTGATTATGAAAATATTTTGTGATAATCTTTTATTGATTTTAATTATACAATTAATCAATCAATTAGTGTACACCCCTCCCTCCCAATGCAGCCTTAATGAGCTGCACTGCGGTATTGCCGGGCGCCGGAGGCGCCCCGGCAATGCCGCGCTGCAGCATATTTAATTATTTGGCATGGGGCGGTGTACTTTGAATGTATGTGTACTTGTTTATAATAAATTTGGGAACAAAGGAAATCTCCTGTTGCCTCAAGATTCAGACTGAGAAGTGGAAAGGTCAGGGGTTTTGCAGACAGACTGGCGACATGGACTCAATAAAACATCTGGTTATCATTACACCTCCGACCATTGAGGATAAGTACACTACATGGCCAAAAGTATGCGGACACCACTTCTAATTAGTGTATTCGGCTGTTTCAGCCACACCAATTGCTGACAGGTGTATATATAATCAAGCACACAGCCATTCAATCTCCATAGACAAACATTGGCAGTAGAATGGGCCGTACTGAAGGGTGCAGTGACTTTCAACATGACACCGTCATAGGATGCCACCTTTCCAACAAGTCAGTTTGTCAAATTTCTGCCCTGATAGAGCTGCCCCAATCAAATGTAAGTGCTGTTATTGTGAAGTGGAAACATCTAGGAGCAACAAAAGCTCAGCCGCAAAGTCGTAGGCCACAAAAGATCACAGAACGGGACTGCCGAGTGCTGCAGCGTGTTAAAACTGTCTGTCCTCGGCTGCAACACCCACTACTGAGTTCCAAATTGCCTCTGGAAGCAACGTCAGCACAACAACTGTTCGTCGGGAGCTTCATGAAATGGGTTTCCATGGCCGAGCAACTGCACACAAGCCTAAGATCACCATGCGCAATGCCAAGCGTCGGCTGGAGTGGTGTAAAGCTCACTGCCATTGGACAATGGAGCAGTGGAAACGCATTCTCTGGAGTGATGAATCACGCTTCACCATCTGGCAGTCCAACTGACGAATCTGGGTTTGGCGGATGCCAGGATAACGCTACCTGCCCAAATGCATAGTGCCAACTGTAAAGATTGGTGGCAGAGGAATAATGGTCTTGGGCTGTTTTTCATGGTTCGGGCTAGGCCCCTTAGTTCTAGTGAAGGGAAATCTTAACGCTACAGCATACAATGACATTCTAGACAATTGTGTGCTTCCAACTTTGTGGAAACAGTTTGGGGAGGGCCCTTTCCTGTTTCAGCATGACAATGCTCCCGTGCACAAAGCGAAGTCCATACAGAAATGGTTTGTCGAGATCAGTGTGGAAGAACTTGAATGGCCTGCACAGAGCCCTGACCTCAATCCCATCGAACACCTTTGGGATGAATTAGACCGCCGACTGCGAGCCAGGCCCAACATCAGTCGCCCAACATCAGTGCCAGACCTCACTAATGCTCTTGTGGCCGAATGGAAGCAAATCCCCACAGAAATGTTCCAACATCTAAGTGGAAAGCCTTCCCAGAAGAGTGGAAGCTGTTATAGCAGCAATGGGGGGGGGGGGGGGGGGGGAGGAACAACTCCATATATTAATGACCATGATTTTGGAATGAGATGTTCGAAGAGCACATACGAGTGTGATGTTTGGGTGTCCACATACGTTTGGCCATGTAGTGTATCTCCATATATTAATGACCATGATTTTGGAATGAGATGTTCGAAGAGCACATACGAGTGTGATGTTTGGGTGTCCACATACGTTTGGCCATGTAGTGTATCTCAAGGAGAAGAAGTGCAAACTTGTTGTTTTTCCCAGCATGGCGCGCCTCCTGGAGACTCTATCAGTTCTTGTCTGATGAAACCAGCTCCATTCGCCTTTTGTACATTTCATACCCTTTCAAACATTATATCTCTTTCCTTGCATAGATGATCAATGTTAGCCTTATTTTTAAGTACAGCAAACACGCAATTTCTATAATCCATAATGCAGATTTAATCAAATATTTATCACTAAAGTATAAGTTTTACTTTTATTGACTACATGTATGTACAGTCATCCCTGGTGTTGTATTATGTATTATCCTACATGACTACATGTATTATCCCTGGTGTTGGGCTAGCGGCTAGGGTGCCGGCTTAGGATCCTAGGATCCTGGGTTTGAATCCCGGTCAATCGCTGAATTAACGCCAGGGGGGGTTGACTCAGCCTGTCATCCTTCCGAGGTCGGCAAATTGAGTACCAGTTCACTGGTAATTCCCTGCTTGTCGTTAAAGGCGGCAAAAAGGGTTGGCGTCAGGAAGGGCATCCGGCCGTAAAACATTGCTTCAAAAAGGGGACCAAAAAACAACAACAACCACAGTTCCCGAAAAAGGCCAACCCCGCTTGCGGGAGAAAATGGCCTCTAAAGGTGGTTTTTAAAAAAAAATTTATGTACAGTCACGTGAAAAAGTAAGTACACCCCATGTAAAGTTTTGACTTTTTCAACATATTTCAACATACAGCTATTTGATCTTCATTTCAACAATATTGATAGATAAAGGTGATATAATATAACAAATATCATGAAACATTTACATTTTGTGGTCCATTGTATAATTTAAATAAACATAAATGCAAATATCGCATGTGGAAAAAGTAAGTACACCCATGGCTCTAACAGGTGGTATTGCCCCCTTTGGCAGAAACAACCTCAAGGAGGCGTTTCTTATAACTGTCTACCAGTCTCTGACATCGACTGGGAGAAATTTTTGCCCACTCCTCCATGCAGAATTCATTCAGCTGTGCGATGTCTGGGGGGTTTCTTGCATGCACAGCTCGTTTCAAATCCCCCCACAACATCTCGATGGGATTTAGATCCAGGCTTTGACTTGGCCATTCCAGAACCCTCCATTTCTTTCTTTTCAGCCATTCCTTGGTGGATTTACTGGTATGTTTAGGGTCATTGTCATATTGCAAGGTCCACCTTCGGTTGAGCTTCAACTTTCCGACAGATGGCCTCACATTCTCCTCAAGCACCCTCTGGTACAATGAAGAATTCATAGTGGATTCTATGATGGTGAGCTGCCCAGCCCCTGATGCAGCAAAGCTGCCCCAAACCATAATATTTCCACCACCATGCTTTACAATTGGTATCAGGTTCTTGTGGTCAAATGCTGTCTTTGGTTTTCGCCAACCATGTCTTCTGGTACTATGGCCAAATTGCTCTACCTTTGACTCATCTGTCCAGAGCACATTGTTCCAGAAGTGCTGGTCTTTGCCTAGGTGTTCATTGGCAAACTTTAGTCTTGCCCTGATGTTCTTTCTGGACAGCAAAGGTTTCCTCCTGGCACACCTCCCATGTAGATCAAATTTGTGCAGTCTCTTTCTAATGGAAGACTTGTGCACTTTGACATCAACAATGGCAAGAGCTACCTGTAGGTCCCATTATGACATTCTGGGGTTCTTAGACTTCTTTCAGCATCTTGCGGTCTGCTCTCAGGCTGAACTTGCTGAGGCGGCCTGGCCTGAACAAGTTGGCAGTTGTTTGGAATCTTCTCCACTTGTAGATGATCTTCCGGACAGTCGAATGATTGATTTCAAATTGTTTGGAGATCTTTTAAAATCCCTTCCCAGACTCGTAGGCATCTATAACCTTCTTTCTGAAGGCTTTAGAGAGCTCTTTTGATCTAGGCATGGTGACGCCGCACACTTCAACAACAAAGAGCAAACCAAACTAAATGTCTGAGGTTTAAATAAGACAGGTTCCTCCAAGTTCCTCCCTAACGATGTTCTAATCATTTGCACCTGAGCTGGTGCACCTGATTCTAATTTTAGGTATTTGAAGTAGTGATAAATGTAGGGGTGTACTTACTTTTTCCACATGCGAAATTTGCATTTATGTTTATTTAAATTATACAATGGACTACAAAATGTAAATGTTTCATGATATTTGTTATATTATATCACCTTTATCTTTCAATATTGTTGAAATGAAGATCAAATAGCTGTATGTTGAAATATGTTGAAAAAGTCTAAACTTTACATGGGGTGTACTTACTTTTTCACGTGACTGTATATGGAAGACTAACAGTAGGAAGTCCATTTAGACTTCCATAGTCCCAAACTCGTTACACCAACAACTTTGTTTAAAATGAGAAACGTGCCAGGAAAACGTGTCAGAGAAACATGTCTGCAAAGCATGTGTCTGCAGAGCTGTGTCTGCAAAGCTGTGTCTGCAAAGCTGTGTCTGCAGAGCTGTGTCTGCAGAGCTGTGTCTGCAAAGCTATGTCTGCAAAGCTGTGTATTCAAAGCTGTGTCTGCAAAGTGCATGTGTGCTGCCAAGTGCATGTGTGCCAAGTGAATCTGCCAAGTGCATCTGCCAAGTGCAACTGCCAAAAGTGTGTCTGCCAAGCTCGCACCAGTGTGTGGATCATCCAAAAAACACACCGATTATATTATTTAACAATCCATTACAATGTCAAAAATTAGCACGTCCGATGGACACAGAGGCAATGGGCAAGTGCTATGTTTTTTAAAGTAATTTTGAACACTATATTCTGAATTAATAAAGATCACCAACGTTGGAAATCACCACTCACATGAAAATAGGAAAAGAAAAACAAAAGGATTGATGAATGTAATGATTACATGCTCCGATTTATGGACAATTTGACCTTTGGGTCGGAATGTGGTTGTTATGAATACTTTTAGGCAGTTATGCTGTTGGATAAGTTCTTACTCCTACATGTTCTGCAGGGAAATGTTCTCTATCTCTTTGCTGATGACTCCACTCTCTGCCGCTCCATTCCTCATCCCTCAGATCGGCAGTCTGCAGCCTCCTCACTCTCTGCAGACCTGGACAAAATCACAGACTGGGCAAACAAGTGGAACATGTCTTTCAATCCTGACAAATCTCACACTCTTACGATGTCTCTCCGAAAAGACCGACTGGACAACCCTCCCATCCACTTTCTGAATAATCCTCTCCAAGAAGTTCTGTCACTCAAGCTTTTGGGTCTCACTATCTGCCATGATCTTTCCTGGGAAAACCATATTTCAAATCTGGCCTCCAAAGCCAGTCGCCGACTGGGTATCCTCCGTCGTGCGAAGTCATTCCTTGGCACACCTGAGCTCCTCACCACATATAAGGCTTTCATCCACAGCTCAATGGAATACTGTTCCCCCCTCTGGGCTGGTGCTCCTGCCTCACACCTAGCTCGTCTTCACGCTGTTGAAACCAAAGCGTTCAGAATCATTGGAATCTCCCGCGATGAAGCTACCTCCGAGGGCCTTTCACTTACTCACCGCAGGCAGGTTGGTGGTCTTTCTGTCTTCTACGGACTCCTTTCTGGCCTTGCTCCTCCAGCTTTCGCTGGGCTCTGTCCCCCAAATATTCCTACAGGTCGCACAAGATCTGCCTGCAACCCTCTTATGGTTAAACTGCCAACATCAAGACTGTCTGCTCACATTCACTCCTTCATTCCTCTTTTCTCCCGCCTCTGGAACAAACTCCCTCACTCTCTTCAATCCCACTCCACCCTCCAGGTCTTTAAAACAGCTGTTCACCACCATCTCTTATCTTCCACCATCCAAAACCTTTATCTTTTCTACCCCTGCTAATTTCACCCCAAGTCCACTTTTTTGAAATACCAACTTCTTTCCTGGAAGTCCTTGGTGTCCTTGTGTTTTATACTTCTCCTACCCACCCCCCCCCCCCTTCCCATGCCGCCTCCCCATCCCCGATGACCCTGCTCTCAAATGTTGTGTTTATGTGCTTCCCCTTCTCTCCCCATCTTGTCTATCGCTCCCCTTTTTATATACTTTGTTTGTTTGTCTGTTTGTTTGTTTTGTTTGTGTGATAAATGTTAGCTCTTTCACGAGCCTCGATTCTGTATACAAAAAAGAAAAAAAAAAGAAAAAGAAGTAATCCTGCTAACATGCTTTATTGAGCCAGTGAAACTCCAGTGAATAGCAGGGCATGGACTTACACTTGGGCTGAGAAAGAGGTTTATGTGTTTATGAAGAAGTTCCTGATTTTGAGGGTTCTCAACACAAAAGTGTTGCAGGAACTCGTGAGCAAGTCGCATGATTTCCTGCATCCTGTAGTCCTCAATCTGGGAGGCACGGAGCATTCATTTTCAGCATCAATGTCAGTCCTGTTGTCTCAATAGCCTTAAATATTAAATTAGATCTGACAGTCAAAATGGTGCCTCCATGGAACCCACATGCTACAAGCTGTTTAGAATGTGCTGAATATCTACGAGAAAAATACATGACAAACATTCAAACTTTATCTTTAACTATGTATGAAAACAGACTGTTGTCATCTCCAATCATCCACTATATGTAATGTTTTAAAAAGTTTTGAACATTATATCCCAAAATATTTAAGAATACAAACCATTCACAGGGAATAAAATTTAAAAACCAAAAAGAATGATGAAGTTAATGAATGTAGGACCTTTTCATAAGGGATCTGTAAAAGCTCGAGGACCACGGTGTGAGCTGCCATATTCCTGAGCAAACGCTGCTGTTGTTTGCGGTACCGCCGACTTCCTGCTCCTTCAGGCATACACAGCTTGCTGAGTCTCTGGAGGATCTAATTCGCAAAAAGGGAAAAGACCAAGGAGGTCACTAAGCAAAACTTTAGGAACCAGAAGGTGATGGGCTTTCTAGAACACAATTAGAAGATCTTAAAATCAAATATAATTTCAAAACAATTATTCAAACGAGCAATGATGATGCAGCAGAGAAATAGGATGAAGAAGAACATACCTCCTGAATGGTGACATAGTTTTGGATGCTGGTCGAACCAATCTTCATGGAGTCCTTGCCCTTTTTGGAAAAATAATAAGCCTGATTCAAAGGAAACAAAAAGCACCAAATAAAAATTTTAAAGCAGCAATGAAAGCACAATAGTTCTGTGCCTAACTGGCATGGAAGAGTTTAGGTTTAAGTTTGGGGGAAAAAAATCTGCTTTGCCATCCTTCCTCACTTCCGCATTGGTTAGCGAGGTTTGTCCCAGAAAGGAAAAGAGTCAAGGTCCAAACTCAAGCAAAGTATATACTTATTATTGGGATAATGGATGGAATAAACAGAACATTGATCGAAGAATGCTAACTGCATGGAGAAGCTTAAGTTTTGAGCATTAACACTTTGGTGGAGCAAAAAAAAGATTGACACTAGGTTTCACGAGCACACCTAGTTTTTCATTTATGTATACCCTCCACCATAAAAAACGAAAATGTAGACATGACAATATAACTGTTGAAGGACTGTTGAAGGACTGTTGCAGAGTTCATTCCAAGTGCCTTTTTGGCACGAGGGATGAGCAGAACACCTGATTGCACGTTTCCATGTAACATAATTTCCTTATGCAATATAATCGTTCAACGTGTGCAACACACACACACACACACACACACACACCCAAGGTTTTTAGAGGCAACATGAGACAGTCTGAGCAAATTAGAAGCAGCTTTTACAAGAAACCAGAGTGTGGATCATCCAAAACACATGGATTACATTCATTAACAATCCATTACAATGCCACATCTGTCAGAAAATGTGAGAAATCAAATAATTGGACATCTTCAAGCAGGGTCTTCCATTAGCGATGTTACAAGGCTCTAACGTGAGGAGAACAACTGTTTATGACCTCAGAAGATGTTATAAAGCCACTGCTAGCCATTGGAGAAAGAAAACACGATGCATTCCAGTCGGTTTTGTCCTGAACACTTCGCATTGAAATTCTATCATTTACATGCAAGAGTGATCAAAAGTATGGCGTAATGACAAAAAAATTGCATTTCCAGTACGTAACCTGACCGACCGACCACATGAATAAAACTAGAACAGCACACCGTAGAGCGCATTCCTCCGCCAGTCAGAACAGTTTACGCTTTGTATCCCACTGATAGGCCGGATCTGGATCCGAACCTGACCCAAAATCGAATCGGCTTGTTCTTTTAACCTAGTCGTAACCAATTCATCCACCTTGCTTTGTCCGAATCCGTCCACCACTTTTTGAAATATGCTATATAGTATATGATTTTTGGCCACACCTCCCAATGTTGAATAATCACTTTTTAGAATTAAAAAATCTTTGATCCAAATCCAGATCCACCAGAATCGAATCAATTCTTCCTTGTCACACACCCAACCTGTCTAATTTTCGTCCTAATCCATCCACAACTTTTTGAGATATCATTCTATATATCGTTTTTGTTGCTATCTCTCAACAGTGAAGATCCGCATTTAGCTCTTCACGCTTAGGGTCATGCATGAAAATGCTGCACAGGCCTGGTCATGGCTAGCATGGCTGCAAGAGGAGACCTTAGTGACTTTAAAAGACGTGTGATTGTTGTGGCACATTTGGCAGGAGCTTCAGTGACAATTTGGCGGGAGCTGAGCTTGTTGCTGATGCAATGGTGTCTAGGGTGATGTTGGCATAGAACTCCGAGGAAAAGACATCGTCAGCAAAGGGCCACAGTTGGCGGAAACGCATACTCCAGGATCGTGATATCAGTGCATTAATTTGAGTGCAAGGCAAAGCAAGCGAGCAACTGAAGATCAATTGACTGTAAACCTGAAGTCCGAGCAGCCAGTTGCATCAAAAACGGCCTGCAGAGAACTCCACAGAGTGGGATACCATAGTCGGGTTGCAATGCACAAACCGCTCATCACACATTGCAATACACGTTTGTGAGTCCAGTTGTGCAAAGAGCACACGCAATGGACTACTGAGCAGTGGAGAAGTGCGATATGGTCAGATGAATCATCCTTCAGCATGTTCTTGACAAACGGATGAGTGCACGTGTGGTGCCAACCTAGGTAACTCTACAACCCTGAGTGCTTGGTTCCAACAGTGAAGGGTTCTGGTGGGTCTCTAATGTTGTGGGGTACATTTTCCTGGCATGGTTTGGGTGCAGCCATTCCCTGAGAAGGCAAGGTAAATGCCAATCGCTACTTAATGGTACCGAGTGATGATCTTCACCCCATGATGCATCATTTATTTCTGTCCAGACCTGTCATGGTGTGTGTTTCAGGAAGCAATGCCCTCATCCACAGAGCACATGTGGTCGCCCAATGCTTTGATGAGCACGACACAGATGTTATCCATACGTCGTGGCCATCTCAGTCACCAGATCTGAACCCAATCGAGCATTTATGGGATATTCTGGAACAACGCTTGAGACAGCGTTTTCCACCTCCATCAAACAGGTGTGAGTGGATTGACTTTCTCATGGAAGAATAGTGCCGCAATCCTCCTGCAGAATTCCAGATGCTGGTGGACTCTATACCACGGCACATACAGGCCGTACTGGCTGCACATGGTGGCCCAACACCCGATTAAGTTATTTTACATCGGCGTTTCCATTTTTTGTCCACTACTTGTATCTACGATAAATTAACAATGTTAGATTAGAAAATTAAAATATCAGAAGACATGTTTCGTGGGGGTGGGAGTTAAAATGAATCAGTAAGAACTTAAGTATAACAGGAATTACACAACCCAAAATATTGCAAATATGTAGAACAAAAAATAAAATAAAACTTCCTCACTTCACCACTTTTATTTTCTTCTTCATAACCAACATCAGTTTCTACCCTTCCTGCCATGGCTTCTGGCCTTCCTCCCATGTAGTTTCGCCCCTTGTACACCCAGAGTTCAGATTTTTCAACAAGGAGGCGGAGGCAGTCGAGATCCTTTTTTATCTGCTTGTAACTATCCACGTCCTGCACGGTGACCAGGAGTTGCACCTGATCGGGACACATTCACAATTATGCTTACTTGCAATGCACCTTTTTAACAGGTAACACAAGAATGCAAAGATGTATCACACATTGCAAGGTGTATAAAAAGAGAATGGAGCAAAAGTGAAAAGGAAAATTTGTTGGCGTGATAATAGTTTCCCTCTTAAAATCCTCCAGTGCCGAGAAATATAATTATCAGTCGTAATCATTAAAAAATGATTGATGAAATTCAAAAGTGTTTTATCGTAAATATGAGAACAGCACTCAGCAGAGTTAACATCAGGGTTATGTATATTTTACATTTCCTAATGTGCTGGTGTAGCTTGCATTTCCTAATGTGCTAATAATGTGCTGGTGTAGCCAGACTGAATAGTTTCCGTTTTGTGTCCCACTGATAAGCCTGATCCGGATCTTCATCAAAATCAAATCAATTTGTCCTTGTTAGACACACAACCCATCCACCAAGTTTCATCCAAATCCGTCCAGAATTTTTTTTGAGATATCGTGCTATATATCGTTTTTGCCCCCGTTTCTCAAAGGTGAATAATCTTTTAAAATTCTGGTATTTGGATCCAGATCTTCACCAAAATCGAAACAATTTGTCCTTGTCACATACCCAAACTATCCACCAAGTTTCGGCCAAATCCACATGTAGCTTTTTGAGATATCCTGCTCACAGACAAACAAACAGACAGACCGGCAGACACACAGGGGTGAAAAATAACCTTTGTCCACCTTCGTTGGCAGAAGTAACAAGGATCTGTATATATACGAAAACAGATAGAGAGTAGGGAGTTCGGCCTTTTTGGACAAGTGACCCATCTGTCGCATAATCTGTACCTGTCGAAATGCCCGCAGAACCTCCTGCCTCTGGCTAAAGTGTTTGAAGAGGAGTTGAAGGGCACCTGACACAAGAGGTGGGTAATCGTGCATAATGAGGTGAAGGAGAACACGCAGGAACGTTCGACCACCATCCTCATCAAGGTCCAGGGCAGATGCTTCCTCCCTGCCTCTCCACCACACAAGGCAAAGGAATAGGAGGTGCAGTCTATATGTGTGATCAATTGCACGCAAGCCACAACTAGGCCCATTGGGTGCATTGTGTGCAAATCAATCAAAGTCATGAGATGTACAGCAATGTACAATATAGTGTCTTCAGAAAGTATTCACACCCCTTGAATTTTTTCACATTTTGTTGTGTTACAGCCAAAATTTAAAATGGATTAAAGTGAGATTTTTTTGGCCACTGATCAACAAATGATACTCCATAATGTCAAAGTGGAATTTTTTTTCTTAGAAATTTTTACAAAATAATTTAAAAAGAAAAGCTGAAATGTTCAATCTCAAGTGCAATAAGTATTCAACATCTTTGCAATGACATTTCAAAACTGAGCTCAGGTGCATCCAATTTCCTTTGATCATCCATGAGATGTCTTTACAACTTGATGGGAGTCCACCTGTGGCCAATTCAATTGATTGGACATGATTTAGAAAGAAACACACCTTTCTAGATAAGGTCCCATAGTTCACAGCACATGTCAGAGCAGAAACTACACCAATAAGTCCAAGGAACTGTCTGTAGAACTCAAAGATAGAATTATGAGGAGGCATGAATTGGGGTATAAAACAATTTCGAGTGTTGAAATTTCCGAAGAGCACAGTGAGCTCCATCATTAGGAAATTGAAAGAATATGGAACTATCCAGACTCTTCCGAGAGCTGACCGTCTAACCAAACTGAGCAACCGGGCAAGAAGAACTTTGGTCAGGGAGGTGACCAAGAACCAAATGACCATTTTCACAGAACTCCAGAGTTCCTTGGTTGAGGGGTAGAACCTGCTGGAAGGACAAATGCACCTCACAAATCTTGGCGTTGCAGGAGTGGCCAGATGGAAGCCACTCCTGAGAAAAAGGCACATGACAGCATGCCTGGAGTTTGCAAAAAGGCACGAGAAAGAATCTGAGCAAAAGGCAAAGATTCTGGGGTCTGATTAGAAGAGAATTTAATTATTTGGCCTGAATGCAAAGCACTACGTCTGACAGAACCCCAGCGCAGCTCATGACCCATCTAACACCATCCCTACCGTGAAGCATGGTGGTAGCAGCATCATGCTATGGGGATGCCTTTCAGCAGCAGGGACTGAGGGACTTGTAAGGATAGAGGGACCAATGAATGGATCCAAATACAGGCAAGTCCTTGAGGAGAACCTGCTTCAGAATGCAAAATACCTTAGACTGAGGTGAACATTTACAGTCCAACAGGACAATGACCCCAAGCACACAACACTGGAATGGCTTCAGAATGTAAAAGTCCTTGAGTGGACAATCCAAAGCCCAGACTTGAAATCCCAGACTTGAATCCCATTGAGAATCTGTGGAAAGACTTGAAGATTTCTGTTTCCAACTTGACAGAGCTTGAGCAAATCTGCAAGGAAGAATGTGAGAAACTCCCCAAATCCAGATGTGCAAAGCTGATACAGATACCCAAGAAGACTCGAAGCTGTAATCACTGCCAAAGGTGCTTCTACAGAATATTGACTCAGTGGGTTGAATACCTATGCAAATTAGTTATTTCTGCGCTTCATTTGTAATGACTGTCAAAAAATTTTTTTTTTTAATTCCACTTTGATATTATGAGGTATAATGTGTAGATCATTGACGAAAAAATGTCAATTTGATCCATTTTTTATTCAGGCTGAAGCACAATAAAATGGGGGAAAAAGTGAAGGGTTGTGAGTACTTTCTGAAGGCACTATATATATACAATATTAATATAGCATTATTCCTTTCATAATATAGATTCATATTTATCTGCTTCTTCCATCATTCCCTTTACACTGATAGAAAATTCTTTTCCAAAGTCATTTAACTTGCTTACATGGTATAATATTGTTTGTGCATTTCATCCATGGTTCAAGAAAGGTTTTCAAATGTTACAACGATAAAAGAAAATGCATACAAGCTACACATGCACATGGATAATTTAATAAACCTGAAACAAATGTACTCAAGGGGCTGAAAAAAAAGTCATGAAATAGGAAATTACATGATGTTATGAAGCTTTAGAAAATACTACAAACTGGTGGGATGAAGCAACAGTTGCTAATGCAATACAACATAGAAAGTCTAGATGAGTGAGAATGAAATATAATTATTATGGGTCCCAAAGGGAGGCATGTAGCATTTGTGTTGTTGTCCATGGTGTCTCATTTTTCCATTACTTGTTTAATTTCTTGAATTATTCGATTTTCTATTTTTTTTTTCAATTTTCTTAATTATTTTATATTAAGTTTTCTCGATTTCCCATTATTTAAATACTTTTCAATTTTCAAATATCGTATTTTCACACAATTAACCTGCACTCTGGTATACCCCATACCTGGGGAAAAAAGTGCTCAATAAAAATGTCAGGCTCGTATAACCAACACACGGGTAGGATATACCCCGCAAGCCAGCTTTCCTCTCCATATGACCGAGGTGTGTTTTCATCAACCAGGTTTCTTGTAAAGCGCTCGCAAAATGGCTTAAGCACTCAAGCAAGTACTCCATGCACAAGCATTCAAGCAAGCAAGCACTCGACCATGTACTGCCACGTGGTCGCCTCCCTCGGGCCCGGCACGGCCGCCCGCGTCGTGTCGGTCCTGAGGAACCCACCGTATATATATATATATATATATATATATATATACTCAAGCAAGTACTCCATTTGAAACCGTTGATAAGGAACGGCTGGCTTGGCAAGCACCAGCTCGGTGCTTGGTTACTGAAAACAGTGCTTGGTAACAAAATCGTCCATACCATTATTACATGTGCCTGCTGTACAATGTCTGCCAAAAATACAAGTAACAGAAAACATACAAGTTTAATGGCCGAAATCAAACAAAGTTAGCCAGTTTGCAGAAGAGCATGGCAACAAGGAGGTACCTTAAATACAGGTATCACCACCTTAAATAGCTTTGGAATTATATATATATATATATATATATATATATATATATATATATATATATATATATATATATATATATATATATATATATAGTTGCCGTTTTGTTGCCATAAAGGCAAACCCCCTATAGTTAATTGCACGACAACATGTAGCCTGCAGTAGTTAGTTATTTCTTATTGAATGCAAAGGTTAGCCCTTTCCCATTGTGTAGTAATAAAAACCAAATATGCGTTGAGATTTAGGCAGGATTTTCAAACCTTTGTGTGGTTAAAGGAAGCCATTTAGATGTGCAACGAAGCATGGCCAAAAGAACAGGCCCACGTGACCAATGCCGTGTCGAGGACACTGCACCAGCCAGCAACCAATGGGCTGTGAAACCTCCCCGAATGAAAGGAGGAAGGAAAACTGAAACCTTCCTGGGAGAAGGAAGGATTGAAGGCCAGCACGTGACCAACCTCAGCCAATGGGAGGCTGTGGAGCATTCTGGAAGCTTTCAGGGGTGATAAAACCCCTGTCCATCGCCCTCTTGCCCCCTCTTGCATTTTTTTGCGCCACGACCTCCTGCTCTGGATTCTCTTGCATTTTGCCTCGTGGACGATACTTCTCTTGCTTTTGGCTCCACCAGACGACACTGCTCTTACTTTGTGCTTCGCCGATCTCTCGCTCTGATCTGGTGGACCTGCAAGCGTTGGCCCCTCCCATGACCCATCTTGAAGCTGGTCGTCCCACCTGCGCTGAATCTAGCCCAACCTGCACTGAAGTTCACCAACCTGTGGCTGTGCTGAAGTTCGTCGTCCAAATACCTCGTCCAGGCTGCACGCCCGGATCGAGGATCGAGCTGCGCAGACCAGACCACGTGACCACTTTGGAGGCAATCCCAGCACGTACGTCGATCGGTACGAGAATAACCCGTGTGTCATTGTGTGAGTGTGAGAGTGTGAAGGTGCCAGTGGGGTTATTATTAGGTAAGGAATTGATAAGCTTATATCTTTGTCACTGTTTCTCTGTGCCTTCAAAATAAAAGGCTGTACATTTGGTTACTTTCCAACCTGTTCGATACGTCTTTTCTCCATTGGCCTAGCATCATCCAAGACCAAATTTGGCTTGAATCAGGTCCATAAATCACGTTAGGTAAAGCCGCTTCCCACACTGTGCAAATCCGCTCGGCACTCATAATGTGTGAGAAAGCGAGGGTTTGATCCCCGGTTTCTTCGGTCACGTGTCTTGAAGGTATTTGGGATCAATTGACCAGCAAACTCTTCGGCGCGTGGCTGGGAGTTTGGCAATGGGAATTGCTTAGCAATCCGTCAATCACGAGTCTAGTCGCTCGCGGTCGGTGGCCTCAGTGGAACCGGAGTTCATGGGGAAACCGGGCATAAACCCCCGTTAAAAGACCAAGGTTTGCCAATGAACACCAATATTTTATATATATATATATATATATATATATATATATATATATATATATATATATATATGGCGGACGCGAAAGCTCACTGGCGTGATGGCATCAGTCCGCGCACCAAGTGGGCGGCGGCCACGCCCGAGGGGTAGGCGTGGCCTAGGGATATACACCGGGCACGCAGCCCGGAGCGCTCCAGTGCTACAGTGGAGCTCTTGCAATAAAGGACTCTTTTAACTTACCGCGTTGTCCGCTTCCTCCTTGCTAAACAAGTAGCGCGCGTAGCACCGCGCTTCATTGGTGACGCTCCGACGTTCTGGTCAGCCGTTGCTGACCACCCGAACATGCCACAGCAATGGCAACCAACGCGGTCACAATCAAACTCCCCGAGTTCTGGGAGACTCAAGCTGACGTTTGGTTCCTGCAGGCAGAAGCCTAGTTCCGACTTCGAGGCATCACGGTGGACGAGACCATGTACTGCCACGTGGTCGCCTCCCTCGGGCCCGGCACGGCCGCCCGCGTCGTGTCGGTCCTGAGGAACCCACCGGCCGACGGCAGGTACGAGGCGATCAAGCGTCTCCTCCTCGCCACGTTCGGCCTCACGGTGGACGCACGGGCCGACCGCCTCCTGGACCTCCCCGAGCTCAGTGACACGCGACCGTCGGTCCGCATGGACCATATGCTGTCGCTGATGGGCGACAAAACCCCGAATGCTCTATTCCGGGCGTTATTTCGACGCCAGCTGCCGGCACGAGTATGCCTCGCGTTGGCCGGTTCTGCGACAACGGAACCCCAAGCTCTCGCTGCCGAGGCCGACAAGTTCTTCGCGGCTTTGGACACGCAGGCGAGTTTTGGCGCGGCCGTCGCGCATCCCGAGGCTGATGCACACCTCGTGGCTGATGCTGATGCACACCTCGCGGCCGCCGCCACGCCCCGCCCACCACCGCCGCCGCGGAGAAAACCGCGGCCTCCGCCGCCTCCAACCTGGTGTTTTTTCCATGCCCAGTTCGGCCACGAGGCTCGGCAGTGTCGCCCGCCGTGCTCATTCGGCAGGTCGGGAAACGCCCGGGCCGGCCCTCGGTAGTGGCACTGAGCGCCGGCCGTTCAAACAGCCTACTGTTCATAACGGACACCTTATCTGGGCGCCGTTACCTGTGCGACACGGGAGCGCAGGTGAGTGTCGTTCCCGCCGGTACGTCCGACAAGCAAACCGCGGGCCGGGGCCCCGCGCTGCTTGCTGCCAACGGTACGTCCATATGCACATACGGAAAACGCTGCCTCTCTCTGCGGTTCGGAGGGCAGGTTTTCCGGTGGTCGTTCGTCACTGCCGACGTGCCCATGGCACTGCTCAGCGCGGACTTCCTGTGTGTTAATGGGCTGTTGGTGGACGTAAAGCACAGAAGGCTCGTCCAGGCCGAGACGTTCAGCTCGCTCGCTTGCGCGCTGCCCAGCTCGTTGAGCAGCTCACGGAGCGGCTCATCGAGCGGCTCGCCGAGCGGCTTGCTGAGCGGTTCGGTTCCGGCCAGGTTGATCTGTACGCTTCCGGCAGCGGACGAATTCACCCGCCTCCTCGCCGGCTTCACGGCCCTCACGCGGCCCACCTTCTCGGCGGGGGCCATCAAGCACGGGGTGGAACACCACATCCTCACCGCCGGGCCACCGGTCAACGTCCGGGCACGCCGCTTCTAGCCGACGAAGCTCGCGGTAGCTAAAGCGGAGTTCGCTACGCTGGAGTGGCTCGGCATCGTGCGGCGCTCCGAGAGTGCTTGGGCGTCGCCGCTCCACATCGTGCCAAAGCCGGCGGGGGATGGCGACCGTGCGGGGACTACCGGCACCTCAACGACGCCACCACCCCCGACCGCTACCCCCGTCCCCCACATCCAGGACTTCTCCGCCCGGTTGGCGGGCATGTCCTTCTTTTCAAAGGTGGACCTCATACGCGGCTACCATCAGGTCCCCGTCAGGCCGGAGGACATCCCAAAGACGGCGGTCATCACGCCATTCGGACTTTTCAAATTTCTTCGGATGCCCTTCGGGTTGAAGAATGCGGCTCAGGCATTCCAGCGACTAATGGACAGCGTCTTGCGCGACTTGGATTTCGTGTACGTCTACCTGGACGACATCTCGTCGCCAGCGCGTCCCGCGAAGAGCACCTCCACCATCTCCGCACGCTCTTCGAACGCCTGGGCCAGCATGGCCTCATCGTGAACCCCGCCAAGTGCCGGTTCGGCGTCGCCGAAATCGACTTTTTGGGGCACCGCGTCACCAGGCACGGGGCCGTCCCCCTACCGGCCAAGGTGGAGGCGGTGAAGGGCTTTCCGCGCCCCCGCACGATCAAGGGGCCCCAGGAGTTCCTGGGCATGGTAAACTTTTACCATCGGTTCCTGCCCCGCATCGCCCAGCTCCTGCGCCCCCTGCACGAGGCCCTCCGAGGGAAGCCGGGCAAAGGTGACGTTACCTGGACCGAGCAGATGGACGCGGCGTTCGTCGGCGCGAAGCTCGCCTTGGCCAACGCCACCATGCTCGCGCACCCGGCGCCCGATGCACCGATCGCCCTCACCACCGACGCCTCGGACTACGCGGTGGGCGCGGTGCACGAGCAATGGGTGCGTGGTGCTTGGCAACCGCTGGCGTTCTTCAGCCGGCAGCTTCACCCGCCCGAATGCCGCTATAGTACCTTCGACCGCGAGTTGCTCGGGCTCCACCTGGCGGTCAGGCACTTCCGCCATCTGCTCGAGGGCCGTGCGTTCACGGCCTTCGTCGACCACAAGCCACTGGTCTTCGTGATGGGCAAGGTCACGCTGCTGCCGGGCCGACCACGGCTCGGTCACCTCTCGGCCGTGTCCGAATATACGACGGACATCCGGCACGTCGCGGGGAAGGACAACCCGGTGGCGGATTGCCTTTCCCGGTCCGTCGCCCACGCAGTCCACCTCGGCATCGACTATGCCCGGATGGCGGCGGACCAGGCCGCCGACCCCGACGTCCAGGCCTTGTGGACCGCCGTCACGGGCCTCCGTGTCACCGAGGTGCCGTTCGACGGCGCGGGCACGGCCCTCTGGTGCGACGTCTCCCTCGGGCGGCCTCGACACATCGTGCCCGCGGGCTGGCAGCGCCAGGTTTTTGACGCCATCCACGGCCTGTCCCACCCGGGCACGAGGGCCTCCCAGAGGTTGGTCGCCGACAAGTTTGTCTGGCATGGCCTCCGGAAGGCCGTCCGCGGCTGGACCAGAACGTGCCTCGCGTGCCAGCGCGCGAAGGTGCACCGACACACCCAGGCCCCATTGGCCCCGTTTACGGTGCCGGAGCGTAGGTTCGACCACGTTCACGTGGACCTGGTGGGACCTCTGCCCCCCTCGCGGGGTTTCACCCATGTCCTCACAATGGTGGACCGCACCACCCGGTGGCCGGAGGCCGTGCCTTTGGCGGCGACGACGGCGACGGACGTCGCGCAGGCGTTCATCGCCACCTGGGTCGCCCGGTTCGGCGCCCCCTCGGACATCTCGTCCGACCGCGGCCCCTAGTTCACCTCGGAGCTCTGGGGGGCGGTCGCACGGGGGCTCGGGGTCCAGCTGCACCGAACCACAGCCTACCACCCCCAGGCCAACGGCCTGTGCGAGCGGTTCCACCGCTCGTTGAAGGCCGCGCTCCGAGCCACTCTCCGTGACGACGGCTGGGTCGACAGGCTCCCCTGGGTCCTGCTGGGCCTCCGGACAGCGCCCAAGGACGCCCTGCGCGCATCCGCGCATTCTTCGGACAACCACTGCGGGTGCCGGGCGAGTTCCTCCCCGACCCCATGGCACCATGGTCCGCGGCGCAGGAGCGCTCCGCGCTGCAGGAGACCGCCCGGAGGTTCGCTCCGGTGCCGACGGCGCACCACGGGCACCCACCTACGCACGTCGCCCCGGAGCTTCACACTGCGGAGTACGTCTTCGTCCGGCACGACGCCCACCGGACACCACTGCGCCCCCCGTACGACGGGCCTTTCCGGGTGCTGGAGACCAGGGTGAAACATTTCACCTTGGACATCGGCGGTACTCCCGACCGCGTCTCAGTGGATCGCCTCAAGCCGGCCCACCTCGACGTTGACCACCCACCGCCGGTGTCTCGGCCCCCGCGTCGAGGCCGCCCCCCTGCGGGCGGACCCCTGGCACCATATATATATATATATATATATATATATATATATATATATATATATATATATATATATATATATATATATATATATATATAGATAGATATATAGATATATATATATAGATATATAGATATATATATATATATATATATATATATATATATATATATATATATATATATATATATATATATATATATATATATATATATATATATATATATATATATATATATATATATATATATATATATATATATATATATACAGTGGAACCTTGACTTACGAGTTTAATTCGTTCTGTGACTGAGCTCGTAACTCAATTTGCTCGTTTCTCAAATCAAATTTCCCCATTAAAATGCATTGAAATGCTATTAATCCGTTCCAGCCCGCCAAAAACCACAACAATTTTTTTTTAAATATACAGTATATATAAAAATATCTCGCGCTTTATATTTCACCTGTATGCAGCATACAAGTTGGCAGGATGGCCTGGACTGGAGGTACGCACACTTGACTCTAAACTCTCCAGCCTGGGTTTGAATCCCGACCCAGCTATAACCTGTCATGGGTGAATCACAGGCAGGGTGATTCATCAATGTGTGTACCGCTAAACTGGGCGCCCCGTTTGCGTCCCATTAGTTGTTGGATGTTAAGGATCTCACCGTGTTTTCCACAAAGAGAAGGCGAGCTATCGCCGGCACTCTGAACAAGTTGTGGCCTGGCATGCTCTTCTCCTCTGCCGTTATATACGTCCTCCTCGGCATCTTTTTCCAGAAGAGCCCTGTCTCGTCACAGTTGAAGATTTGCTGGGGGATGTATCGTTCGGCTTCTATCAGTTCGGCAAAAGTTATAATAAAATCTTCAGCTGCCTTCACATCCGCCTCACCAAGTCGACAACACGCACACCTCGCTCATGTTTTTCGACGATTGCGTGTTTTATATCCAAGCACATCATCCTCTCTTCCCTTGGCACTCAATTTCTTAGGACCCATGGTTAAAACTAAGAAATTTTCCAAAATAACCAAAATGCGAAAACAAAGCAGCAGCGATATACGGCAGAGATACTTGCACGGCAAGATAACCACGTGACCGGAACCCACCTGGTGGCGGGTGGCGAAAGCTCGTAACTCAAATCTCGGCTCGCATCTCAAAGCAATAAACAGCCCGAGCGACGGCTCGTATCTCGGAAAACTCGTAAGTTGGTGCACTCGTAAGTCAAGGTTCCACTGTATATATATATATATATATATATATATATATATATACTATATATATATATATATATATATATATATATATATATATATATATATATATATATATATATATATATATATATATATATATATATATATATATATATATTGTTGCGGCTTTGAGGATTGCATTTTTTTTGATTGTGTGTATTGTATTGTGGTAAATTGTTGTGTAACATTGTTTGGATATGGCCCCTCCTGCCTCCAGAGTTGTGTAAAGGTTAAAAGGGCTTCCCGGTAGTTAATTCCATGAAACACCACATTGCAGGACACTATAAGACCCTTGTTCAGTAGTTTATATCCTTATTTATGTGTTTTAGAGTAAGGCCTTGTCTTCCATTAGAATGACACTCCATTGCACCAAGTGAAAGAGATAGATTCCCTTCATTCCCATTCCCAAAACCTCCATTTCCCCTTTCGTCATTGCCAAGCCTCGATTGCCAATTACATCCCCTCCAAAGCCGCCATTGACCACGAGGCAGGGTTGGGGAAGAAAGGCGGGTCCCCACCTCGTCATAGAGGGGAGGAGTGAGTCAGCCCCACTCAACCAACCACGAACAAGGGGTTGGACTTGGAGAGGGGGTGGAGAGAAAGATCAAGGAGGTTCGCAAAGGTTGAGGGGCGGGGCCTATATAACCCGCGGCGGGACGTTCCCCAAAGAGAGTGAGAGGAAGGGAATACGAGAGAGTGCAAAAAGGTCCAGAGATGAGCTGAGCTGCGTGGAGAGGTACACGACAAAGGAAGGGTCCAAGAGATGAGCAGGAGATCTGAGATGAGCTTTTAGAGATCTGAGATGAGCTATGACAAGAGCTGAGTTGTGAGGTCCAAAAGCAGAGATCATCCGGGGAAGCGAAAAAGCCTGCTATTCGTCACCTTGCTCGCCAGCAGCAGCGTCTACAGCAGCAACAAGACTCGACAGCCATTTTGGGCCAGGACGGCGGTTTTGAGCAGGGCCGCGAAGGGACGGCGGCTGCCGAACGTGCCGATCGTGCTGCCAGCTCCGGACCTTCCTCTCCTTTCCAGCCATTCCTGCCAGCAAGTTCCCCATTCGTGTACGTGAGTTTGTTCTGTTCGTGCTGTCCTGGGTAGTAAACTAAGTCTGTATAAGCTAGTAATTTGCACTGTGTTACCTGCTTTTTCATGTCCCCTGTAAATAATAGTGACTGCTCTTTTTGCTTATGTGCGTGTAAATAATAAACCCCGTTACTCTTCTGTACGTCTTCTTCTTCCTCTTTGCATTCGTCGTCTTAGTCTTTTCCATATTGAGTAGCTGTGGCGCGATACGGCCAACGTCTGGGTGAATCGGGTGAGTCGGGGAAAACCTGTTCGGCCGCGGTACCTCCGCTCGGTAAATAACATCTAATCCGCGGACCGTAACAATTGGTGTCAGGAGTGTCGGATTCGGACCTGAAGCGTTTAACGCGCTCAAAATTACAAAGTACCGAAATTGCTTTTGTTTTACAAAACCCGAATTTTGAAATCGTGCCATGGCTGGTCAAGGCGACGGGATGTCGGTGGGAGAGATAGTCGGGGTAGAATCGACCCAGGACCTCGGGGAAATGTATATGGAGGAGGTGGTTGAGGGGGTTCCAGGCGCGCAAAATGGCGCTCTCACGCACGAGGTTACGGCGTGCAAAATGGCGCCTCGCACATGGCTACGGCGACCGCGCCCGCGACCGTAGCAGCCCCACCGGTGGATTCGGACCTTTTTATGATACAAATGGGGGCCGTTATGGAGAGGTGTAGAAGCCAAAATGGGACAAATGGGGAACCGGATGGATGCTCAGGGTGAGCGGTTGGGAAACCAAATTGTGGGATTGAGGGCTGATAGTGAGCGAATGAGGGACGAAGCGAGGGCTGATAGTGAGCGATTGTGGGGTGAAATGGGGGGCAAAATGGGAGAAATTGGGGGCAAAATGGGAGAAATGGGGGGCAAAATGGGAGAACGGCTAGGTAGAGAGAGTATAAATGATCAGAGATGAACGTAAGAAAATGTTTTCAGGAGTGAAGGGGGAGCAGGATTGGAAATAAATGGAAGATGTTTATTCAGATACACTAAAGGAGAGACTAAGTGTGGATGTGAAAAAACATCTGGGCTGAGGAACTGAAATCTTGAAATTTATAGCTGTTTGAGGATTGTGTATGACCAAAATGATGGAGACAGCAAATGGTGAAAGACCAGACGAGTAATGATAAACAGTCAAGAGGCCACCAACCTGTCCATAGAGTCATGTGAAAAAGTAAGTACACCCCATGTAAAGTTTTGACTTTTTCAACATATTTCAACATACAGCTATTTGATCTTCATTTCAACAATATTGATAGATAAAGGTGATATAATATAACAAATATCATGAAACATTTACATTTTGTAGTCCATTGTATAATTTAAATCAACATAAATGCAAATTTCACATGTGGAAAAAGTAAGTACACCCTTGGCTCTAATAGGTGGTACTGCCCCCTTTGGCAGAAACAACCTCAAGTAGGCATTTCTTATAACTGTCTACCAGTCTCTGACATCGACTGGGAGAAATTTTTGCCCACTCCGCCATGCAGAATTCTTTCAGCTGTGCGATGTTTGAGGGGTTTCTTGCATGCACAGCTCGTTTCAAATCCCCCACAACATCTCGATGGGATTTAGATCCGGGCTTTGACTTGGTCATTCCAGAACCCTCCATTTCTTTATTTTCAGCCATTCCTTGGTGGATTTACTGGTATGTTTAGGGTCATTGTCATGTTGCAAGGTATACCTTCAGTTGAGCTTCAACTTTCCAACAGATGGCCTCACATTATCCTCAAGCACCCTATGGTACAATGAAGAATTCACAGTGGATTCTATGATGGTGAGCTGCCCAGGCCCCGATGCAGCAAAGCTGCCCCAAACCATAATATTTCCACCACCATGCTTTCAGTTGGTGTCAGGTTCTTGTGGTCAAATGCTGTCTTTGGTTTTCGCCAAACATGTCTTCTGGTACTGTGGCCAAATAGCTCTACCTTTGACTCATCTGTCCAGAGCACATTGTTCCAGAAGTGCTGGTCTTTGCCGAGGTGTTCATTGGGTTCCTGGACAGCAAAGGTTTCCTCCTGGCACACCTCCCATGTAGATCAAATTTGTGCAGCCTCTTTATAATGGTAGACTCGTGCACTTTGACATCAACAGTGGCAAGAGCTACCTGTCGGTCCAGTGATGACATTCTGGGGTTCTCAGAGACTTCTTTCAGCATCTTGCGGTCTGCTCTCAGGCTGAAATTGCTGGGGCGGCCTGGCCTGAACAAGTTGGCAGTTGTTTGGAATCTTCTCCACTTGTAGATGATCTTCCGGACAGTCGAATGATTGATTTCAAATTGTTTGGAGATCTTTTTAAATCCCTTCCCAGACTCGTAGGCATCTATAACCTTCTTTCAGAAGGCCTCAGAGAGCTCTTTTGATCTAGGCATGGTGATGCCGCACACTTCAATAACAAAGAGCAAACCAAACTAAATGTCTGAGGTTTAAATAAGACAGGTACCTCCAAGATCCTCTCTAACGATGTTCTAATCATTTGCACCTGAGCTGGTGCACCTGATTCTAATTTTAGGTATTTGAAGTCGTGATAAATGTAGGGGTGTACTTACTTTTCCACATGCGAAATTTGCATTAATGTTTATTTAAATTATACAATGGACTACAAAATGTAAATGTTTCATGATATTTGTTATATTATATCACCTTTATCTATCAATATTGTTGAAATGAAGATCAAATAGCTGTATGTTGAAATATGTTGAAAAAGTCAAAACTTTACATGGGGTGCACTTACTTTTTCACGTGACTGTATTTGGAGAGCAGCAAACCTTGTAAACCATACATGGAATATAACACCAGACACACTCATTACAATCCCAGATTGAGCAGACTGTCAATGATTATGCCATGCTTGTTGGTTAATGCTCCTTTCACTCCTTACACTGGAATGTGACTATAATGCAGTTTTATGTGAAAACAATTTAAAAGTGTGGAGTAGTACAGTCACAAAACAGTACAAAGCAATTCCATTTTTATATGAAAACAACTGCTGCAAAATGAGCGGAGTAGTACAGTACAGTGCTTGTTGTTATTATTCATTTTCTTCTTTATATAATAGATCCCAATTTCCCTCAGGTAAGGTTGTTACATACACATACATAACCATATACATATACATATATGAAGACATCATAGCTATCCATCCTTTTTAGGTTATTTCGGAGTACGTCTCCAAAATAACCGCATAGATTGGGTCCTGGTGTCCGGCCATCTGTACTGCGTACATACGAGTACATAAGCACATCCGTTAACATTTGACTAAAGCATCTCATAAACTCCCCAACCAATATGGACCAAATTTGGTACGTGCAGCAGGACAGCAAGGTCTCATGGAGTCGTGTTCCCCATCGGATGCGTCCCCTATAGTTGGGGTAAAAGTGGGGTTTTGCCCCTAATATTGACATATCATTCAAAAATTTCAGAAACCGCCAGACAGATCTAGACCAAACTCGCCACAAGGCATCAGGACCATGCCCTAACTTTAAGTTGTGCTCCTCATGGTCGTATCTCATCCGGAAATAGGACCATGGACCCCCTACCCAATTCCCTCATTTTCATTAAAACATCATCTCCACAACTACCTGAGCGATACAGACTGGTACAATGCATGAGGACAGTAAGGTCTCATTGGGTTGTGCTCCCTATCGGGATCCACCCATTTAAAGGGAGTGAAGGGGGGTCTTGCCTCAAATATTAGTATTTCATTCAAAAACCTTCTTCTCAGAAATCGACAACCGGATCCAGACCAAACTAGTCATGCGGCATCGTGCCCATGTCCTAACCTTAAGCTGTGCTCCCCATGGCCGTATCTCCCCTGGAAAGGTGGCCAGGGCTCCTTCCCTACCTAATCCCTCATATTCACTAAACATATTTCCTCAAAAACTACATGACCGATAGAGACCAAATTTGGTACGATACATCAGAACAGTAAGGTCTCACGGCATTGTGCTCCCCATCCAGATCCGCCCCCTATGAGAGGCTGAAAAGGGGGGTTTCGCCTCAAATTCAGGTAATTTATTTTAAAATCTTCTCAGAAACCATGGGGAAATAACCATCAGAGCTATTTTTTATGATTGTAAAAACAGACATTTCCCAAATAAAACTCGAGAAAGTGATGCATGCAATCTTGTAAATAATTTCAAGTGTTTGTTATTCTTTCACGGCCGAAACATAGCACCTAGATGACCAAGATTTTGGGTGTGTGTACTGCAGAATCTGGACAAGGTTTTAAGCTACCACACATCAGCCTTAAAGGCCGTTTGGGGCCACTATAAAGTGTATATTGGGATGTGGGGTCAGGCAATGCAACCACCAGCCCGGTGGTAAAAGGTAATCACCATGAGGTCAATAATAGCTTTTCAATGTCCAACACGTCCTAAAACCCCGACCGGGAAAATCTCACCTTGCCGGGGAGCACCATTGGCACCCCCAGATATTGCACCCTTAGCAGGACACACATTCTTAAAGCAAACGTCACCTTGTGAAACTCTGATAATGCAAGCTTGCTGGTCCCCTCTATTCCTGTATTTTCCCCTTCTTCCTCAATCTGTTCAATTTCACTCGTTCCTCCAGGAATTCAAGTAGGCAGTTATACACTATCTCAGGTCATTCACCATCTTTACTGATTATATTGCGTATCCTCGTTAACTCTTCCCACCTTATAATATCTATTTGCAAGTTGTTATGTTTCCTTTGCAAGTTGTTTCTTTCCAAGTTGGAAATGAATGTATAAGGAAGTAGAGGATGGGGAAGATCGAGAAAGACTTGGCTAAAGGTGGTGGAAGAAGAAATGCGGGCAAGGGGGTTATAACAAGGGGAGATGCAGAAAATAGGGCAAAATGGAGAAGATTGTCATGGGGCCCGCAAGGCTAACCCCCGCTCTAGCAGGGAAAATGGCCTTAAAATGCCTGTTGTTGTTGTTGTATGTTTCCTACCCCATAGCAACCCAGCCATAAATGCTCTTTCCTGCTTCAGTTCATTCATCCCCTTATTTCTTGCACATGACCCACTGTCCTGCCTTTTATCCTCTCTCACCTCACTATTCCAGGAATCTAGATTTTGTGTTAAAATAAAATATGTTGTAGTCCACAATTTGAATATTATCTGAATCTGACACAGAATAACAAACATCCAAGCTTAGAAAATTTGCAAAAGTCCATAAATTGTACAAATGTTCATGACACACGAAAACTCACGATCCTCCAAACAAGGTTTCTGCCTGCTGCCCAATGTTGCAGAAGTCAAGGGGACCTGCAGGACATTTGTACAGGTTCATGACGAGTGAAGATTCTACAAGAATCGACCAGTAATTGTGGCTCACTGCCAATGGTAGACAACAGGTGAAAGATTGTATTTAATGGTGAATTATATAATATTTATTTATTTATTGCATGTAAGATATACATATGTTGTAGGTAATGATGTCAGGTAATGATGACTGATAACAATAATGCGGTTACAGAATGTGGACAAAACTACATTATTAAAACAAACAAAAAACACCAAAGGTTGCTGTACCTCCATTTTCCAAATGGTTAATCTTCATTGTTTCTTCACTGGATATCTCAGGATTGTTCCTCTCAAACTCCTGCTTGAAGATGGAGAGTAGACAGGAGATTCTGTAATCTAGTCGCACGTTCAGGATGAACTGGGGGTGGGATGGGTGGAGAAGTGGAGAGGAAGCGGGCGGAGGATTACGGGGGGACTGAGGGAGAGGCAAGGATGACCTTGACCTCACTTTGGTGTGTACGCCACAAGGCAACGAAGTCTGAGATTGATTCATGAAGCAATTTATTTTGTATACAGTGCCACGGCTTATGGAGGAGCAAGTGATTTGCAACCATTTGAAATTGATACGAGCAGAAATACATTGTTTTTGTTTGGAATTCCCATCAGAATACTTGCCTAATGATGCTGGAGTGTTCGGTTAGAATCCCATTTACTCTCAACTCAGGGATGGTGGAATTTTCAGTACAAATCCCATATACTCACCTCAGGATGCTGGAATCCAAGGTTAAAATGTCATATACTCTTGCCTCATGATGCTAGAATTTTAGGTTCAAATCTCATGTACCTACTCTTGCCTCAGGATGCTGGAATTTTTGGTTGAAATCCCATATACTCACCTCAGGATGCTGGAATGTTAGGTTCAAATCTCATGTATTCTCGCCTCAGGATGCTGGAATCTTAGGTTGAAATCTCATGTATTCTCGCCCCAGGATGCTGGAATCTTAGGTTCAAATCTCATGTATTCTCGCCTCAGGGTGCCGGAATCTTAGGTTCAAATCTCATGTATTCTCGCCTCAGGATGCTGGAATTTTCGGTTCCAATCTCACATACTTTCGCATCAAGATGCTGGAATTTTAGGTTCAAATCTCATATATTCTCGCCTCGTGATGCTGGAATTTTCAGTTCAAATCCCATATACTCACCTCACGATGCTGGAATTTTCAGTTCAAATCCCATACACTCACCTCATGATGCTGGAATTTTCAGTTCAAATCCCATACACTCACCTCATGATGCTGGAATTTTATTTTCAAATCTCTTATATTTTTGCCTCATGATGCAGGAATTTTCGGTTCAAATCTCATATACAGTCACGTGAAAAAGTAAGTACACCCCATGTAAAGTTTTGACTTTTTCAACATATTTCAACATACAGCTATTTGATCTTCATTTCAACAATATTGATAGATAAAGGTGATATAATATCACAAATATAATGAAACATTTACATTTTGTAGTCCATTGTATAATTTAAATAAACATAAATCCAAATTTCGCATGTGGAAAAAGTAAGTACACCCTTGGCTCTAAGAGGTGGTATTGCCCCCTTTGGCAGAAACAACCTCAAGTAGGCGTTTCTTATAACTGTCTACCAGTCTCTGACATCGACTGGGAGAAATTTTTCCCCACTCCTCCATGCAGAATTCTTTCAGCTGTGCGATGTTTGAGGGGTTTCTTGCATGCACAGCTCGTTTCAAATCCCCCCACAATATCTCGATGGGATTTAGATCCGGGCTTTGACTTGGCCATTCAGGAACCCTCCATTTCTTTCTTTTCAGCCATTCCTTGGTGGATTTACTGGTATGTTTAGGGTCATTGTCATGTTGCAAGGTCCACCTTCAGTTGAGCTTCAACTTTCCAACAGATGGCCTCACATTATCCTCAAGCACCCTCTGGTACAATGAAGAATTCATAGTGGATTCTATGATGGTGAGCTGCCCAGGCCCTGATGCAGCAAAGCTGCCCCAAACCATAATATTTCCACCACCATGCTTTACAGTTGGTATCAGGTTAAAAATAAAATATAACCACATTTAGAGGCCATTTTTCCCCGCAAGGCGGGGGTTGGCCTTTTTCGGGGACAGTGGTTGTTGTTGTTTTTTGGTCCCCTTTTTGAAGCAATGTTTTACGGCCGGATGCCCTTCCTGCCGCCAACCCTTTTTGTCGCCTTTTACGACAAGCAGGGAATTACCAGTGAACTGGTACTCAATGATGGTGGTCAAATGTGGTTTTTGCTGTCTTTGGTTTTCGTGAAACATCTCTTCTGGTACTGTGGCTAAATAGCTCTACCTTTGACTCATCTGTCCAGAGCACATTGTTCCAGAAGTGCTGGTCATTGCCTCGGTGTTCATTGGCAAACTTTCGTCTTGCGATGATGTTCTTTCTGGACAGCAAAGGTTTCCCCCTGGAACACCTCCCATGTAGATCAAATTTGTGCAGCCTCTTTCTAATGGTAGACTCGTGCACTTTGACATCAACAGTGGCAAGAGCTACCTGTAGGTCCCATGATGACATTCTGGGGTTCTTCGAGACTTCTTTCAGCATCTTGCAGTCTGCTCTCGGGCTGAACTTGCTGGGGCGGCCTGGCCTGAACAAGTTGGCAGTTGTTTGGAATCTTCTCCACTTGTAGATGATCTTCCGGACAGTCGAATGATTGATTTCAAATTGTTTGGGGATCTTTTTAAATCCCTTCCCAGACTCGTAGGCATCTATAACCTTCTTTCTGAAGGCCTCAGAGAGCTCTTTTGATCTAGGCATGGTGACGCCGCACACTTCAACAACAAAGAGCAAACCAAACGAAATGTCTGAGGTTTAAATAAGACAGGTTCCTCCAAGATCCTCTCTTAACGATGTTCTAATCATTTGGACCTGAGCTGGTGCAGCTGATTCTAATTTTCGGTATTTGAAGTAGTGATAAATGTAGGGGTGTACTTACTTTTTCCACATGCGAAATTTGCATTTATGTTTATTTAAATTACACAATGGACTACAAAATGTAAATGTTTCATGATATTTGTTATATTTCATCACCTTTATCTGTCAATATTGTTGAAATGAAGATCAAATAGCTGTATGTTGAAATATATTGAAAAAGTCAAAACTTTACATGGGGTGTACTTACTTTTTCACGTGACTGTATTCTTGCCTCATGATGCTGGAATCTTAGGTTAAAATCTCATATATAGACTGCATGCTGACCCCGAAAATCTTTCACTTTTGTGACCACCGTGCTGCAACTACATAATATCCTAACATGATGTATATAAATATATTTCAGTAAGTTTGTGAAACTCGTCAAGAATATAACTTGCACAAAAGAGAGAAAATGAGAAAAAACGAACAAAAAATTAGCTTTTCCTATTCAAAATATTGACCAATCACAGCGCGTGTCTTACGCGAAACCGCAATCGCCATCTCCTCTTAACCAATTATGCCTCTTGTTACATTTGCGCGATACTAAACAACATGGCGACCTACATGCCGTATGTGTCTTCCATGTCGTCTGAGGCAGATTCCGAAGGAAAATCTTCTGCATTTTGCTACATGCACACAGTAGACATGCATGGCAAGGTTCTTTCTTTCAGTGAGAAAAGTTTTAAAAAATTCAAAGAATGTGCCGAGCTGTGGAAAGAGTTGGATGGGAGCCCGGAAAGTGCGATTGCTGTGAATGCAGAAAGTCTGGAATTCGACCGGGATGGTGCTCGCATTAAATCACGCCATGGGTCAGGATCAAGTGAAGTTGAAAGTGGACATTCCACACGGTAGGCCTTCGTAAACAGTGTTTTAGATTGTGTATTTTGGTAGAGTCAATTTCGTTGTATAATGTCATGGTTTATTAGGTCTAATTTGTATTTTAAAACAAATAAATTAGGGGTCTATAGTCGGTCGCCGACCGTCGGAGCTAGTCTCGACCCTCCTCTTGTCAAGTCAAGCCAGGCTCAACTTCTGTTCGAGTCAGGCCAGGATACTTTCTGTATGATCTGACTCGGCTTTGAGTACAAAGAGTGGCCAGCAGTGGCTGAGTAGAAAGAAGGCAGCAAGATTTGTTACCAACGTAACACTCATCAAGGTCTATCACGTATCACTATCAGTATCAGCGTTGTCAACCTGTGTTATCTTCTCTGCTCATGATCGATGATCATCAGATCAACACGAGAACAGTGTGAACACTAAATCCTGATTGAAAGTAAAAAATTCAATCAAATTCAGTTGACAATTACACCGCCCACAGTCCACAAGTCTATTCTATTCTATTCTTTTCTATTCTATTCTATTCTGTTACTCATCAAAGCCTGTTCACCGTCCTGATGAGGAGCGGCAATTGTGGATGAAATGTCCTGCCGGAAGGACATAACATGTGTCAAATACTCATCAAATGTGGAAGCAATATGAGAGCTGGATAAATAAAATGTATCCCAGTTGAACGAAGCTTTATATTTATGACTAATTTGGCACAACATCAGCAATTTGCACACAAGCACAAGTCACTGTACACAGGTACAACTCAAGTCATGATAACCTTGCTGGATTGTACAGAAACCTACACTACCGATACAGATAAGAATTAGATCTAATCATGGACCCCGCATGTTTCAATACGTAAAGAAAACTGTTTCTTCTAAGTTGGCTATGCTCAATAGAATTCGCGACTGTGTTCCCCAAAGCAGTCTGCACACTCTTTTTACAAGCTTAGTTTTGCCATCTAGAATATTGTTGTAGTATTTAGGGAGGACGGTACGAATCGCACAATACGATGCTGAAGCTGAATAAATGTTTAAAAAGAGCTGCAAGAATAATTCTGAAATGTGCCTTCTAAACTTCCTCAGCTGATATGTTTGCAACATTGTAATGGCAGCTTCGTCATCTACCGGTAATGCATATGGGTGTAGGTTACTAATAGTAATAGGCTAATGCATTGCCACTAATAGGAAAAACAATTGGTACCTAAAACTTTGAAAGTTAACACAGCTACAAAGTTGAATCTGTCACATCAAATCTAGTCCAATAAATCTGACGTTGCATAGATCGAGACCTTGGTCTTTTGATATGTTTTACTTTTTATCTGTCGCATCAGTCGTGTGAAAAAATTATTTGACGAGGTGATGATGTTACACTCTGATGCCCCATGATGGTGTTTAACAACACACTTCCATGATAAATCAGTGAAATTTTGTCGATTTTTGGATACGATAGTTCTAGCAACTAGCCCTGTCATAAGAGATGTAAGCTGTACTCAATAGTGTACAGCATACGTAATGTCTCGCTCTCAATTTCCAGCATGAGATGAATTCATTTTAAAAAATGGACCGAACTGGTCCTGAAAGCTATGTTCCTTATTATACACTTTATCTTATTTTTTCCAATCTAGAAAACATTGTGGTCAACCAGGATACCACACAGACTGTTACCGGCATTTCTGCAACATTACGACCATAAGGCGGGCACAGGATAGAGCTTCAAAGGCAAAGATCTTGCAACGTACATTAATAAATTTTCTCTTGTGTGTAGGGTGCAGGCGATGAAGGGTCAAATGATATGAAAGATTCCCTTTGTGATGGACGTATGCTGAGAATCGTTTCCTTCCCATATACCACCTGTTCTTTAGTGCATTTTATTTTTAGTGTATATTTCATTTATTTAATCATTCAATATTTTATTGATTGATATGCATTGTATATTTCTGTTAGATTTTCTGAATTAAACCAATGTAAGATAATTAAGTATCTTCTGAAATTAGAAACAAATGTCAATTTCCATATTAATGCAATATTAACTGTCATTAAGCTGATATATAGGGAGGTAGGGGAAATGTATGTTTGGAGTTTATTTCCTGACATTGTTCAACATATCACTATTTGGTATATTTTTTATGAATTGATGACAGTGTCTATTGTGAGGTCTTTTTAGTATGTTATAGGTAAAAGGGATTGGATTGATGATTAGATTACCATTTTCAGAGGCTATAATCATGATCTGCCAAAGCTGTTTTATCCATGTTTAGAATTAATATCTTTTTTCTTTGACAGAACAACAACTGTGTCATTCAACAGAAAGAGAAACTCATCCAGAGTCCACCAGTGTAGTCAAGGAGACACAGCCTCAACGACTTCTGCGATCCGATTCTACCGGCAACACACCATGTCCCGGCCGACCTCATGTCCTACCAGTGGAATGTGTAATATGTAAGCAGACAAAATATGTCAAAGAAAGTGTAACAAGTAAAAGAAAAGTAGAGAGGTTAGTTAGGTGTGAGACAATTGCTGGGGGGCAGCTCCTCAATGCTGCTTTAATGCGCAAAGATGAGCATCTGCTGGTACATGTGCGCGGTAGAGATCTAGTAGCACTGGAAGTGCGTTATCACCGCTCATGTTATTTATCTTACACAAAGGTAGTTAGAACAAAACAGGGGCTGGATGCAGACACATGCGAACTGTATGCACCATCATATGCAAGGTTCTGCCACTCCATCATTGACGAAAGAATATTAAAAGGGAAAGAAATACTGCGGCTGACAAAGCTTCTCAAGCTTTTTGTTAGGATGGTTCATGATGTAGAAGGGCTAGATGCATCAAGCTACAAGACCACTAACCTGAAGCGGAGACTTCAAAGATCGCATAGAGTTCTGTGCTTCATTCGGCCAACACGACAGTTTGAGAGTGACTTAGTATTTGTAGAAAGTCTAGGTGTGGAGGATGTCATTGAAGATGCTGTGGTAGATGCATCCAGTGAAGGTAGTGAAAGCGAAAGGAGTGTAGGAGCTTCACCGAGTCAATGTGTAGATCTTGATGGTTTGATAACTTTGTATTCTGCTGCACAAATCTTGAAGTGTTCTCTGGACAGCATTGAAAAACGTTCGACATGGCCTCCAACTGCAGAAGACCTACATATTCAGACCACCAATCACATCATTCCATATCAGCATAAAAAATTAATTTGCATAAAAAAACACCCACATGTAACATTTCTTTGACGAGTAATAGCACATATATGCCATGGATGGGAGCTCTATTTGCCATTATTCATTCAAAGAATCCACCAGTGATTATAGAAAAGAAAATACAGTAAATCATAGTTATCCAAGCATCCTTTGGGTAGGATGTAAACTCAAATGTGTTCCTGGATCATAGAAAATAAATTGAGTCTTCAAGATTTCATACCAAATTCGTATATCACGTACTCGCGGAGAGGATTCCGTTGGAAGTCAGTCAGTAATAATCCTTATTATACAATCCCCCAACAGGACTCAAGAGGGCGACAAACAGAAGTTCTGAAATTTTAAATTACTATTACTAAATAATGTGCAAGTTTTATCCTTGACGACTTTGTGTGTTTATTCAATGTATTTTTCCTCATCTTTCTACAAAATTTCAAGTAGTTGCCAGATGGTGGTTGCAAAAGTCAAGAAATAGAGCTCTTTCTGCTCATTGCATTGCGGTCTAATACTTTTGCCTCAAGATGCTGGCATTTTCAGTTCAAATCTCATATATTCTCGCATCGTGGTGCTGGAATTTTAGGTTCAAATCTCATATATTCTTGCCTCATGATGCTGGAATTTTAGGTTCAAATCTCATATATTCTTGCCTCAGCATGCTGGAATTTTAGGTTCAAATCTCATATATTCTTGCCTCATGATGCTGGAATTTTAGGTTCAAATCTCATATATTCTTGCCTCGTGATCCTGGAATTTTCAGTTCAAATCTCATATAGTCTCGCTTCGTGATGCTGGAATTTTCAGTTCAAATCTCATACACTGTCACCTCATGATGCTGGAATTTTCAGTTCAAATCTCATATATTCTCGCTTCGTGATGCTGGAATTTTCAGTTCAAATCTCATATATTCTTGCCTCGTGATCCTGGAATTTTCAGTTCAAATCTCATATATTCTCGCTTCGTGATGCTGGAATTTTCAGTTCAAATCTCATACACTGTCACCTCATGATGCTGGAATTTTCAGTTCAAATATCATACACTCTCACCTCATGATGCTGGAATTTTAGGTTCAAATCTCATATATTCTCGCCACACGATGCTGGAATTTTCAGTTCAAATCTCATGCACTCTCACCTCATGATACTGGAATTTTAGGTTCAAATCTCATATATTCTCGCCTCGTGATCCTCGAATTTTCAGTTCAAATCTCATACACTCTCACCTCATGATGCTGGAATTTTAGGTTCAAATCTCATATATTCTCGCCTCGTGATGCTGGAATTTTCAGTTCAAATCTCATACATTCTTGCCTCAGGATGCTGAAATTTTAGGTTCAAATCTCATATATTCTTGCCTCATGATGCTCGAATTTTAGGTTCAAATCTCATATATTCTCACCTCATGATGCTGGAATTTTAGGTTCAAATCTCATATATTCTTGCCTCATGATGCTGGAATTTTCAGTTCAAATCTCATATATTCTCGCCTCATGATGCTGGAATTTTCAGTTCAAATCTCGTATATTCTCGCCTCATGATGCTGGAATTTTCAGTTCAAATCTCATATATTCTTGCCTCATGATGCTGGAATTTTCAGTTCAAATCTCATATATTCTCGCCTCATGATGCTGGAATTTTCAGTTCAAATCTCATATTTTCTCGCCTCGTGATGCTGGAATTTTAGGTTAAAATCTCATATATTCTTGCCTCATGATGCTGGAATTTTAATAATAATAATACATTTATTTTATATAGCGCTTTTCAAGAAGTCCAAAGGCGCTTTGACAGAGTACAAAAAACAAGTGCAAAAAGACAGAAATCAATAGGTAAATAATTCAGATCCTGGGGGGACAGGGCCTTCTCCATCGCTGCTCCCACCCTCTGGAACTCACTACCTCACACCATCAGAGACTCCTCCTCACTCACCACATTCACAACATCACTCAAGACCCACCTGTTCAACACTGCATTCAACATTTAACCCACAGCATTTAACCCCTGACTATCTCTTCTCCTTCTCCTTCCTTTTGCTTTGATTTATTTACCTGTTGATTTTTGTCTTTTTGCCGTCTAAAATTTTAGTTTCAAATCTCATATATTCTCGCCTCATGATGCTGGAATTTTCAGTTCAAATCTCATATATTTTCTCGCCTCGTGATGCTGGAATTTTAGTTTCAAATCTCATATATTCTCACCTCATGATGCTGGAATTTTAGGTTCAAATCTCATATATTCTTGCCTCATGATGCTGGAATCTTCGGTTAAAATCTCATGTACCATACTGTGTTTATTTGACCAATGTCTACTAATGTTCTGGTAATTGGCAGTTAAAATACACCGATCATCAAATAGTTTCAAGTGGGGAGAAATGGTAATCACCAAAACTACAAGAACTGCAGAACAGAGGATGCAAAAGCACAACCAATTCAAGGTTTATATTATGTCAAAGAGGGAGAAAGGCACATTGTGATCCTTCGCCCCTTTTTCACAAATAAACAACTGGAGATGGTTGTGCTTTTGAATTTACCTCTGTGTGGTTATCACAATATTTGTGGTTAAAGTAAAACAATTTCTTTCAATTTAGTCTTTCAATTTCGATTTCAAATTCAATTTCAATTTAGTCTTTCATACAATACACGTACAAGCTTCTCAATGAGTCTTAATTCCTTGTCAAAAAAAATCCACCACATTGGAGTAATTTGAGGAAAGTAATAGTCTTTACTAATGCTGTTAAACTATTTTCTCCACAAAAAAGCCTTTTTTGTTTTTCATTCTGTGCTACCATCCCATACATATCAAATTATTCATGACTGGGTTGTGTTCCTGTCCTCATTTTTCCTTGAGCTGCATCTATACCTCGCAGAACACGAGTTCCAAGCGCACCTGCAAGATCTCGATTATCTTCCTCTTCGTGTCCATCACAAGGACGTCTTCTCGGTCGAGTTGTGCTGTATTATTTCCCAAGTGCTTGTTCGGGATTGCGGAACAGGGAGGTAGCAGGGCACTTCCACCCAGAACCACATGGCTCATAAGCTCGCCCACACCATGAATCGAACGCATCATGTGGCTGCCTGAATGCACATGAAGACATATATTCTCACAAGCTGTTAAATTATTCAATATGCATGACAACATGAAAAACCTACTTGGCAATGAGCTGGGTCTACAAACAAAATAATCAAATTCAGTCTCAGCTGAACATGATTAGTTGCTCGAAAACCATCTCCATGGCAAGAGATTGCATGAAATAAGTATTGTGAGCGGGGTTGGTGTTATTATTCGTTGATAAAATGCCGGGCTATATTATTACATGTCTAACTGCAAATAAAATATAATAAATCCCATGGTGAAAGAGGAGATTTTTCCAGGCACAGAGTTAATCAATTAAGCAAGAAATGACAGCTTTTTAACCAAGATCGTCTCAACACAGAAATCATTGTGCAAGTTTTCACACCGCGATCAATAGAAGTCTTTTCAGGATTGCTGGCTACTAGTCCGCGACGCCTCTTTCCACAGTCGAGGATTGCAAGCAATGTGCGGGTGAGGCGCAGGAGGCCTACAAAGCTGTAGAAACCGAAGTAGATGAGATGACGGGCCAAGTTCACCACCTGTATGCAGGGCATTGAAGTCAGTTCCCACATTGTATGAATATCAAGTTTAACTCCATACAATTTATCAAATTATTCTTTCATCTGAGATTATTTGAAGCTTGCAAGATCAACCTACATTACCTCAATATTAAAAGAGATATTTTAATGTTTGGAAAATGTGGTAGTGTGGTTTATTAAGCAAAGCATAGCAACCCAGGTAGTGTGGCTTATTAACATTCTTTGAAGCCTGAAGAACCGAATTCTTGAAGAACTGAAATCTGATGGGCTAGAAGGACCTCCATGGGTGGGTTTCCAAGTCTTCCCAAGGTCCGTAGGTTGCGGCCATGCAGGCTACACAACTTTTGATTCCGAAATTCTTTGCGCCCAGGCTTGAGAAAATCACTCTGTATAGTCTTGACCTTTTTTGGTCCAATAACTTCACCCTTGACAGGGAGTCCAATAACTGCCGACTTGGTTTATTTTATTTTGAGATGGCTTGGTTTATTTTGGCCACTCAAACATTCCATGGCATTCTGATGACAGTGTACCCACATCCCACAGCTGCACATCTCTGCCCAATCACGCATTTCTTTTTCATTGCCCTCTCAGTTATTCCCATCCCAGCATGTATTATTCCCATCAGTTATTCCCATCCCAGCAACGGTGAATAGAAAAAAGATAGCTGCCTGATAATTATGTTCTCCAAACGACATTGAACACCATATCTTGGCGATCAATTTATGTGATCACGGTTGTAAGGCATTATATTTCCAGGGCAATATGCGCAAGTTGAATTTTAAAAAATTTAAATAATGGACTGAAAATTATCGGGTGAACCATCGATATTAGCTCCATGTATGTAAAACTGATTCAGCATATAAATTGCCATTGGCAAAAACGACGGTGTGAGATCTTTAACATTTTGAAGTCAGATAACATTTGGATCTCAAACATAGAAACGCACCTCAAATGTTAACTTGTTCTTCTCATGTTCCGCGAATGGGAAGCTTTCACACAGCACTTCACGGAAGTAGGCTTCCACGAACGTTATGGTGGCTGCGAACCTTGGCTGCATGTCATCTCGCACATCCTCGCTGCCAGAATCATAGCTGTAACAGCATTTGTATTCTTGTTTCCAGGATATTTACTTTATTTTGTAAGGAATGTTGTTCTTATATGACATAGAGGTAAAGTTCAATAGAAAAAACAACATGCCATTGGCTGAGACAATGGAGTAGATAAAACAAGAGAACAAAGACAATGGAGGCAGACAGACAAGACAATGGGATAGAAGAGAACATGGTGACTAGTGGCATGCAAACAGATGGGACAGCTGACAAAACGAAATATGAAAGCTTTGACGACATTCATATGGTCCATTTCATTTTTTTAAAACTTAACCAATACACTAAAAGTGATGAAATGTTTGTCTTGAGCTTGCTGGTTTGAGGTCACACTTCACCAACCTATTTATGTTGATGGTGTATGGGATATCAGACCAGAGGCGTGCATATTTTACAGATGTAACAGGTTCCTGTGGATCGCGATCGACATGCATATGCAACATGAGGCGGCAGAACGCAGCCCGCAAGTCAAAGGGCAGATGCTCATCGGACATGCACAGGAGGAGCTGTTGGACACCTAGCTGTAATGAAATGCTGTTGATTGCTAAATACTGTCGGTCCAGACACATCTGAGAGAAGAGGCACAGCTGGTACCTACACGGAGTGGATGAGGAAGTAAATGTGAGTAACAAAAGCACAAAGGACCCATGATCATTCTTTACCTCTACATCTAAAATGAATAATCAAAGAAAAGAAATAAACTTCATAGAAAAACATTAAAGAGCCAGATTGAAATAAATAAATGCAAATAGGTCCAGCAATTGTAACACAATTACCTGTAGTAAATGAGAACATGCCGATCTTGTTTGCTGCCTTCCTCGGTCTCCCGAGTCAGCTCTCGGATACTCTTGCTCATTGGTTCGCCCTTTTCATTGCGCCAAAAAAGCCAAACGTCCTGCCGCCTGTTTTCCTGAGCCAACAAATCGTTTTCATCCCCTTCCTCATTCTCATAATCTTCATCTTCCTCCTCAGCCACTGGTAATACTAACCTGTGGAAAAGGTGTGAAATTACTTGGTGTGTAAGTGTGCAATTAAAAAGGTGTGACATGGACCTATGGTAGTTTGTAACTGTTGCTGCGCTTTTGCCTGAGGAAGGAATGCTGAAATATATCTATTTGGGTTCTTCCCACATCTTTCTAAGGCTAGAGGAGTTAGGGCTAGACGTTAGGGCTAGACGTTAGGGCTAGACGTTAGGGCTAGACGTTAGGGCTAGACGTTAGGGCTAAGAGTTAGGGCGATTCTTGCTTGTTCTTTCTTTCTCTCTTTCTTCATCTATCTGTCCAAGGAGAAGTGAATTATTGCAGAGATTTTTCTGGAAGGTTCACTTGACTGCGCCTGGATGGGTTTGAGGGTTGTGGAGTAGCAGCTGAAACCTGAATCCTATCCAGGTTCCTCCTGATGACTCAATCTTTGCTCTTTGCATATTCGGGTTCCTTCTGATGACTCCAATGTAGTATTTGCTTTTCCATTTCATTGTGAATAGCAATATTGCATTTATGGAGCAGCCAAGTCATTGGAATCTTTGTAATGTGAAAAAACAATGAAATGGTCAAAATCACGAAAATTATGAAAAGGTGTCTCAATACTTTTACAATTTTTTTTTTTTCCATGTAAATACAATTTGGGTTTAAAACGTAACATGACAAAGATGTAGCAGACACCTTAAGCATGTACATTTTTATACAAAGTTATGAGTTCACCTGTTTAGTGGATGCCACGCTAACATCCCTTACACTGTGTTGATCTGTCCAAAATTACCTCCGCCACCGAAGGTGGACGGATGTAATGTTTTCACCTCTGTCTGTGAGCTGGATATCTCAAAAAGTTAGAGACTGATTCGGATGAAAATTAGTGGACAGTTTGGGTGTGTCACAAGGACGAATTGAGATTTTGGTGAAGATCGAGATCTGGATCTGGATACGAGAAAAAATGTTTTAAGTGACTTCACCATTGAGAAATAGGCCAAAAACAATATATACACTACCGGTCAAAAGTTTTAGAACACCTCAATTTTCCCAGTTTTTATTGAAATTTACGCAGTTTAATGTCTCAATGTACTCTGAAATTAAACTCTGAAATGTTTATAGAACAAATAAACAATTGGAGATACATAAGAAATCACAGAATCATTTTGTTTAACAAAATACAATTTAATTTTTTGACTCAGCAAAGTAGCCACCTTTTGCAGATATAACCGCCGAACACACCCGTGGCTTTCTCCAATGGAAATCAAATATTGTTCGGGAAGTTCTTCCCAACACTGTTGCAGAAGTTCCCACAAATGTGTTGCACTTGTAGGTTGCTTTGCTTTCACCCTTCTGTCCAGTTCATCCCAAACCAGCTCGATGGGGTTTAAGTCTGGAGACTGTGCTGGCCATTCCATGATTTGAAGCCTTCTGGCTTGTTCTTTTCCTCGAAGGTAGTTTTGACATAGCCTGGAGGTGTGTTTAGGGTCATTAACTTGCTGTAGGATGAACCCCTGACCAACTCGGCGTATACCAGAGGGTATTGCATGGTGCTGCAAAATGCTGTGGTAGCCGTTTTGGTTCAGGGTGCCAGTCACTCTGTGCAAGTCACCGACTCTGGATCCAGCAAAAGAGCCCCAGACCATCATGCTTCCTCCTCCATGTTTGACAGTTGGTGTCACACACTGAGGAACCATCCTTTCGCCTACTCGACGGCGTACAAAAACCCTGCGTAATGAACCAAAGATTTCAAATTTTGATTCATCGGTCCATAAGACCTTCTTCCAGTCTTCAGTAGTCCACTGGCGGTGCTTCATGGCCCAGGCAAGCCTCTTTATCTTATTTTGCCATCTTAGCAATGGCTTTCTTACTGCCACTCGACCTGTCAAACCTGCAGCTCGAAGTCTTCTCTTCACAGTTGAAACTGAGACTTGCTTACTTCGACCAGTGTTAAGCTGTTCTTGAAGCTGTTGTCCTGTGAGCCGCCTATCACGCAAGCTGTTGACTTTCAGAAACTTGTCTTCTGATTCTGTTGTGGCTTTGGGTCTGCCAGACCTCTTCCTGTCAGAGTTTCCTCCAGTTTCCAAGTGCCTTTTGATGGTGTAGGAAACTGTACTCACTGACACCTTGGCTTTCTTTGCAATTTCTCTAAAGGAGAGACCTACACTTTTAAGGGTTATAATGGTCCGTCTGTCTTCCTTTGTTAATTGCCTTTTTCTCGCCATTATGATAGCTATATACTACTTCCTGCAGTGCAATATTGTCCAAATAATGCTTCAGAGGGTGTAATAACAGTCTGTTCCAATACTGCTTTTATACAGACAGGGGGTTTGCAATCAAGTAATCAGCAGAGGTGCTGATCAACTTTCAAGGCTTAATTTACTTACAATGCTGCAGAACAGCTGAAAGTTGTTAACCCATTACTTGTTCCCTGAAGAAGGCCTTTTTTACAATATAACTTCAATTTACATTATTTTCCAGTTTTTTGCTAACCTAAACTTTTTTTTTTAACCTCGAGCAGTTTACTACTTACCTTTGTACCATTTCAGGTTATTCACTGGACTTGAATTGCTTAAATTTCAATAAAAACTGGAAAAATTGAGATGTTCCAAAACTTTTGACCGGTAGTGTAGCACAATGTTTCAAAACGTAGTGGACTAATTCAGATGAAACCTGGTCGATATGTTGGTTGTGTGACAAGGATGAATTTATTAGATTTTGTTACAAGTCTGGATTAGGATCTGGCCTATCAGTAGGATACAAAACAAACTGTTTAGGTTGGTGGAGTTATTTGCTCTACCGAGTGCCTGCCATTATCGTTTATGAATGTCCTTGTAATTAATTCATAAGCACACCAACATCTCATGATGTCCTTTATACTACAGTGATATATGTACAAGCTCCTCCATGAGCTTTGGGCACTGGAGAAAACAAATTTCATTTTACACTTCACACAACATGTGGTTCAAGAATACAACAACAACACAACATGCATTTTAAAGGCCATTTTCCCTGCTAGAGCGGGGGTTAGCCTGGCATCAATAAAATAACGTGCACTCTTACAGTCATTAGAAAGCTTCTCCCATAACTGGATGACTATTTTTGTACCCCCTCCTAACTGCCTACACTTCCATGAAGTCGTTTTTTTGATGCAAAAATGAATGTTGGATCAACTTCATGGCTCAGGGAAACAAGAAGCGTAAATATCAGTAAATAAATATCCGTAAATTTTAATAAATAACTATCAGTAAATCGTCACCTGTAAATGTAATGCACAAAAAGTTCATTAGAGCTCAATAAGAATTTTGGTAACAGTACGAGCACTTGGCTTGTTCCAATGATGATTTGGGTCACAATTCCAAAATGGAAATCTGGGTCGACACAGAACTCCAAAATTAATGACTGTGGTTTAAACGTCTCACGCACTTAGTTTCAATGAGAATGTCAGCATTTTCAGGATCGAGCACAGACTTGCAGATAAGTTCCTGGGTGATGGGAATGGCAGTGTTGTTTGACACGCAGAGGTCAGACAGGTAATCCAGGAACCTGGGGGTAACAAGAACAAAGGGTAAGAAACACAAGGTCATGAGGGTGAGAGAGTTGATGAATAACCATCCAAAGAGAAGTAGGAATGTGGAGGAACCCAAAGCACAAGCGTTCTGAGAAGTGGTACCAAGGCAAATGAGAGAAAGAGGAACTCCCAAAAAAGGAGTACAGACAAAAAAAAAAAAAAATGAATATATTAATAGCAAGAGGAAAGGGCAAGTGAGGAGCATTCACCTAAATCAGAAAGACCTAGCTAGGAGAGTAGAAGTTAGAGAAATGAGAAAAGGAAAGATTTTGAACAAGAAGTGGTAAAAAGTGCAAAGTTGAAGGAGGAGAAGGTGCAAAGTCAAAGATAAAAAAGAAAATGCAAAGAGTGTGTGGAACCAAAGAGGAAGGAGCATGAAGTCAAAGAGGAAGAAGGAGAGTGTAAAGTTTAAGGGTAAGAAAAAGTGCAAAGTCAAAAAATAACAGAGATTAAATACAAAGAATAGGAAGGAGGCTGCAAAATATTAACGATTCAGTATGAAAGTGTAACCAATGACATGCAGACCTGGGCTCTCGGTTCTTGCGCACAAGTGACACAAATGTATTGATCTCAGCAGCAGTGATGTGCTTCTCAAGTAGTTTGCGGTTGTTGTGCAATAATGCTGTGATTGTGTCCTCTGCCAATACATCGTAGCCAATCTGCTTTTGCATGAATCCAAACTCCTTAGCAATGTATTCCTGTTACAAAACATGCAAGTTTGCAAGAATATAAATTTCACTTCGGTGATCAAGATAATATTTTAAAATTAGAGAGAATTAAAACAGGTTGAACTTCATATTTTGCAAAAAAAAAAAAAAAAAATTGTATGTGTGTGTATGTATGTATGTATGTATGTATACATATATGTATACTTACATGTATGTCTATGGGTATGTATATGTATGTGTGTATGAATATGTATATGTGTGTATGAATATGTATATGTGTGTATGAATATGTATATGTGTGTATGAATATGTATATGTGTGTATGAATGTGTATATGTATGTGTATGAATATGTATATGTACTCAAATATGTGTATGTACTCAAATATGTGTGTGTGTGTGTGTGTGTGTGTGTGTGTGTGTGTGTGTGTGTGTGTGTATGTGTATGCATGTGGGTATGTATGTGAATGTGTGTGCAATGTATATGCATGTATGTACATGTGTGTATGCATGTATGTGTGTGTATGTGTATGTGTGTGTACATATGTATGTTTTTATGTGTGTATGTATGTGTGTATGTATGTGTGTATGTATGTGTGTATGTATGTGTGTATGTATGTGTGTATGTATGTGTGTATGTATGTGTGTATGTGTGTGTATGTGTGTGTATGTGTATGTATGTGTATGTATGTGTATGTATGTGTGTATGTATGTGTGTATGTGTGTGTATGTATGTGTATGTATGTGTATGTATGTGTATGTATGTGTATGTATGTGTATGTACAGTCACGTGAAAAAGTAAGTACACCCCATGTAAAGTTTTGACTTTTTCAACATATTTCAACATACAGCTATTTGATCTTCATTTCAACAATATTGATAGATAAAGGTGATATAATATAACAAATATCATGAAACATTTACATTTTGTAGTCCATTGTATAATTTAAATAAACATAAATGCAAATTTCGCATGTGGAAAAAGTAAGTACACTGTGGACAGGACCATTGAGTGTGGACAGGAAAGCGACATCATAAAGATTGCATCGCTGGATACACTGTGTGCTCTGGAAAATTATATCACTTCCCTAAAGCTCAGTGGCTGTGTTTTCTGAAATAAAGTCTGGTGTTTCTTCTCATGCATTTATGTACATGTATGTTCGTGATTTGTGTTACAGCTTTGCCAGAAGGCCCCACAGAAATCAAGTAAAACATAAAAGTACAGTATAACATGAAACATAAACAAAACATTTTCTAAAGGTAGCACCACACTTTCAAATATAGAACGGCACTCAGGAGAGCACATACCGCCACCAGGTTGAACAGTTTACGTTTTGTGTCCCACTGAGAAGCCAGATCTGGATCCAACCTGAACCAAAATCGAATTGGCTTGTTTTTGTCTCAAACGATGAGATATATCTAAGGAGAGCACTCTATCTCTGTGCTATCCTGTCATGCAAAAATGAAAGTATTCCAAAGGACAGAAAGTATACCAAGGGAATATTGGGGCAGTGAGACTAGTAGAGGCATCAATTGGGATGAATGAACAAGAGAGAAAACTAGAACGCCACTCAGTAGAGCGCATACTCCTGCCGTGGGTGGCCGCTGCTGAGCCCTATCTTCCAATGGTAAAAAAAATCCTTCAAGAAATTTCCTGGATCCGGAATAATATCCTGAGCTTCACCAAAAACTAATCAATTCTTCCTTATCCCAAGGGCAATCATCCCACCAACTTTCATTCAAATCCGTTCACAACTTTTCCAGATATCTTGTTCACAAACACACGAACACACACATGGACGGACACGATCGAATGCATTACTCCCTAGCGGGAGTAATAAGGAAGGAAGTACAGCTATTTTCAAGAAGTGGGAAGAGGTATAGAAGGGGGTGGGGGGGGGGGGGGTGGGTTCAGGAAAACAGAAAAAAACTGGAATGGCACTCTTGGACGTCACGACGTCGACTGATATGCCTCCGCCCACATTATTACATCGTTACAATACTTGTACCAAGTTTGATTTAAATCCATTCAGCTGTTCTCAAGTTATCACATTTCTACCTGACATCTGACCTTTGACCTCTTGACCCCAAAATGTAATCAGTTCATGTTAACATCATTATACATACCTGAACCAAGTTTTAATTCAATCCCTTCAACTGTTCACAAGTTATCACACTTTTACCAGACATGACCTCTGACCTTTGCCCATTGACCGCATGACCCCAAAATCTAATCATTTAATCTTTACATCATTATACATACCTGTATCAAGTTTGAATTAGGTCACTCGAGCTATTCTCAAGTTATAGGCCTATAACAAACTTTCACCTTTGACCTCTTGGCCCCAAATTCTAATCATTTAATCTTTACATCATTAATATTATACATACCTGTACCAAGTTTGAATTACGGTAGACCAGACGGCATCAGCCCACGGGTCCTAAAATCCTGCTCTGCCGCTCTATCTCACCATCTCTCTGTTCTTTTCACCCTATCTTTTGCTCAAGGTCATCTGCCAGCATCCTGGAAATCAGCAAACATTACCGCTTTACACAAAAAAGGTGCAAAAACAGATCCTTGCAACTACAGACCAATCAGCCTGCTCCCAATTATCAGCAAAGTCATGGAATCCATCATTGCTTCGGATATGAAATCTTTCCTCTTCTCCAATGGCTTCCCCCCCCCCCCCCTTCCCATGCCTCCCCCCCTTCACATGCCTCCCCCCCTTCACATGCCTCCCCCCCTTTACATGCCTCCCCCCCACAGATCTCTCGATGTCTCCATGTCTCTCGGTCCCTGCTCTCAAATGTTGTGTTTGTGTCCTTCCCCCTCTCTCCCCATCTTGTCTACCGCTCCCGATGTTATTTGTTTTATGTGTCTGTTTGTCTTTCTGTGTGATTAATGTTCGCTCTTTCACGAGCCTCGATCTTGTATACAAAAAAAAAAAAAAAAAAAAAAAAAAAAATGGCTTGATCTCTGATCATCAATTTGGTTTCAGACCAGGTCACTCTACTCTGGACATGCTGCTTCTGCTGTCTCAACAATGGATGGAGGTCCTCAATGCCAAACAGGAAATCAGAGCTGTCTCCCTTGACATATCACGTGCCTTCGATACGGTCTGGCACCCAGCTCTGCTCACCAAACTCTCCTCCTATGGTATCCATGGAAATCTCCGTGCATGGCTTGCGGACTTCCTCTCTGGTCGTAGTCAACGTGTGGCCCTGAATGGATTTCTCTCATCTCCCCTTCCTGTTCAGGCTGGAGTTCCCCAAGGCAGTGTGCTGGGCCCTGTGCTTTTTCTGGTCTTTATCAATGATCTCTCCGACTCTCTGGAAAATCCTCTCTATCTCTTTGCTGATGACTCCACTCTCTGCCGCTCCATTCCTCTTCCCTCAGATCGGCAGTCTGCAGCCTCCTCACTCTCTGAAGACCTGGACAAAATCACAAACTGGTCAAACAAGTGGAACATGTCTTGCAATCCTGACAAATCTCACACTCTTACTACGTCTCTCCGAAAAGATCGACTGGACAACCCTCCCATCTACTTTCTCAACAATCCTCTCCAAGAAGTTCTGTCGCTCAAGCTTTTGGGTCTCACTATCTGCCATGATCTTTCTTGGGAAAACCACATTTCCAAGCTGGCCTCCAAAGCCAGTCGCCGACTGGGCATCCTCCGTCGTGCGAAGTCCTTCCTAGGCACACCTGAGCTCCTCACCACATACAAGGCTTTCATCCGCAGCTCAATGGAATACTGTTCTCCCCTATGGGCTGGTGCTCCTGCCTCACACCTGGCTCGGCTTCACGCTGTTGAATCCAAAGCTTTCAGAATCATTGGAATCTCCCGCGATGAAGCTATCTCTGAGGGCCTTTCACTCACTCACCGCAGGCAGGTAGGTGGTCTTTCTGTCTTCTACCGACTCCTCTCCGGCCTTGCTCCCCCAGCTCTCTCTGTGCTCTGTCCCCCAAATATTCCTACAGGTCGCACAAGATCTGCCAGCCACCCTCTGATGGTTAAACTGCCGAAATCTCGGCTCTCTGCTCACCTTCACTCTTTCATTCCTCTTTTCTCCCGCCTCTGGAACAAACTCCCACACTCACTTCAATCACACTCCTCCCTCCAGGTCTTTAAAACAGCTGTTCACCACCATCTCTTATCTTCCCCCATCCAAAACCTTGATCTTTTCTACCCCCACTAATTCACCCCAGATCCACCTTGTTTGAAATTCCAACTTCTTTCCTGGAAGTCCTGGCAGTGTCCATATGTTTTATACCTCTCCCACCCCCACCCTTCCCATGCCTCAAAGCCCTCTCCCTCCCACAGTTCTCTCGATGTCTCCATGTCTCTCGGTCCCTGCTCTCAAATGTTGTTTGTGTCCTTCCCCCTCTCTCCCCATCTTGTATACCGCTCCCGATGTTATTTGTTTTATGTGTCTGTTTGTCTTTCTGTGTGATTAATGTTCGCTCTTTCACGAGCCTCGATCTTGTATACAAAAAAAAAAAAAAAAAAAAATCACTTCAGCCGTTCTCAAGTTATAGGCCAATTACAAACTTTGACCTTTGTCCCCAAAATCTAATCAGTTAATCTTTACATCACTATACATACCTGTACCAAGTTTGACTAAGATCCCTTAAGCCATTCTCAAGTTATCGCGGTAACGAAAACCTATCACGGACGGACGGACAGCCAGAGGGACAGCCGGACGGACAACCTGAAAACATAATGCCTCCAGCAACTTCATCAACGGAGGCAAAAAAAATCACATAGTGATGGAGGATGACCTGACATAGTGGTCTTCCAACTTGAAACCCTGGTGGGAAAAGTGGGATTTAACAGACTACGGAAGGAGATTCTAGAATCAGGCAAGGAGAGGAACAAATGATGCAAGGCGCGTATAGTAACCTTAGATTTTTAGTTTCACAAGGAAATTGCTGGAAAAATGTGTGTGATCTGGAGAGACTTGGTAGGGACACAGGAATGAAAGGGAAGGGATAGAGAAAGGCGACAGAACACATAGGCCACCAAAGTGTCTGCCATTAGGGTGGAGCAGGCCATGTGCCATTTCTTCTTCATGCTAAATGGCAATACATTCAGTGCCTTGGATTTCACAGCATCCAGGAGAAACGTGGATGAAATAGGGGTACCGACCCTTATGGGAGATGGATATTCCATTGAGCATTGGAGAATGACCTTTGAGGTTGTAAAAGTGGGATTTACAAAGGAAGGACTTTGCACAATTAAGGAGGATGCCTAGTCGGGAGCTGGTTTTGGAGGCCAGCTTTGATATATGGTCTTACCAGCACAGTTCATAGCTGATGGTGAGACCCAAGTGTTTGAGAGACAAGAGACCAAGGATTTGATGTCTTGATGTTGTGATAAATATATAGTTGGAAAGTCAAAGCTATAATGGCTAAGATCAAGGAGCTAAGATTTACGCCTGCATCAGGGAAATGTTAGAGGTAAGTTGTATGGTAAAATGTGCACAAAATACAGTCATGTGAAAAAGTAAGTACACCCCATGTAAGGTTTTGACTTTTTCAACATATTTAAACATACAGCTATTTGATCTTCATTTCAACAATATCTATCTATAATTCCAGTAATCTCTGTGTGTATGTATGTATGTATGTATGTATGTATGTCTGTGACCGCTGTTTCTCGACAACCACGGGTCCGATATACTTTAAACTTGCCAGGTATATTGCTGGGGACCCGAGGATGTGCCTTTTCAAGGTTTCATATTAATCGGACAAGTAGTTAGCGAGCTATGTCCAAAAAACGATTCAACCAATCAGAGAGCAGCGAGCTATCACGTGTGCCGAACGTGCCGAACAGACTCTGCCTCGGACGGCACATTTGAGAGCGTATTCATTTATTTCACGTTGGCAAACTATGTTGGCGTTAAACTATGTTTTAAAACTAATTAAAACTACTTTGCGATTCTTTCGCTTTCCTGCGCGTTTGTGCACGTTATGGCGATTTCTTTACCAAACTCCGCAAGCCGTTCGCTTTGGACCAAACCATTTCATGTAAATAGAGGGGGGGGATTGTCACCGTACTCGCAAGCCGTTCGCTTTGGACCAAACCATTTCATGTAAATAGAGGGGGGGGATTGTCACCGTACTCGCAAGCCGTTCGCTTTGGACCAAACCATTTCATGTAAATAGAGGGGGGGGGATATAATTTTAGATATATATATAGTACGGGCATGCCCTAGTTGATAGATAAAGGTGATATAATATAACAAATCTCATGAAACATTTACATTTTGTAGTCCATTGTATAATTTAAATAAACATAAATGCAAATTTTGCATGTGGAAAAAGTAAGTGCACCCCTACATTTATCACTACGTCAAATACCTAAAATTAGAATCAGGTGCACCAGCTCAGGTGCAAATGATTAGAACATCGTTCGAAAGGATCTTGGAGGAACCTGTCTTATTTAAACCTCAGACATTTCGTTTGGTTTGCTCTATGTTGTTGAAGTGTGTGGCGTCACTATGCCAAGATCAAAAGAGCTCTCTGAGGCCTTCAGAAAGAAGGTTATAGATGCATACGAGTCTGGGAAGGGATTTAAAAAGATCTCCAAACAATTTGAAATCAATCATTCGACTGTCCGGAACATCATCTACAAGTGGAGAAGATTCCAAACAACTGCCAACTTGTTCAGGCCAGGCCGCCCCAGGAAGTTCAGCCCAAGAGCAGACTGCAAGATGCTGAAAGAAGTCTCGAAGAACCCCAGAATGTCATCATAGGACCTACAGGTAGCTCTTGCCACTGTTGATGTCAAAGTGCACGAGTCTACCATTAGAAAGAGGCTGCACAAATTTGATCTACATGGGAGGTGTGCCAGGAGGAAACCTTTGCTGTCCAGAAAGAACATCAGGGCAAGACTAAAGTTTGCCATTGAACACCGAGGCAAAGACCAGCACTTCTGGAACAATGTGCTCTGGACAGATGAGTCAAAGATAGAGCTATTTGGCCACAGTACCAGAAGACATGTTTGGCGAAAACCAAAGACAGCATTTGACCACAAGAACCTGATACCAACTGCAAAGCATGGTGGTAGAAATATTATGGTTTGGAGCAGCTTTGCTGCATCGGGGCCTGGGCAGCTCACCATCATATAATCCACTATGAATTCTTCATTGTACCAGAGGGTGCTTGAGGATAATGTGAGGCCATCTGTCGGAAAGTTGAAGCTCATCCGAAAGTGGACCTTGCAACATGACAATGACCCTAAACATACCAGTAAATGCACCGAGGAATGCCTGAAAAGAAAGAAATGGAGGGTTCTGGAATGGCCAAGTCAAAGCCCAGATCTAAATCCCATCGAGATGTTGTGGGGGAATTTGAAACAAGCTGTGCATGCAAGAAACCCCTCAAACATCGCACAGCTGAAAGAATTCTGCATGGAGGAGTGGGCAAAAATTTCTCCCAGTCGATGTCAGAGACTGGTAGACAGTTATAAAAAACGCCTACTTGAGGTTGTTTCTGCCAAAGGGGGCAATACCACCTATTAGAGCCAAGGGTGTACTTACTTTTTCCACATGCGAAATTTGCATTTATGTTTATTTAAATGATACAATGGACTACAAAATGTAAATGTTTCATGATATTTGTTATATTATATCACCTTTATCTATCAATATTGTTGAAATGAAGATCAAATAGCTGTATGTTGAAATATGTTGAAAAAGTCAAAACTTTAGATGGAGTGTACTTACTTTTTCACGTGAATGTCGGTGCTGTTTGTAAATCTTAGAGCAGAATAGGACAAGGTTGTAATGTGTAACAGTTTTTGTATAGGCGAGGCCAGGTGGAGTGCTTGTGGCCACGAAAAGGCACTGAAACAGCAGTATAAATGTGCTTTGCAGGACACAATGGACGCTTTGAAAACACTACAAGCAGGTATGGGAAATCTAGTGAGGGCTTGCAAAGGATTTATTTTATTTTATTTTGGATACAAGATCGAGGCTCGTGAAAGAGCTAACATTAATCACACAAAAAAAATCAAACAGACATATAAAACATACAATAAGGGGAGCGGTAGACAAGATGGGGAGAGAGGGTGAAGCACACAAACACAACATTTGAGAGCAGGGACATCGGGAGATCTGTGGGAGGGAGAGGGCTTGGGGGGAGGTGGGAGAAGTATAAAACACATGGACACTGCAAGGACATCCAGGAAAGAAGTTGGAATTTCAAAAAAGTGGATCTAGGGTGAATTAGCGGGGGTAGAAAAGATCAAGGTTTTGGATGGGGGAAGTTAAGAGATGGTGGTGAACAGCTGTTTTAAAGACCTGGAGGGAGGAGTCGGATTGAAGAGAGTGAGGGAGTTTGTTCTTCCATAGGTGGGAGAAAAGAGGAATGAAAGAGTGAAGGTGAGCAGATTGTGGGAGAAGTCGGAGAAGTGGGAGAAGCGGCCTTGTGTGCTGTCGGGAGGTCTCAGACAGGGGCAGAGTGGACAATGTGGCAGAGCGATTCCGCCCTTTACTCTCCACTTCTCTCCCAGTTCTGGGGAATGGACATTGGAGACCGGCTGTGGATGCTCCAAGAAGAGATAAAAATTATTGAGCATGCCTGTGCGCCCTCTCTCCGTTTCATGGCTTGTCCAAGGAGGACCAATCGAGAGACGAGGATGCCATTTTACCACCTTTTCCTCATCTACCCCAATCCATGCCAGCCTGCATGACATCATCATCTCGCAGCTACGACCAGCTCATGCCTGCACAAGTCCTCACCTATTCTGTTCCCAGTCATGGTATGAATCTGATATTGTCGGTGGTATTAGCAAGGTTATTACCTCTACCACCAAAGGTTATTTTTCCGCACCTGTTTGTCTGTGAGCAGGATATCTCAAAAAGGTATTGATTAATTTGGATGAAACTTGGTGGAAACATTCTGTGTCGTTCTGTGGATCAATTGGATGAAACTTGGGTGTGTGACAAGGACGAATTGATTAGATATCAATGAAGATCCGGATACTAGAGTTTTCAAAGTGATGTTTCAACATTTCACCATTGAGAGATAAGCTGTGTAAATGGTCAAAGGGGACTAGGGGGTGTAAAGGGTCTAAAGGGATCGAAGTGGTATAAAGGGTCTAAGGGGTGTAGGGGTCTAAAGGGATGTAAATGGTCTAAGGGGTGGGTCTAAGGGGTGTATATGGTCAAAGGGAACTAAGGGGCGTAAAGGGTCTAGGGGGTGTAAAGGGTCTAAAGAGGTCTAAGGGGTGTAAATGGTCAAAGAGGTCTAAGGGGGTGTAAAGGGTCTAAAGGGGTCTTTCAAAGTTTCACCATTGAGAGATAAGGCAAAAAACAATATTTATCATGATATTTATTTATATTTATATGTCATGGATGGATTCGGCCAAAACATGGTGGACAGGTTGGGTGTGTAACAAGGACCAATTGATTCGATTTTATTGAAGATCAAGTCTTTTTTTAAGTGATTCATCACCATTGAGAGATCGGGTCAAAAACGATATATACAGTCATGTGAAAAAGTAAGTACACCCCATGTAAAGTTTTGACTTTTTCAACATATTTCAACATACAGCTATTTGATCTTCATTTCAACAATATTGATAGATAAAGGTGATATAATATAACAAATATCATGAAACATTTATATTTTGTAGTCCATTGTATAATTTAAATAAACATAAATGCAAATTTCGCATGTGGAAAAAGTAAGTACACCCCTACATTTATCACTACTTCAAATACCTAAAATTAGAATCAGGTGCGCCAGCTCAGGTGCAAATGATTAGAACATCGTTAGAGAGGATCTTGGAGGAACCTGTCTTATTTAAACCTCAGACATTTAGTTTGGTTTGCTCTTTGTTGTTGAAGTGTGCGGCATCACCATGCCGAGATCAAAAGAGCTCTCTGAGGCCCTCAGAAAGAAGGTTATAGATGCCTACGAGTCTGGGTATGGATTTAAAAAGATCTCCAAACAATTTGAAATCAATCATTCGACTGTCCGGAAGATCATCTATAAGTGGAGAAGATTCCAAACAACTGCCAACTTGTTCAGGCCAGGCCGCACCAGCAAGTTCAGCCCGAGAGCAGACCTCAAGATGCTGAAAGAAGTCTCTAAGAACCCCAGAATGTCATCACGGGACCTACAGGTAGCTCTTGCCACTGTTGATGTCAAAGTGCACGAGTCTACCATTAGAAAGAGGCTGCACAAATTTGATCTACATGGGAGGTGTGCCAGGAGGAAACCTTTGCTGTCCAGAAAGAACATCAGGGCAAGACTAAAGTTTGCCAATGAACAGTGAACACCTAGGCAAAGACCAGCACTTCTGGAACAATGTGCTCTGGACAGATGAGTCAAAGGTAGAGCTATTTGGCCACAGTACCAGAAGACATGTTTGGCGAAAACCAAAGACAGCATTTGACCACAAGAACCTGATACCAACTGCAAAGCATGGTGGTGGAAAAATTATGGTCAGGGCCTGGCAGCTCACCATCATAGAATCCACGATGAATTCTTCATTGTACCAGAGGGTGCTTGAGGATAATGTGAGGCCATCTGTCGGAAAGTTGAAGCTCAACCGAAGGTGGACCTTGCAACATGACAATGACCCTAAACATACCAGTAAATCCACCAAGGAATGACTGAAAAGAAAGAAATGGAGGGTTCTGGAATGGCCAAGTCAAAGCCAGGATCTAAATCCCATCGAGATGTTGTGGGGGGATTTGAAACGAGCTGTGCATGCAAGAAACCCCTCAAACATCGCACAGCTGAAATAATTCTGCATGGAGGAGTGGGCAAAAATTTGTCCCAGTCGATGTCAGAGACTGGTAGACAGTTATAAGAAACGCCTACTTGAGGTTGTTTCTGCCAAAGGGGGCAATACCACCTATTAGAGCCAAGGGTGTACTTACTTTTTCCACAGAAGGAAATGGCATCTCTGTTAATTTTTTGTTGAATAAATTATTGCAAAGTCAATTTTTCATTGATTTTTGTTCAATTAGATCACCTTTATCTATAGATAGTTTAAATGCAGATCAAATATTGATGTCCACATATGTTAAAAAGATTAAAAAACATTTCATGGGGTGTACTTACTTTTTCCACATGCGAAATCTGCATTTGTTTATTTAAATTATGCAATGGACTACAAAATGTAAATGTTTCATGATATTTGTTATATTATATCATCTTTATCTATCAATATTGTTGAAATGAAGATCAAATAGCTGTATCTTGAAATATGTTGAAAAAGTCAAAACTTTACATGGGGTGTACTTACTTTTTCACGTGACTGTATGCAGTGAGTATCAAAAAAAACGGTAATCCGAATTCAAGGGGTTAATATGCAAAGGTTATTTATTTTGTCAATTTACATGTGGTTTACTAATTAAGAGGAGATCCTCAGCTTTCCATTGATACCTTCCATGCATCAATGCTGTCATACATGACCGAGTACATGTTCATTGAAAATGACAAGTTCAAATCGCATTTTTACAAGTTTGGCTAATCGATGCAAGTCAGGATTATTGGTGCAAAATGAACGTCAGATGTGAACTTTTCTCAGGAATGATTGGCCTTTATGCACCCACACCTTCAACATGTCCACCTCCCCTTTCAACACAAAGCTCACAGCAGCGGACCATGCCCTGAACTGCTCGTTTCACCATAGCCGGGTCATTGGGCAAAGCATCCACTTCATGCCGAATACGGCCCTGTAATTCGTCAAGATCACGGGGAGGAGTTACGAACACCTTCTTCTTTAAATGTCCCCAAAGGAAATAATCACATGGTGTGAGGTCAGGTGATCTTGGCGGCCATTCCACTGCATGGTTGAGGGCGATGACTCGGTCTCCAAAGAGTTCCCTCAGTCGATCTCGGACAGAAATAAGACGATGTGCTGGGGTCCTGTCTTTGACCCACCAGAGATATCTGAAGACACCACGAACTTGTCGCTCAAAGTTCTCCTCCAGCTGCGGTAAAACTTCATTATTGATCATCTGCAGATACCTGTTACCATAGACATTCCTTTAAAAGAAAAATGGCCCGATCACCTGACCACTTCCACAAAGTCCCAACCAAACAGTCCACTTTTGTCGATTCATGTTGGTGTCAAAATTAAATTCCGGGGCTTGTCCTGTCGGTGCATATTCAAGAACATTATGGGTATTGACCTTGCCGTCCATGGCGAAAGCAGCTTCGTCGCCGATAACGAGATACCGCAGGAAATTGACATCTGCTTAGCAACGTGCTATCAACCGTCTGGCAAGCACCAGCATCCTGGCAAAATCCCCTGGCGTAAGTTGATGCCGGATGTGAATCCGATATGGATGTTGGTGGAGGTCCAGTCTTGTGATTCGGTTGAATGTTGCCGAAGGCAATCCCGTCCCATTTCGTCTTGCGCTGGTATCCCTCGGATGCTCCAAAACTTGCTGCCTTACTGCTGCAATGTTCATTTCCGATCGCCCAGTGCGCCTCCTACCAGAATTCTCCTTGTTGCGGTTGAGGCTATTGCCATGCTCTTGGTATTTTCTAACATTCGCCCAGATGGTTTTGGCTGCTGGAGGCTCCCGTTCTGGGAAACGTTCCCTGAACGCATCACGAGTTCACTGAAAACTTCCAGTTTGGTGAAAGGTTGTAACCACGAAGGTCCGCTGTTTAGTTGTAAGTTGAACCATCTTTTGAATGGCTCAGACTGTCTCTAAACCCATACACTGTAGGCCCATCTTAAATACCCATCTTAAACATAGGATGACGCAACCGACGATTACCAGACCAGCTTAACAATTTTACATAATCAACTTGGCAGTCAACAAGTAATGCGTCCATTTAAAACTGTCTTGCACCGATTAGCCAAACTTGTAAAAATGCGATTTGAACTTGTCATTTTCAATGAACATGTACTTGGTCATGTGTGACACCAATGATGCATGAAAGGCATCAATGGAAAGCTGAGGACCTCCTCATAATTGGTAAACCACATGTAAATTGTCAAACTAAATAACCTTTGCATATTAACCCCTTGAATTCGGATTACCTTTTTCTTGATACGCACTGCATATAAAAATATATAAAAGCGAAATGTCTGTTTGTTTGTTTCTTTGTGAACCTACTCCTCTGAGCTCCCAAGGTTAATCGGCACAAAACTTCATAGGATAACATCTTTTACCACCCTGCACCTAAATAGGGGTTTTAAAACAGTTATTTTCTCACAATTCATAACTTAAAACCATCCGAGCCGCCACCTGTCACCATGATCTCTGAGGGTCGATCCACATATATAAATCTTCATAAAAAGCCCAGTTTTGATCAGATATCAACACGGATATCGATATAATTAGTTTGATGGTGAGCTCCGATCATGAAATATGTTATCATATGTGAGAAACATCTCTTAATTAAGACGTTACCATGATCGGTAAGTTCGGCAAAGAAGGAGTCATGTGACTTCTCAAATGCGCTAATTATTCAAAAACCGAAAATAGTACAAACACAACCTATAGATAGTTTTAAAGGTAATTTTACTCCTCATCTAACATCACTATCAAGGGTGAAAAAATAGATGGTAGAAAAAAGGACCGATGTTACCTTTGTGTGGGCAACCGCCAGTTTCAGCATTATTTGAATGATCCTCGGGGGATAGTAACTTGTTCAATAGCTAATTCTAAAAGCAGTAAAATCAAACATCGTTTTGGTCATTCGCAGAGGTCTGTATTAGACTGCATTAGCTGGGCCTCTGATGTGACAGTATGTTATAACTCAGATCAAAATCTGGCTTTGGCAACTTGACTAGAATCACAGAAGACCTTAGCTGCACTGCCATGGATTATATTGATGCAGTGGCAAATCCCAGAAACTCTTATGGTGGAACTTTTCATTTTTACACAATAGGAATGGAGTGTTGGGATGAGTAACTGTTGGCTGGTCCATGTTAGTACTCATAGAAAGAGTTGTAATATTGAGTCTTCATAATTAGATTGGCAATACAATTCTTACAAAAACAAAAAACCGATTCGATCGTTTTGGTCAAATATGTGCAAGACGGACTTTCCAGTGGGCTGGGTGGATTGTAAGTGAAAGGGTTGCATGAAATCAGAAAACAACTTTGAGACAGTCATGAAACCACTATTTTGTGAGATTTAAAAAATTCATATTCTATCAAATTCTTAGACTGACATTGTGAATTATAGATTTTTTAAAATGATTTTTTTAAAGATCAAAGCTGATATGACATGTTTTTACTATTTCATATGCAGCGTGTGGCTGCTAGTTGCACCGCTGATGCAGTGCCCCATTATCAGTAGGCTGGTACTCATTTTGCTGACCTCGGAAGGATGACAGGCTGAGTCAACTCACCTGGTGTTATGTAACAGCACGACAGGGGTTCGAACGTACGACCCTAAGATTTTAAGCCAGTTTTAACCGTTAAGCCTACATCAGGTTTGAAGGACCATGTTGACTTCTGCCCTGGTCCAAGCTGGGCATTCCACAATACAGGACTTTTGATATGACCGAACCCGCCACATAATGCTTTGTGCACATACACAGAAACCCCGATCAACAACGGCCATCGGGGCATGCTTAAATATATTGTGTGCGAGAGATAAGGATTGTTCAGTAAAATGGCTCAGAATGGCTCTAAATGAAGTCGAAAATACTTGGGAAAGTACCTGAGAGAAAGGGGTGTGCCTCTGCACATGGAAAGAGTTGGAGAAATTTCTCAGCTCGTTGAAAAAGCTGAAATCTTATAGCTGTCCATACTGCAGGCTCCCGACGATGTGGACCAATGCAAGGCGGAAGAACTGTGGACGGGCACATGCTACCCAAACCCTCGGCCATCGCTGCCAGTGAGTGGACTTTGAACCTTGCGGGAGTGCCTCCTGTGAACACGGCAGGCTTGGTGATTTATTTATTGGATGTCGGCAATTGGAAAGACGATACTGTGTGTCATTACCAACAAAGTAATGGTTACCAACTCTTTGACAAAGGACATATTCGTGATATGAAAATACACAAAGCTTGTGCCAGCTAATTTACATGGGAGCGATATCTATGAGGCAGACTTCCCTGCAGGAGACATCATATCTGGTTTGGGTGCTTCTTAACAGCGATGGGAAGGTCATTTACGGCCAAGGCCGAGCGAGAGTACTATTTGCATGGAGGAGGAAGATGACCCAATGCATTACAGTTGATAAGTACAATGAATGTCCTCCCTGATCCCTTATATTAAAAAAAATTCCCAACATAAAAATAAAGAAAAGGAAGGAGTTGTGCTCTCCCCTATGCACTGGCACCCCTGCTTCGCTCAGCTTGCAGCCATATAAACCATGGCCTTCAAGATCGTTGGAATCTCTTGTGACGAAGACGAATCGATGGGCCTATAACTTTCACATTGCAGACAGGTTGGTGGTCCCTTTATCTTCTACCACCTCCTTTGTAGTCTTGCATCCTCTGCTTTCTCTGTTCTCTGTCCCCTCCCTGTCTGACCAATCCCTCCCTCTCTCCCCCAACCCCACCTTCCCCCCTCCAGGCTTCTGCAGGTCACACGTGGTCCACCAGCAACCTCATCTGGTGAAACTCAAAATTCACAATCACTGCTCGCCTCAACTTATGCGTTCCTCTTTTCTTTTTTTTCCTGCCTGTGGAAACAGCTTTCCCATTCTCTTCAATCAAGCTGTCCACCACCATCTCAGATAATCCTCCATTGAAAACCATGATCTTTTCTACCCCCATTAACTCTCCCCAAGCCCACCTCGTTCAAGTTTTTCCTTCCTTAGAGATTGCTTTTGTATCCATTTTATTCACCACGTGTGTCCTCTCCAAACCCTCATTCTTCCCTACATCCCTCAATTTATCCAAGTCTCCCTTTCTGCTGTTCCTTTTATTTTGTTATGTCCTGATCCGTTCTATGTTCTAGCTCCTCCTCAAACCCCGACTTTGTATTAAAAAAAAGGAGAAAAAAAAAGGCAAGCCTGGCATTACCTATTCAATAAAACGTCTTCCAATGAGCAAAATGTCTTCCGACCACCAGAAAAATGCTGATGAAGCTCCTCTGCCTCAATTTGAAGACAAGGACATGTATAATGCAATAGATGTAGACTCTGTGCAAATTTGTGGTAATTAAACTATTCTGTTACACAATAATTGCTGAATGAAGCAAAATGAATTCAAACAGTGTTTGAGTTCAATCAGACCCCAATATCACAAATATGACGTGGGGTTAAACCCACCAGCAAACCAAACAGGAGGCAGGATATTCTTCAATTGAGGACAAAACACTCAAACACTATGCCTGCTTTACACTCCCGTCGAAGCACTGAGTACCTGAGATATGGACCTGGGATCACCATATCAAGAGCTGCATCAATTTTACCACAGTCTCCTGACATCGTTATCATTCAAGTAAGAGGATAATGATGTCTCCAAATGTCCTTGTGAAATATGTGCCTTGCACAAGCTACTCCTGCGATAGTATATGAGAGTCTGGGATCATAAAAAAATGAAATATCCTCACCTGGTTCTTACGGTAATCTTGCTGAGAATGTCGCAGCACACGATAGCATAAACGACAAATGTGGCGAAAAGGTGCATGCCGTTGATCTGAAAGCTCCTCCATTCTCAGCATGGGGCCATTACCGCTGTCCACAAAAGGAGCACGCAGCAGCTCAAATATCTACATGTGGAACAAAATGGGAAACATGAAATGTTCATTGCAGCTTTTCAAAGTAGATATTCCAAAATAAACCAATGTTTATTCCTGCTACACTAACGTCTTACATTACCGGGGTATTCAGGGTATTCATAACTGCATTGCAGGGTATTCATAACTCAACTTAAAATTCCTGTAAAAGTATGTGTTCATCAGAAACTGTTTCAGTGTCCATGGTAATGTAAGACGTTAGTGTAAGACCATATGGGGAAACTTTGATGACCATGAGCTACCCATAAATATTATTCTATTTCATTTTTATTTAACCCGCAGTGTTGTTTTAGGTATTGGAACAGTTCTGGAGGGTGAGAACATGACATTTCACACCAAAAAAATTTGTGGACCACCCTAACATACACCCATTCCTTTACATTTATTTTCCCTTCGTCCGTGTTCCAAATCTGGTGAGGGGGCGCTCCATTTAGGTTTTAGTTTATCGGCGTGCTTTTCTTGTTACCGGCATTCCGTTTAATAAACCTGTTTATTTTTGTACATTTTAAATCCATTTTTCATGTGAGTTATTTTTGCAGGTTTGAAGACTGCTCGGCAGGATCCCACAAGGGATCAGGATCCCATAAGGCTTTCCAGCTTCTTCTTCTTCTTCTTCGTTCTTCCTCCGTGTAGATCGTGAGTCCGCATTTGATCGTCGCCTTTGGGGTTAAAGCTCGCTCGATTGCTATTCGTGATTTCCCGGTCTTCACCGAGGGGAATCACACGCCAATATACTTAATGATAATATACTTAATATACAATAATTAATAAAATGACTTGATATACTTAAGGACAATGTGGACTTAATATTTGGTAGCACAGCCTTTGGACAAAATAACTGCAGTCAAGTGCTCCCCATAGCCATGAATGAACTTCCTACACCTCTCTACTGGCAGTTTGGCCCACTCTTCTTGTACAAACTGCTCCAGTTCTCCCAGATTTGAAGGGGGCCTTCTCCCAACTGCTGTTTTCAGATCTCCCCACAGGTGTGCAATGGGATTTAGATCTGGACTCATTGCTGGTCACGTCAGAACAGTCCAGCGTTTTATCTTGAACCATTCCTGGGTGCTTTTTGAAGTGTGTTTGGGGTCATTGTCCTGCTGCAAGACCCATGACCTTCGACAAAGACCCAGCTTTCTGACACTAGGTTGAACATGGCGCTCCAAAATGCCTTGGTAATCTCCTGATTTAATGATGCCATGCACACATTCAAGGCACCCAGTGCCAGAGGCAGAACAGCAACCCCAAAACATCACTGAACCTCCTCCATGTTTGACTGTAGGGAAGGTGTTCTTTTCTTTGAAGGCTTCATCTTGTTTTCTGCAAACCTAGAGATGATGTGTTCTACCAAAAAGCTCTAATTTGGTCTCATCTGTCCACAGCACATTCTCCCAGAAGGATTTTGGCTTGTTCAGGTGTGTTTTAGCAAACTCCAGTCGGGCTTTCTTATGTCTCTCTCTCAGCAGCAGTGGGGTCCTCCTGGGTTTCTTTTCATTGAGGTGGTGACGAATGGTGCGAGTTGAAACTGTCGTACCTTGTGTCTGAAAGTCAGCATGAATCTATTTGGCAGTTGATCGAGGTGCTTTCTCCACCATTCGAACAATCCTTCGCTGCAATCTTTGATCAAGTTTTCACTTGCAGACACGTCCAGGGAGGTTGGCTACCATGCTATGGGCCTTAAACTTCTGATAAAATGGCGTACGGTGGACACAGGAACATCAAGGTCTCTGGAGATGGACTTGTAGCCTTGAGATTGTCCATGCTTGGCTACAATCTTGTGTCTGACCTCCTCAGACAATTCTCTGGTTGTATTTCTTTTCTCCATGCTCATTGCAGCACATACAATGACACAAAACAGCAGATTGACTCCTTTTCTCTATTCAAACTGGTTGAATGAGTGATTTTTATATTGTAGGCACCTGCAACTCACCACAGGCGAGTTAAATTCCAAAGTAAAGGAGAATCACCTACTGGAAATGCAATTATTTCTAACAACTTCTAAAAGGTGCAAATAATATTGTCCGGGCCATTTTAGGATTTATGTATGGAATAAGCTAAGATTTAGGAATTTTTTCAGCTTTTTTTGATTTGTTCCACTGCAAACCAAAGAAATACAGGGTGATTCACATACGACGTACTATTTTGTTTTTCAATAACTCTGTGTTGCGTGAACCGATTTACTTGTAATTTGCAGCACTTATAGACAAATATTCCCCATTTATTATGTGAAAATTTCATTTAAAAATAATTGATACAAATTTAGTTATTGGTCTCGATATGGCGGCCGTCACTTTTGATGATGGCAAACAGCCTGACCTCTTGCCATGACATGACATGTCGATTAACATGTCGATTAAATTGCTCTTAAACGTTGATAATTATGGAACCGGTCTTAGGGTCAGCTTTACACTTTTTATCAGCATAATGTAAAGAAAAAATCAGCAAGACTGGCAAGTTACAACAGTCAGGAGCGTGCAAAAGCTGCAACCTGGTATGAGGGGACAAAAAGCTTAATCGAAGTGAAACGACGTCTTCGAACGGAGTTTGGTCGAAGCTGGGTGCTGCCAAGCAATGTCCAAAGTGTACACGACTCGACCAAGAGACTTGCTGGAACTCAGGTACCGCATCAGGAATGCCTTCTGGGAGATCACTGATGAAATGCGGCAGAAAACCATGCTCGAATACAAGCAGAGACTGTTCCGAGTGATCGAAAATGACGGCCGCCACATCGAGACCCATAACTAAATTTGTATCAATTATTTTTTAATGAAATTTTCACATAATAAATAGGGAACATTTGTCTATAAGTGCTGGAAATTACGAAATTACAAGTAAATCGGTTCACGCAACACAGAGTTATTCAAAAACAAAATAGTATGTCGTATGTGAATCGCCCTGTACACATGTGGATACCAAAAGATTTTTAAATTTCAACAATTTTCTGGAAGAAATGGTGCATTATTTGAAAAACGTGCAAGGCTGCCAATATTTTTGGCCACGACTGTACATATAATAAATGTCAGTGTGTGTCAGTCAATCAATCAGTGTGTTTATGTGTCTCCTCCATAACTCCAAAACCATGAAACCTAGTGGCCTGAAACTTTGCATGCATACTAAGGGAACTCTAAGGGAGTGCATGAATGAAAACTGGGTACTGGTATTTGGGTAAATTTATTTAAATCCCTCCTTCTACACTGTCATCTTGATTCAAAGCACCATAGGATAGGGTGTCACTCTACTGGGATCTGCAATACTTGTAGGAAAACCAAAGATTTGAACCATCTTTTTAAAAAGTTCCCTCTATGCGACGGACCAAGGATGAGTCTATTTCAAAGATTGGCAGGTTGGATCTGCCGAACATTTTCAGCTATTTGAACCAGAAGCATTGCCAACTCTGCAAGACTGTTCTGAAATTTTAAAAAGAGAATGGGAAATCCATGAAGTATTATGGATTACCTAAAGTTTCCTTCATTCACCGCTGTTATGGCTGTGCACGTGGCGTTTATATAACCTCGTGGCACTGAAAATGCCATAAAAGTTAAAAAGAAGAAGAACATGCCTCCTTCTCATATTCAGCGAAGCTATGGGTGTTGTTTTGAGAGAGAGCTGCGGTGCAACCCTACAGTGTTCACACGTCCTTTTACAATGCGGCAGTGCCAAGTGAGTGACATGGTAAGGTAAGGTAAGGTGAAGTGAAGTGAAGTGAAGTGAAGTGAAGTGAAGTGAAGTGAAGTGAAGTGAAGTGAAGTGAAGTGAAGTGAAGTGAAGTGAAGTGAAGTGAAGTGAAGTGAAGTGAAGTGAAGTGAAGTGAAGTGAATGACAAGGTATTACGTACACAGTTCAGTCATCTGCATGAATACTACATGGAATGAATACATCACAGTGCTAATTCATGGGCAAAAAATAATAATAAAGAACGTGTGTGTGTGTGTGTGTCTGTGTGTGTGTTTGTGTGTGTGTGTGTGTGTGTGTGTGTGTGTGTGTGTGTGTGTGTGTGTGTGTGTACAAAAATATTAACAAAAGAGAGTGTGTGTATGTTCGGTTGTTATGTCTATTTGCGGGTTTCAGGAGGCGGAAAAGAGTGGGCATCTGTAGGGAGATGGTGTGGGAGGAGGCAGGGAATAGGGTGAGGTGAGGGAGAAGCAGGGGCGGGAGGAGGGATCAAGCGTTGCCCGGCAACACTGGGTACCTTCGCTAGTCTATAATAATACATAGAATGAACACACAAACAACCACAGCCACAATGACAGCAGCAACAACTACACTTTATAAAAGATCCTTTTTGCATGTTTCACTTCATTTTACATCCTCATTGATACTCAGAGATAGACATGCAATATGTTTGTGAAGTGCAACATGCTGTCTTTTGATTAAATCCATCAGTGAAGAGACAGTTAGGCACAGCTAGTCATCACCTAAATATTCAGTTACAACTACACAATTCTGGATGAAGACCACTCAGTGTCGAAATATCAGACTTGAGCCTTGCCTGCTGAGCAGGATACACTCATACATGGTGATTTTATTTTGAACATGGATATTTCCACTGAACTAAAACTACTTCTTTACCATCTTTCCCTGCTGACATCAGCCTAGTGTCACATTCACAGAAATGAGTGAATGGGACTCTATCCCAGCACAAAACAAAATTTTTGAAATTTACTTTACCCAAAGAATATTCGTCCATTCACTCATTTGTTGACCACGAGCCTTTCAAAAACAACCCTCCCTTCAACCCCCGGCCAACATGTCTCCCCTCCCATGCAAAAATAGCGCATCAAGCATTCGTATATTTTCCACGTCACTAACCTGTTTCAGTATGTTTTGCTCTCTCATTAGTTTCTGCCGCTCACGGTTTGGGCGGGACACGCGCACCCCAAGGACATCTTTCCCAGTGTTTGGTACGTCTGCCACAAAGAAAACCAGGTCCTCAAGAAGTTTGGTCACAAATCTGCAGCCAATAAAAGGAAAAAGGAAGTATGAAAATAGTTTATTTTCATTTTTGGAAGATCACACATTTTGGCCCGTCTACATATTATGTATACAAAACAGCATTTTTTTTTTTTTTATTCATTGCTGCCTCTTCACCTCCCTTCTTTCTACACACTGATTCACCTGCTCTCCTCTTTCCATTATTTCCACAATCCTTCCATTATTTACTGATCCTCTCTGTTCTACTTCCTTTTCCCATTTCATGGAGGGAGGCATATGAAATATGTAGAAAAGTTGGAAATGTCATTTATTATTATAGTGAAAGGATGAACCCAAAGTTACTCACAAGATTGGAAGTAAATAAAAAAGGAGTGTAATCAAACATATTCAGAATTGATTGAAATGTAATGTATTCATTTGGAAAATAATTTACTCTCAAAGAACAGGTCTGACTTTAGTTCCTCAGAAAAAATGACCTAAATCATAGATGTAATTAATATGTGGCACACACATTTTTGTTATTTTTGACGATTGCCTACACACCTTCGTTCATTCTGTGTAATAGTTCCTTTTTCCAGCTTCAGTGCAATCGAAGCTAGTTCACGGCTTGCATCGTTCGCAAAATCAAGGTCACGAACCTCAGCTGGGGAAACAGGAATGATGGCAAAAGCTTCCTTGTCTTCTTTCTCATGATATGTTCCAATCTGCAGTGGACAAATCGTGGAAAGGAGTAAAAAAAGATGATCATTTTTTGTCATTCTATTGTAAGCAATCAAATACACGAAGTACAGTACTAGGCAAAAGTTTGGCTTATTATTTTACTTTTGTGGTGCTATTCCCCATTAAACATTTGTGGGAAGTTATAAGTGTGCAATATAGGTAGACTAGTATAAAAAAAATTTAAAAAACCACCTTTAGAGGCCATTTTTCCCCGCAAGCGGTGGTTGGCCTTTTTCGGGAACTGTGGTTGTTGTTGTTTTTCGGTCCCCTTTTTGAAGCAATGTTTTACGGCCGGATGCCCTTCCTGACGCCAACCCTTTTTGCCACCTTTTAACGACAAGCAGGGAATTACCAGTGAACTGGTACTCAATTTGCCGACCTCGGAAGGATGACAGGCTGAGTCAACCCCCCTGGCGTTAATTCAGCGATTGACCGGGATTCGAACCCAGGATCCTAGGATCCTAAGCCGGCACCCTAGCCGCTAGCCCAACACCAGGGACTCAACCCAACACCCAACTAGCCCAACACCAGCGCTAGCCCAACAAGACTAGTATAAAAGCTCATAAAAAATGACGGGTTGGACTAATCTTATTCGAAATATTCAAGGAGAGTGGAAGATATGATGTTTTTTTTTAGCAAGAAAAAGCATTATTTTAAAACACATATGTGACCCTATTTTCTTTCTTTATCTTCTGTGATGTTTTGTTTCGACGGTACAGCATTGTGAACATGCCAGAGTCTGAAGCCTCAGCCTAGTGGCTCTTATTTGGGTCCTCATGGACTTTTAGGTATTTTAGGTCCTCTGGGTCATTTGGGTCTTTTAGGTCCTTTGGGTGTTTTGTGTCTTCGGAGTCCTTGAGGTCTTTTGGGCCTGCTGTGTCGTTTGGGTCCTTTGGGTCCTTAGGGTCCTTTGAGTCTTCGGTCTTTTGGGTCCTTGGGGTTTTTTGGGTCCTTGAGGTCTTTGGGGTCAAGTGTTGTCAGGGTGTTTTGGGTCCTCTGGGCCTTTTGGCTATTTTGTCTATTTGGGGTATTTTGGCTATTTGGGGTATTTTGGCTATTTGGGGTATTTTGGCTATTCGGGGTATTTTGGCTATTTGGGGTATTCAAGATCTTTTGGGTTCTCTGGGTGTTTTGCGTCCTCTGGGTCTTTTGTGTCTTCTGTGTCCTCTGGGTCTTCGGAGTTCTTGGGGTCTTTTGGGTCCTCGGGGGTTGCGTGATGAACAGCATTGGTGAACAGCAATCTTCAGGTCTATATACAGATTATCGATGGGATTCAAGTTTAGGCTTTGGCTGGGTCACTCAAGGACGTTCACGCTCTTATTCTGAAACCATTCCAGTGTTGCTTTGGCTGTATGCTTGGGGTCATTGTCCTGTTGGAATGTAAATCTTCGCCGCAGGTCTTTTGCACTCTGAAGCAGGTTCTCTTCAAGGATTTGTCTGTATGTGGCTCCATTCATTGTTCCCTCTCCATGCAAGTCTCCCAGTCCCTGCCACTAAAAAGCATCCCCATAACATGATGCTGCCACCACCATGCTTCATGGCAGGTATGTGTTATGTGTTTCATTGTATGTGTTAGATAGGTGATGAGATGTGCTCGGTTCCCGCCAGATGTAGCGCTTTACATTCATTCCAAAGAGTTCAATTTTTGTCTCATCAGGCCACAAAATATTTTGCCTAATGCTCCCAGAGTCTTGTTTATCATTCATTATTATTTTTCTTTCCTCTTTCTTCTTTGTAAAGCTCTTTGGGATTTTCTTCAAACTAAAAATTGGTATATGATAAATCAATTATTACTTCTTTACGTTTTTGTCAAAGCATTGAGTTACAATTAAAAGCAATCCTCCATATTTATCTTCACCTGTCATCGTACAACTTTATTCCAATTTTCTTAGCTATATAACCGAATGTAAGGGGCCTTGGTTGGCTCAACTGGCTGAGCCTCAATATTGAATAATTTGGTGATTCTTAATTCAAGACCCAACTCCCAACGCGAAAGGAATGACCGAGTGTATTTCTCTGCTGAGTAACTGCTTCAGCAAAACCAATACTTTGAAAACAGAGAATGGTCATAGATGCCTATTATAACACAATGTAAAGCCATTGTTATAACAGCTTTGAGGATACATTAATACTACTGTGAGAAACAAACTGAAAAGTACTCTGAAGGCAATTTTGTGGTGTTTCGATAACTTCAGAAACATGTATTTTTGTCTCGAGCAAGGCAAGTCTTTTGGAACACATCTTGATATGCTATCTTTGTTTGGGCAGATCATATCATATCATATTTGGGTCTGGGCAGATCATATCACCAAGCTGGCCTGGAATGTTGGTCACCACCTCAGAATTATCTGCAGGGTCAAGTGCTTCCTCGGCTTGTAATGGGGTGCAAGATCTTGATCCAAAGTGCATTGGAATAAGACTCCTCATACCTTCCACAAGTCTAAGCTTAACCTTAACACCCACCTGCATCGTTTTGTATCCCTCTTCTCACACCTGTTGAACCATCTTTCTGGGTCAATTGCTCAATGTTCTTCTCTCCATGTTCTTCTCTCAATTGCTCCATGAAAGCAAATTGTACATGTTGTGATTGCTCGAAATATTGATAATATAATCGGGGTGAGACACCTGCTGGTGATTTGTTGATAAACTGTTTTCCCAGATTCATGCTTAAACTAAGGACATATCTGCAAAACCAATTGAAGACCATAGAATTATAACCAGGCTAAGTCACATTTTATTTTTTTCTCCCGTTTTCCACGTTTTTCAAAATATTTTTCACGTTTTTCTCGAAATGACTAAAATGTGACTTAGCCTGGTTATAATTCTATGGTCTTCAATTTTTATTGAGGCTCACAAGTTCACAGTATGCAAGATAACTATTTATCAATTTGGCTACAGAACATACCATTGCCGATCCCAATCTGCCTTTGCTCACATTTCTTTCCTCCTGATAATGATCCCAACTGACATGATGCATTTTCTCATTATTACCATCTTCTCCTCTTACAGATTACCTTAAGCATTACTGGCCTTTCCTCCTCCTTGTCAATGGGAATATTTGTACTGTGGACCCAAGTATTGGTGCAAAGATGACGCAGCCGCACATACGAATTTCTGTGAGAGGGGAAAACGTTGCAGTAGGGGGGCGGAGGAAAGTGGGTCCAGGTTGAAGTCTCAGACAAGCATACATTGGACAAACTAATTCTGTTATTTCCCAAAATAAAAAACACCAATATCTCCATCTGTACCCATGTACTTTCCCCAAAATCTTACCGGGGCACCAGCGAATCTCCTCTCTGCAGAGTTGTAGGATCAAGCTCAAAGATGGAGGCAATGTCATTACCATTGGGTACGGAAATGAGGGTGAACATTATCTGCTCTCGTCTGCTTCGAAGTCGTGCACGCTTAGTTTCAGCAGTAGTCATTGGTGTCTATATACAGGTACATCACATTTTTGGAAAAGCAGTGTAAATTGCATATCATCATCTATGAGTGAATGACAGGACATCCGTATGAAGGACTAGCAGAAGTACCCGGCATTGCCTAGCGGGGGAGGGGAGGGGAACGGGGAGAGGGGGAAGGGGAAGGGAGGGGAACGGGGGGGAGGGGAGGGGAACGGGGGGGAGGGGAGGAGAGGAGGGAGGGGGTAAGGGGAAGGGGTAGAGGGAGGGGAAAGGGGAGGGGGGAGGTGGGCAAAGGGGAGGGGAAAGGGGATGGGAAGGGGAGGGGGAAATGGAGGGGGAGGGCAGGGGGAGGGGGGAAGGGGAGGGGGAGGGGAGGGGAGGGGTAGGGTGGAGGGGAAGGGGGGAGGGGGAGGGGTAGGGTGGAGGGGAAGGGGGGGAGAGGGAGGAGGAAGGGGAGGGGAGGAAGGGGAGGGCCAGTCAACAATGACGTTGCAGTTCTCATGGTAGGAGAGCAGCACAACAATCGCGACATCGTTCTGCATCTTCGCAACAACAGCACGAAGCGAATTTTGGAGACTCACCAATCCTGTGACGCCCTCCAGTACCGGCGTTGCCGGGAGGGGGAAGGGAGACCCGTACATTCCCAACCCGTACATTCGCCCTCTCGACTCAAGCTCACTCGGACAAAAGCCTCGCACAAATTACACTGTGAAGGCCCAATGGCCATGCCCATGCCACAAATCAAGTACGTGAGCGAGTCTGGCGCACTGAATTGAAAATATATAGAACGCTCATACTCCGTGAAAAGTGTAGCCGCCGTGTCGCCATCTTGGTTAGCACGACTCGACCAACTCGCTTCGCCGGATCCCGTTTGTTTTGAACGTGTCCCAGATTTTAAAAGCCAGACAACTGTTAAAATGCCATTTTGTGCAGCAATAAACTGCTCCAATCGGTTAAGGAAGGGTTGTGGAAAGACGTTTCACAGCTGTTTCAAAGACGTTTAATTCATATCGCACAAAATCGACAAAAATCGACACAAAACACGATCGCACAAAAGGTGAAAAAACGCAATCGCTTTTCGCTCGGAATTACGTGCAAACGCGTGACGGAAATCACCATCGTCCAGCATCGAGTGCCAACCAAGATGGCGCCCGGTAGCTGCATCTCCACCTATGTGGTGTGAATGGCAATGGTCATTCTATATATTTTCAGTTCAATGGTCTGGCGGCGAGGATGGAACATCACGTGATCGCTCTGAGTGAATCAGCGAGCTGCTCTGGCACAGGCTGAGATTCCGTGTATAATGTTCCTCGCTGAAATGCGCTGAGGTAAATATGAATAAAAAATATGGATCTCGTCAAATATTTTTAGGTAGGCCATGTCCTTCCCAGGCTCAATGGCCATGTCTATGCCAAATATCAAGCACGTGAGCCTCTCCGTTTAGGAGTCTATCGGTAACACACACACACACACACACACACACACACACACACACACACACACACACACACACACACACACACACACACACACACACACACACACACACACACACACACACACACAAACTGCGTTTTATTTATATAGATGTCCTGTCATCCTTATGAGTGAATGACAGGACATCCAACAATAAAAGAGAAACCATTTAGGAAAAGTCTTACCTGTGCTTTACCTGCTCCATTGTGAACATCCTCATGGTAATCTGGGTTTTTCTGCAACAGAAAAGAGAAGAGACAGAGATGGGAGTTCTGTATTGCAAATTGTCTTTTTCCCCTTCAGATCAATTCAAATTGAAATTTAAATATAAAAAGCAAAAAAAAGGAGACGTCTACATGAGAATAATATGAATAGGTTATTTTGATAAAGAAGAGGCGCAAAGGAAACTTTTCAACATGATGCTCAAAGACGTACATGTTCTCATACCTCAGCAGCCAGGTTATCACCAGTGGCAAGGTGCTTGAAACGAAAAAGGCTGTTCCAATGACCAGCTCCCTCTTGACAAGGGTCATGTTGTACCACCTGCAATCACAGTCAAGTCTTTAAGCTACAGTAAGTTCGCCTACAATGTCGTTTTTAACAACGTTGTTTTGCTGCAACGTCACTAACCAATAGGCGAACACTACGATGTTTCAATATAATGTAGTCGGTTCCTGTCAGTGCGCCGCATTTTTCGACTTTCCTTCCTCCTGCACAGAATTAGGACTTAATGGAACTGGAAACAGACGAACGAGGACTTAATGGAACTGTAAAGAGTGAATGCGTTTGAGAAGGAGAAATAAAAGACTGAATAAGTGACGGTAGAAAATATATGATCGTGCAAATGGATGTACAGTGGCCTGCAAAAGTATTCACCCCCTACCAGTAATGCCACATTTAGATGAATTACAAATTACATAGAAACAATGTTTCCAAATGAGCTTTTTCGTCATAACTGAAGAGATCAAACTAAACAATGTTATATATATACAAACAGTCACGTGAAAAAGTAAGTACACCCCATGTAAAGTTTTGACTTTTTCAACATATTTCAACATACAGCTATTTGATCTTCATTTCAACAATATTGACAGATAAAGTTGATATAATATAACAAATATCATGAAACATTTACATTTTGTAGTCCATTGTATAATTTAAATACACATAAATGCAAATTTCGCATGTGGAAAAAGTAAGTACACCCCTACATTTATCACAACTTCAAACACCTAAAATTAGAATCAGGTGCACCAGCACAGGTGCAAATGATTAGAACATCGTCAGAGAGGATCTTGGAGTAACCTGTCTTATTTAAACCTCAGACATTTAGTTTGGTTTGCTCTTTGTTGTTGAAGTGTGCGGCGTCACCATGCCTAGATCAAATTGCTCTCTGAGGCCTTCATAAAGAAGGTTATAGATGCCTACGAGTCTGGGAAGGGATTTAAAAAGATCTCCAAACAATTTGAAATCAATCATTCGACTGTCCGGAAGCAAGTTTAGCCCGAGAGCAGACCGCAAGATGCTGAAAGAAGTCTCTAAGAACCCCAGAATGTCATCACGGGACCTACAGGTAGCTCTTGCCACTGTTGATGTCAAAGTGCACGAGTCTACCATTGGAAAGAGGCTGCACAAATTTGATCTACATGGGAGGTGTGCAGGAGGAAACCTTTGCTGTCCAGAAAGAACATCAGGGCAACACGAAAGTTTGCCAATGAACCCCTCGGCAAAGACCAGCACTTCTGGAACAATGTGCTCTGGACAGATGAGTCAAAGGTAGAGCTATTTGGCCACAGAACCAGAAGATATGTTTGGTGAAAACCAAAGACAGCATTTGACCACAAGAACCTGATACCAACTGTAAAGCATGGTGGTGGAAATATTATGGTTTGGGGCAGCTTTGCTGCATCAGGGCCTGGGCAGCTCACCATCATATAATCTACTATGAATTCTTCATTGTACCAAAGGGTGCTTGAGGATAATGTGAGGCCATCTGTCGGAGAGTTGAAGCTCAACCGAAGGTGGACCTTGTAACATGACAATGACCCGAAACACACCAGTAAATCCACCAAGGAATGGCTGAAAATAAATAAATGGAGTTCTGGAATGGCCAAGTCAAAGCCCGGATCTAAATCCCATCGAGATGTTGTGGGGGGATTTTAAACGAGCTGTGCATGCAAGGAAACCCTCAAACATCGCACAGCTGAAAGAATTCTGCATGGAGGAGTGGGCAAAAATTTCTCCCAGTTGATGTCAGAGACTGGTAGACAGTTATAAGAAACGCCTACTTGAGGTTGTTTCTGCCAAAGGGGGCAATAGCACCTATTAGAGCCAAGGGTGTACTTACTTTTTCCACATGCAAAATTTGCATTTATGTTTATTTAAATTATACAATGGACTATAAAATGCAAATGTTTCATGATATTTGTTATATTATATCACCTTTATCTATCAATATTGTTTTAATGAAGATCAAATAGCTGTATGTTGAAATATGTTGAAAAAGTCAAAACTTTACATGGGGTGTACTTACTTTTTCACGTGACTGTATGTATGTATGTATGTATGTATGTATGTATGTATGTATGTATATATATATATATATATATATATATATATATATATATATATATATATATATACATACATACATACATACATACATACATACATACATACATACATACATACATACAGTCACGTGAAAAAGTAAGTACACCCCATGTAAAGTTTTGACTTTTCCAACAGAGGTGCCAAGACAGAGTTCTAAGGAGCAGCTTTGGAGAGCGCACGGTGCACCGGAGGAGCTTCGCCGTGCAGTTTGGAACCGCGGCGGTTTTGGCGATCCCAGCTCGAGTATTGACGGCGGCTGTCCGCTTCCAGCCCGACCGATCCCCGCTGAACCTTCCTCCCCCGCCAAGCTATTCCTCCTTCCGATCATTCCTGCCTGCAAATTCCCCATTCGTGTGAGTCCGTCTTTGTTTGTCTTGTCCTTGGGTTTCTAAGTAAGACTGCATAGGTAAGCTAGAATTTTCACTGTGTCTCCTTGATTTCTTCTGTAAATTATTTTATTATCCTTCCTTCTCCTTGGTTTCTTTTGGTTGTAAATAGCAAATAAATTATATTCGTATTTACTACTTCTGTCGTCCTCTTCTTCACATCCGTGTCACCTTTGTCTTTTCCCCATTGAATATCTGTGGCACGATTTGGCCCACGTTTAAGGAATCGGGTCTTAGTCATTGTTAATAGTTCGGGCCGCGGCCGCCATCCGCTCGGCAAATCAACACCTTATCCACGGTCCGTAACAATATATATATATATATGTATATGTGTGTATATATGTATATGTATATGTGTGTATGTATATGTATATATATATATATATATATATATATATATATATATATATATATATTGTTACAGGTCGCGGACAGATGTTATAGACCGAGCGGTGGTGTAAGACCGCGACCTAACAAAACTCACCCGATTCACCCAGACTTTGGCCGGATCGCACCGCAGCTGCTCAATGAGGGGAAAAGACAAAAGCGACGAATGCAAAGAGGAAAAGGAATTAAAACGAGAAGACGTACAGACGAGTAATGGGGTTTATTATTTACACACACAAGCAAAAAGGAGCAATTAAGTTTATTTACAACACATAAGACGCAGGTGACACAGTGCAAATACTAGCTTATCTACAGGCTTAACTTATCCCAGGACAGAACAAACAGAACGCTGACTCACGCGGGGGATGCCAGGAATGGCAGAAGGTGGATGGCTGGAGGGAGAGGGAGAGGTCCAAGGGGGGTCCCGCAGCACAACCGGCGCGTTCAGCAGCCGCCGTTCCTCTTTGGCCCTGCTCCAAACCGCCGTTCAGGCCCCCTTTGGCGGTTGGGTGGTCTTGCGGCTGCGGCCTCCGTCCGCTGCGTTCCCAGGACTTGTCTCACTCGCTTTTCACCACCGACTCCTCACCACCGCAACCAACTGTGACCACTGACCCTCCTTTTGCAACCGACTCAGACCAACTCTTCTCTCTCTCTTTCTTGGTGCGACCAACTCCTCCTCTCTCTCTCTCTCTTTCTCCGACCAACCCAGAGTGCATCTCTCTTAGCTCACTTCCGGTTGCGCCCTTTTATAGCGCCCCCAGCGATCACGCCCCCCGGCGCTTTGGACACGCCCATCGGGGGTGCTCACCTCGGCCCTGGTTGGTCGCGCGACCCTCTGGCTCCGCCCTTGATGACGACGGGCGGGCACGCCTTTCTTCTCCGACCCGAGCACAGGTTCAATGGCGGTTTTGGAGGGGAGGTAATTGCCAAACGACGAAAAGGGGGAATGGAGGTTGTGGGAATGGGAATGAAGGGAATCTATCTCTTTTACTGGTGCAATGGAGTATTTCAATTAATGGAAGACACAGCCTTACACTAATACACAGAATAAGCTTTAACTATCGAACATGAATATCCTATGATTGGCTGACATGTATGCTTGTGAACTATGGGACGCCCTTTTGATCTTACACAGCTCCGGAGGCAGGAGGCACAGCACAACAACAACAACAATAATAATAATAATACAGCACACAATCAAAAAAATATATACAGTCCTCAAATCCACAACACTGCACCCTCCTCCTCTTAGGCACGTCCCGGGCCTACAACTTTTATCTTTAGCGTGACACGTAGGTGTAGTTCCCTCTATTTTTAACCTGACCCTGAGTGCGACAGTTTAAACATAAATAAGTGTCCCGCTGCTCCATTGCACCCTGCCTAACAGACTTTCGCCCACAGTTAACCGAATTGCGGAATGGTCTTCAAACTATACACTGACGGTGGGGAGCATTATTTACAATGACGCTATTTTTATTTACAAAACTAACCCAGGACCTGTGATTGTTCTTTCTGGGGGGGAGACAGTCTGCTCTGCATCGACGCACCATGAACGCACCCAAAAACGCACCAATACACACCCAAGCACCAATCGGTGCAGTCACCATTGTTCAATGAATAAAAATAAATTCAACAACCCCTAACCCTGCAGGTGATCTCTTGCTCTTCGGCTCCCTCTGCTGGTTATTATTATTTGGTCTTCCAGATGTTGTCATTCTTTTGCTTTGCTTACTGGCGGCCCATTTTCAATAAAGTGTGCCCAATGTGTCCTTTTTATTTGCTTTATTTATGGCCCACAGGGCCGACTATGTGTGGTTCACCTGTGGGGCATCGGTGCCCTGTGGCCAAGGTCCGCCAGCAAGATTTCGGGCCCTCATGGCCGGTTCCAGCAGAGGGGCCATGCCCCAACCCATGGGGTCCATAAGTGGTGCTCGGCCACAGACATGTGGTCCATAATGTGGTGCATCGATGCAGACAGCTGGTTCTGGGAATTTCGGGCGCACAATGGCCGACCCACGCACGCTCCCCTCGGCGCCCAACGGCGCACAGGTCATGTGGGAGACAAAAGGGGAAAGACAATTGAGCGAGGGGTAAGGTCACAAGGGTACACATCAATAAGGCAATGCAAGGCGAAATGCGTACGGAGGGCGAAGTGAGAAAGCTCGTCCCTACCGTACGTCACCCCCCTGTCACCTACCCTACCCTTACCCCATATGTACAAAAATTTACACATTTACAAATTCGTCACTACTGTCACGTCTTCCCCATATTTCCCCTATACCAAATTCGTCTCCACAATCCCTCTACTTCAAAATTTGCCATCATCAATTCATCATCAATCCTCATAAGGAGGCAGAGATGGAACATCAAAGCACAATGTCACACCCACGTCATGATGCGTCTCACATTCCAAACATTTGCCCAATAAAAAATAATAAAACATGGCATGGTGTGGAGTTCCTGTCACCTCCGGTGAGTGGGTGCAGATGGTGCGAGGAGATCCTTCATCCTAACTATCCTCTAAATGACTTTAACACACTTTACACTACCCGGGGTCTTTCTTCGGCCAAACCATTGGCCCTCTTACTCTATGGGTTCTAACAACCAATCCCCATTGACCAAACTGTGGTGCTTCTCAATTTGGGGTCTCACTCCCCCGATTCATCTCCCGGTGCTCTCGCACAATTTCTGGGCTGCGACGTCTAGCTCTCCCAACAGGTCTACCCACCTGCACACCTCCACCACTGTAGTTGCCACCCGAGCTTACCTAGCTCCTCACCCTAACCTAACTAACTGGGGACAGCCCCTCTCCTGGCTCTGTCACCCCATGGTGCCCTCTGGCACTGGGCTACCCGGGTCCGTCCTCCAGATCCTCGGGCCCCATCCACAACAACTACTACCGGCTCCCAGAGCCCACCTGCGGCCTCACCTGGCCGACATCCTCACAGTGGTGGAGTGCCCAAACCAACTACACACACTAACAGGCTACACGCCCAGCCATTTCCACAACACTAATGCACCCATCCAAAGACCATTCTTTCACCCGCACCACAGATGCCAATATCCAACCACAATTTACCTGTACCCTCTACCTAACACTTACACTACCCGCCCCGGGTATCCGTGATGGGGGTCCACTCTTCCCCCATTCACACCTTCGCACCATCCACTCCACTCCACAATTTCCACCATTCTCACTCCACGACCATCCATTCCAATCCTCCAGACCATTTATTCCATACACCTGTCTTTCATTCACCTGTCGTTGCACACCTGTGCAATCCTACCTGGTGCCACCTGCACCCTCCTCCTCTTCCTGGACCATTTGGTCAACACAACACACATCACCATCACTCACTCATACACTGCTCCACACACCTGTTCAGTTGCACACCTGTGCAATCACACCTGTTCCATTCTCACCTGTTCAATCCTCACACACACGGCATCATCTCAGCTAACTACTCCCCTCTGAAACTTGCGCTTCCCAGTCGTCCCTTTAAACTATTGCGCTCCCACGTCATTATCATCCACACTAAACTACCTGCGTCCCCACTACAGGTATCAGTCACTAACTAAACTTAACGTCACCTAATGTCAATCTCTTCTAGATCCCTATCATTATCCAAGCCCTCCCTGGCTCGGCTGTCATAGCCACTCCATAAACTATTGCGCATTTGCCCCCACTCTGTGAGGGATGGTGGATTTGCCATCCCACCACATCGGGGGTCTCTCACTATCAATTTTGTTCGTCCAGATTCCACAAGTCAAAAATTTTCTATTTACTGCCAATTCTATTCACTTTTCTAAATTTTGTATCAAATCACTACTATCACTATCATCATCACCCGTCTACTTATTAGGTCCTCTCGGTGCGCCAATTCACATCTACAGCTCGGCTTCGTAAAGCCAAGCCATGAATGCGGGTTGTTTGGTGCCAGCGGCTGGATACGTCCCGCATTCGGGGCAGGGACGGGGGCTTACCCGGGCCGAGATCCCACGCACCACTTCGGCGTGGAGCCATCCAATGTCCCGATCTCGACCTGCCGGCACGTCTCAACAAAAAGTGGTCGCCATGACGACCCTTCCTATCAAGCTGCCCGCTCCGCCTAGTGGAGCCCGGACGCGGCCGTTCCACGCGAGGCCCAGCGTGGATCGCGCACGGCGGTTCTTTCGAAACCGCCGTGGTTCGGATCCCCGCTGGTTCTCGCGGCACGCGAAGCCCGGCACGCACCGAGGGCCCGAGTCGGCTATAAGTCGTTCTAACCTTTAACCCGGTTATCGTCGACGCCTCACCTGGATGCTTACAAGCATACGCTACCCCTTTCTTGCTCATACATGCAGCCGTTTCCATGCTCCTCGTCGTACCTCTTCTTACACACCTCGGTACACTCATTCCGCTCACCGACTTGGTCACACACCTGACCACCGAACACCTTGGCACACATTCGTCGCTCGCACACCTCACCAACACACCTCTTCGCGCCCCTTTCTCGGTCACCTCCTCTGTGACAATCACAGGTGTGCTCTCACCCGCACACCCAACCACGTGCCTCACTACCAATTCCAGCGTGCATTCCCACTCACGCGCTACCATTCCAGGTGTGCATCCTTCTATTCCAGGTGTACATCCTCGCTCACCTGCCACAACCAACTCACGCTCCGTTTCACTCTCACTACTCTCACCTCCACTCTCGGTCGCGCACTCACCCTTCCTCTCGACAGCGCACTCTTTCCTCATGCACCCGTCCGTTACACACCTTTCTCGCGCATCCTCTCGCGCACACTTTTTCGTTACTTCCTCCGTAACACTCACCACACCGCGCTTCCCTGTGCTCCCTCGCACACGCGCTACGACCGGCTCACTCCTGACGGCACACTCACTCCTCGGCGTGCACTTTTTCCTCACACACCCCATGGTCGGACATTCTCGCACACCTCTTTTTTCGCACACCAGACCTGTCGCACACTTCACCAACGGCCTCTCACGAACACCCGGATCCAAACCAATCCCCAAGCCGACTGAAGCTTTCCTCACATCATATACATTGCCACTCACCTCTGTACATCGTCTCCGCACCTCCTTTGCCACCTGCAAACTCTTTATTTGGTTAGTGAGCACCTCATCATGATTTGAACACAGACCTTGTACATATTCCATGACTTCCTCCTTTATCTCCCTCTTAGTTTCCCTCCGTCTCTTCTTAATTTCACTCACCCCCTCTTCCACTTCGTCTAGTTTTTGTTTAACCTCTTATTTCTCGGTGCGTCTCCTCAAGTTCGTCCTCTAAGGCTACCGTGACCGTCTCTATGTGCATCCTCACCTGCCGGTCCTTTGTCTCCATTATCTCTGTCACCTCCTCCACCCTCATTGTCAGTTCCTCCCGTACCATCTGACATTGCCTCTGTGTCGCTATCAAGTCATTTTTAATTTCTTTTTGTGTCGCCTTTAACCCTCCGAGTACTGCAGTGTTCCTTTGAACCTGCTCCACTAACTTCGTTTGTCCCTCTGTCAGCTGTTCCACCTCCTCCGTCAGATCTTCTATTCCCCCCTGTAACTTTGCCGTATTATTTCTCACCTCTTTCTCTATACGCTTTTCGCCTCGCTTTACCTCCTCGCGTAGCCCCGAGACCTCCTCACTCACCCCTCGTCGTATTTCCTCCATCTCTTTTGTAGATGCCACCCTCATCTGTCCCAATTCATCCCTCTGAGCATCCAGTTTGGTTTCTACCCCGATTTTCACCTCCTCTATTTGCTCTCCCATTTGTTTGATTTCCCTGGCAGATTGTTCCCCTATTTCCCGCAATTTGTCCTCCATCCTATTTTCTAACCCCATTAACCCATTTTTCACCCCCTCTAACTGATTCTCCTGGGCAGCCATTCTGTTTTCCACCCCCGTTAACCCATTCTTTACCTCTTTTATCCCGTTGTCTAACCCCTCAAAATTATTGTCGAACTTCCCAAATTTCTTGTCTAACTCCTCACCGGTACCCCTCGCTTCGTCCCTCATTACCCCCATTTGGTTTCCCATTACCCTCATTTGCTCACCCTGAGCATCCATTTTTGCTTCTAGCCCCATATTTGCCATTAGTATGGTTGCATTAATCTGCGCCATGAGGTCCCGCACATCAATTCCCGCTATTTGCGCAGCGGGCGCGGCTACCCCGCGCTCGTGCGAGCCGCCACTTTGTGCGTCTGATACCCCCTCAACCACCTCATTGCTCTCCTCTTCCCTTTCTTCCCCGAAGTCCTGGGTTACTTCTAACCCCTCTATCTCTCCCACCGGCATCCCGTCGCCTTGAACAGCCATGGCGCGATTTCAAAATTCGGGTTTTACTTTATAAAACAAAATAAATTTCGGTACTTTATAATTTTGAGCGCGTGAAGCGCGCTCCGGATCGATCCCACTCCTGACACCAATTGTTACAGGTCGCGGACAGATGTTATAGACCGAGCGGTGGTGTAAGACCGCGACCTAACAAAACTCACCCGATTCACCCAGACTTTGGCCGGATCGCACCGCAGCTGCTCAATGAGGGGAAAAGACAAAAGCGACGAATGCAAAGAGGAAAAGGAATTAAAACGAGAAGACGTACAGACGAGTAATGGGGTTTATTATTTACACACACAAGCAAAAAGGAGCAATTAAGTTTATTTACAACACATAAGACGCAGGTGACACAGTGCAAATACTAGCTTATCTACAGGCTTAACTTATCCCAGGACAGAACAAACAGAACGCTGACTCACGCGGGGGATGCCAGGAATGGCAGAAGGTGGATGGCTGGAGGGAGAGGGAGAGGTCCAAGGGGGGTCCCGCAGCACAACCGGCGCGTTCAGCAGCCGCCGTTCCTCTTTGGCCCTGCTCCAAACCGCCGTTCAGGCCCCCTTTGGCGGTTGGGTGGTCTTGCGGCTGCGGCCTCCGTCCGCTGCGTTCCCAGGACTTGTCTCACTCGCTTTTCACCACCGACTCCTCACCACCGCAACCAACTGTGACCACTGACCCTCCTTTTGCAACCGACTCAGACCAACTCTTCTCTCTCTCTTTCTTGGTGCGACCAACTCCTCCTCTCTCTCTCTCTCTTTCTCCGACCAACCCAGAGTGCATCTCTCTTAGCTCACTTCCGGTTGCGCCCTTTTATAGCGCCCCCAGCGATCACGCCCCCCGGCGCTTTGGACACGCCCATCGGGGGTGCTCACCTCGGCCCTGGTTGGTCGCGCGACCCTCTGGCTCCGCCCTTGATGACGACGGGCGGGCACGCCTTTCTTCTCCGACCCGAGCACAGGTTCAATGGCGGTTTTGGAGGGGAGGTAATTGCCAAACGACGAAAAGGGGGAATGGAGGTTGTGGGAATGGGAATGAAGGGAATCTATCTCTTTTACTGGTGCAATGGAGTATTTCAATTAATGGAAGACACAGCCTTACACTAATACACAGAATAAGATATAACTATCGAACATGAATATCCTATGATTGGCTGACATGTATGCTTGTGAACTATGGGACGCCCTTTTGATCTTACACAGCTCCGGAGGCAGGAGGCACAGCACAACAACAACAACAATAATAATAATAATACAGCACACAATCAAAAAAATATATACAGTCCTCAAATCCACAACAATATATATATATATGTGAAGGAGGTTACATGTCAAGAATACCTGCAAAAAACGTGTACAAATTAAAATTCACTGGTTGCAAAAGTACTCAAACCTTTAGGTCAGTATCTGGTGAAGCACCTTTTGCAGCAATGACCGCTATTAGGTTTTCTAGGTAGGTCTCGACCAGCTTTGCACAGTGAGATGGCAAAATCTTTGCTCATTCTTCACGTGAACATTGCTCTAGTTCTGCCACGTTTGATGAGGATCATCGATGGACTGCAATCTTCAAGTCTCGCCATAAATGTTCAATTGGGTTCAAGTCAGGACTTTGACTGGGCCACTCAAGAACATTTATTTTCTTCTTATTCAGCCATTCCAGTGTGGCTTTAGCTTTGTGCTTTGGATCAATGTCCTGCTGAAATGTGAATCGCCTACCTAGAATCAGATTCATGGCTGACTCAAGCAGGTTTTCATCAAGGATTCCCCATTACTTTGCACCATCCATTGTCCCTTTTATCCTGACAAGCGTGTCAGTCCCTGCTGATGAAAAGCAGCCCCATAACATGATACTACTACAACAATGCATGACAGTAGGGATGGTGTTGACTGGGTGATGTGCAGTGTTTGGCTTGCGCCAGATACAACACTTTCAATTTAGACCAAAAAGTTCAATTTTTGTCTCGGCTGATCACAAAAGGTTTCCCCACATGCCTGCAGTATCATTATGATGCTTTTTCGCAAACTCTATACAAGCTTTTAGATGCGTCTTTTTCAGTATTGACTTCTTTCTTGCCACCTGTCTATAGAGGCCAGCTTTGTGAAAGGAACGAGATATTGTTGATTGATGAACACTGACCCCTATCTCGGACATAAAACCTTGCAGATCTTTCAAAGTCATTATTGGATTTACAGTGACATCCCAAACTAATTTCCTGCTTGCCCAGCTGCTGAATTTGGATGGGTGATCTGATTTGGGAAGAGGGTATGATAAGTCTTTCACTTCTTAATGATGGATTTCACCATACTCAAAGGGATATTGATCGACTTTGAAATCTTTTCATATCCATTTCCTAAATGGTTCTTCTCTACCACTTTTTGTCCGACTTGGTTGGAAAACTCCCTGGTCTTAACATTTGTCTCAGCAGCCGTTCAGGTTGACCAAAGGAGTTACACCATAAAACTCCTTAAATAAGAAGGGGAGATTAATTTTTAACTTAAACCACTGATTAACATACAGGTGAAACCTTTTACTCTTCTTTTGTAACCTTCCAAACTAATAATTTGCTCCTGAAAATAATTTGCTCCTGATGGGTCAAAAGAGGAAATATATATTTTTTAATATTGGGTTTAATGGAAAATTTAATATTGGGTCATTCCTGGTGGAACATTTTGCCATCTTTCAACTTTGCTTTAGGTGGGAGGCATGGCGATTTGAGATGGAACACCATCGACTTCACTCTAGTTTGTTATTTATATTGTGCTTTTATTTATTTTTTTGTTTATTAGGTATTTTATTTTATGATTAGGATGTTATTGGATGTAAATGTACAAAACTTTTTTGGGGGTGCTCATTCTTTTTCGTATACTTTTTTGAGCTCATTAAAGGTGTTTTTAGTGCAAACAAATTTCGACTTGGGATACATTAAATGTTATTTACATTCATTTAACTGGGAAAATTCATTTCCAACAATGTCTGAAAATTCATTTTCCAACAAATTCGCACGTTTTGGGGACACATTAGGACGTTGTAGGAGAGCTTACTGTATTACATATTTTGTGCATAGGAAGGGGGAGTTTCCAATAAGGTTAATGTTTACTTCAGAATAAGAAGGGAGTAAAAGAAGGGAAGGATGTGGAATAAAAGAAAAAGAAAGGATAGCAAAGAATATAAAGTGCAGAGCTACACAAGATATGCACCTCAACCTCCCAAAGAGCCTTAGAACTAGTAGCCGAGGAGGCCGATTGACGGCCAGTTGTACGCAGGAAAACATATCGGTGGCCGCGATGCTCATCACATGTGAGAAACTTCTCCTGCTCTGCATGAAAGAGTCGAACAACATCTCCCTGGAATGCAGCAACACAACATGAGGAATGATTATTAAAAGAAAAAGAAGAATTCATTGTTATTTACTGAAACAATATATCTTGCTCAATTTATTTAACATCTTACTCAACAGTCAACATGTATGCTTGATTTCATTGTACTATTTTTATCTTCATATCAATATAATTTATGTTGGTAAGATAGCAATATATGAGGGTACACAATCAATAAATTACACCACTTTTCATTTCAGCAAAACACACGTGATGGATGATATTACTAAGTCCGTGGCCGAATAGCCAGACAGTCATTAATTCCAAGGCGAACTCCGGGATGGAAGTTCGGGACGGAAGGCAGCAAGGTGCTTACCTGAACGAAACACAAGGGTTTATTTTTAGAACCCACAAAACATGCAAACACGACCAAGAAAATCAACAACGCCCCCCCCCCCCCCACCCCCCTTCCCACGCCTCCTCCCCCCAAGCCCTCTCCCTCCCACACTTCTCCCTGCTCTCAAATGTTGTGGTTGTGTGCTTCCCCTTCTCTCCCAATCTTGTCTTCCGCTCCCTCTTTTTGTATATTTTGTTTGTCTGGTTGATTTGTTTGTGAAATAAATGTTAGCTCTTTCACGAGCCTCGATTCAGTATACAAAAAAACAAAAAAACAAAAAAAACAATACAACAAATAAAATGCCACAATAATGAATTTAATGAAATAAAGCATGGCAAAATAAAGGTTGAGGTAAAATAAATACTATTTTTTAAACGTCTCCATTCAGACACAAATACAGACAAAAGGAAGGAGAAAATAAAATGAATGTTCTTTCTAGTCAGCCGGCACTCAGCTCGACGAGCACTTTGGTGGGGTTGGTCGACAGGAGGACCGCGCGTCGAAGCGCCCAAAAATAGCGCCGGTCAATCACGCGAGCACAACGAGCAGTGCAGCAGGCAGCCAAACGTCTCCCGCTCAATCCCGGGGCAGCCAACACAACACGGCCCCCAGCTCCCCCGAAGATCACCACCGACCAGCAACACCTCCTCCTTCGGTTATTCAAAAGTTGCACAACGGCTCCGAAAGCTCTCTTCACAAGTGCACACGGGCGACAAGCAGCCGAGCCACCCGAGAGGCAAAGACCAAGAGAGAGAGAGAGAGAGAGAGAGAGAGAGAGAAAGATTCTTCTTCTTCTCCTGCTCGAACCTTCCCTGTGACGTCACCCCGACCAATCGCCAAGTTCCACTGCATCACCCCATGGTCGGGCTCGACCAATGACAAACTTCAGGGCGTGGCCTTTTTCCTTGCTCGGTAAGGAAAAATACTTTTTTCTATTTTTTTAAAGAAAATTTTAAAGATTTATTTTAAAGAATTTTTTAGAATTTTAAAAGAAATTTTCAAAAGAACTTTTTAAAGAAAAGAAAATTTACTTTTCATATTTTTTAATTAACAAATATTGGAAACTGTTAATTGTCTATCGAGAGCGTTCGGCTTCTGTTGGCATGATGTCGGTTATGGTTGGTTAATGGAAGGTTGTTGTTGTAGTTGTTGTTGAATAACATAGGAAAATGTCACACGGGGCAATCACATACTGGGAGAAACTAGCCTTAGACCCAACCAGGTTAACACGACACCACCTCCCGTGTGGTGACACGTAAACGATCTTAAGCTCACAGTTTTCCCAACTTAAATACATCGAGATGTCTCCTACTCATACACGGTCCATGCAATAACTATACAATCCTATCTCCACTATGGTATTTCATCATCTATCCCCCACAAACGTAACAATATACATACTCATGTCCATCCAACAAAGTTCATTGGCACCACTGAATTTCATACTAATCGAGTGATAATCTGTGGTTGCAAATTGGCAACTCTGAATTCCATAACAATAATGCGGCTCTGCTGGAAAGTTGTACATATGAGGAACAACGAGCAGTTATCCTTTTTCTATGGGCAGAAAACATGAGCGAAATTGAAATTTGCAGACAAATTATTATAGTATGAGGTATCATGCCCGGACAAAAAAGAGCATCATGCCTGGACGCTTGGGGAATGCTACGTGTTATGGATTGTAGCCCGTCACCAGCGCAGCGGTGTATATGTATATGTATATGTAAATGTATATATATATATATATATATACAGTGGTACCTCGGCTTACGAGTGCCCCAACGTACGAGTTTTTCGGGATACGAGCCGTCGCTCGGGCGGTTTGTTGCTTTGGGATACGAGCCGAGATCCGATGTACGAGCTCAAAAAATTTATTTTTTTGAATTTTCCGGTTGTGGCTTCCGGTTCCGGTCACGCGGTTATCTTGCCGTGAAAGCATCTCTGCTTGGATATAAAACACGCAATCGTCGAAATACATGAGCGAGGAATCTCCTTGCTCCAGCCGGTGACGTCATCGGCGGGGATCCCCGCCTCCAGAGTGGCTGGTCACGTGACCGCCAAAGCGTGTCGCGCGTGCGGGTATAATGAGCTACACCTGTGGATCACGTGACCACGGAAGCACGCCTCGCTTGAGAGGCATGGCTTTCGGTTTGCGTTTTGCTTTATAAGGCGCGATAAATGGGCTTTTGAGTGTTAGCGGTTCATGGCGTTGACGGTTCATGGCGGTTCATGGCGGTTGACGGTTCATGACGGTTCATGGCGTTGACGGTCAAAAACCCATTACATCAATTTTACCAGGCACTGTACAGTAAGTACAGTGGACACCAAATGCACGGTGGAAGGCTAGAAGTAGAAGATCGTCCAAGACAAGTGAGAATAAGCCATACTTTGGAGGAGATGACGTCATTCGCTGGTCCGATAACCAAAGATGTATAAAAAACCAGATGAGCTAACAATGCAGCAATGAAGGAATTCGGCCAAGGCACCGGCACACAACGACCTACCTACATCGAAAGACTCAATGCCAATGGTGACAGAAGCCAAGACGGCCGGCTTAAACACCGCCGAAAGACCACGGTGTACCAACTTACGATGCAGAACATCTTGCACTTAATATGATGACAACAGGTGCCATCCTCTGACGTACCATTACAGGTACAGGTACAGTACACGTGAGCACAGAGCAAAAGTTCACTGAAACCGAGATTAAGAAAAAAGAAAAAACACCTCGTGGTCCGTGCTCGATATCCGAGTTTCAATCTTTTCAAACACATGATGCTCTCGGTCACGGTATCTCCTGCGAGCTGCTTCTCCTTCAACCACACAAACAACAACTTCTCCATATCTTCATGGATAGAGGTCCGGAGCTTTGAAATAATCGTAACGCCCTTGGCTGGCGTTATAGCCTTTATGGACTCCTTCTGCTTCAAAATCGTACATATCGTAGAAGGAGTACGATCGTACTGCCTCGCCAAGTCGACAACACGCACACCTCACCTGGCATGCTCTTCTCCTCTGCTTAATAAAACCAGTTTATTTCTTTACATTCTCTTGTATTATGTACAGTATATACGAGGTCGTGCTTGTTTATACATTATTTGTTATTTATAAAGTACATTTTTGTTATTTAAAAGCACCTAACAAAAAAAATTGGTGTTTTTTTTTTGAGGCTGGAACGGATTAATAGCATTTCAATGCATTTGAATGGGAAAATTTGCTTTGACTTACGAGCGATTTGGCTTACGAGCTCCGTCACGGAACGGATTAAACTCGTAAGCCGAGGTACCACTGTATATATATATATATATATATATATATATATATATATATATATATATATATAGAGTCACGTGAAAAAGGTACACCCCATGTAAAGTTTTGACTTTTTCAACATATTTCAACATACAGCTATTTGATCTTCATTTCAACAATATTGATAGATAAAGGTGATATAATATAACAAATATCATGAAACATTTACATTTTGTAGTCCATTGTATAATTTAAATAAACATAAATGCAAATTTCGCATGTGGAAAAAGTAAGTACACCCTTGGCTCTAATAGGTGGTATTGCCCCCTTTGGCAGAAACAACCTCAAGTAGGCATTTCTTATAACTGTCTATCAGTCTCTGACATCGACTGGGAGAAATTTTTGCCCACTCCATGCAGAATTATTTTAGCTGTGCAATGTTTGAGGGGTTTCTTGCATGCACAGCTGGTTTCAAATCCCCCCACATCTCGATGGGATTCAGATCCGGGCTTTGACTTGGCCATTTCAGAACCCTCCATTTCTTTCTTTTCAGCCATTCCTTGGTGGATTTAGTGGTATATTTTGGGTCATTGTCATGTTGCAAGGTCCACCTTCGGTTGAGCTTCAACTTTCTGACAGATGGCCTCACATTATCCTCAAGCACCCTCTGGTACAATGAATAATTCATCGTGGATTCTATGATGGTGAGCTGCCCAGGCCCTGATGCAGCAAAGCTGCCCCAAACCATAATATTTCCACCACCATGCTTCACAGTTGGTATCAGGTTCTTGTGGTCAAATGCTGTCTTTGGTTTTCGCCAAACATGTCTTCTGGTACTGTGGCCAAATAGCTCTACCTTTGACTCATCTGTCCATAGCACATTGTTCCAGAAGTGCTGGTCTTTGCCAAGGTGTTCATTGGCAAACTTTAGTCTTGCCCTGATGTCCTTTCTAGACAGGAACAAACTCCCTCACTCTCTTCAATCCCACTCCTCCCTCCAGGTCTTTAAAACAGCTGTTCACCACCATCTCTTATCTTCCCCCATCCAAAACCTTGATCTTTTCTACCCCCGCTAATTTCACCCCAGATCCACTTTTTGGAAATTCCAACTTCTTTCCTGGAAGTCCTTGCAGTGTTCATATGTTTTATACCTCTCCCACTTCCCCCAAAGCCCTCGCCCTCTCACATTTCTCCCGTTGTCCCTGCTCTCAAATGTTGTGTTTGTGTCCTTCCCCCTCTCTCCCCATCTTGTCTGCCGCTCCCCTTATTTTTTGTGTTTTGTGTGTCGGTTTGACTTTTTGTGTGATTAATGTGAGCTCTTTCACGAGCCTCGATCTTGTATACAAAAAAATACAAAAAAAAACTCCCATGTAGATCAAATTTGTGCAGCCTCTTTCTAATGGTAGACTCGTGCACTTTGACATCAACAGTGGCAAGAGCTACCTGTAGGTCCCGTGATGACATTCTGGGGTTCTTTGAGACTTCTTTCAGCATATTGCGGTCTGCTCTCAGGGCTGAACTTGCTGGGGCGGCCTGGCCTGAACAAGTTGGCAGTTGTTTGGAATCTTCTCCACTTGTAGATGATCTTCCGGACAGTCGAATGATTGATTTCAAATTGTTTGCAGATCTTTTAAAATCCCTTCCCATACTCGTAGGCATCTATAACCTTCTTTCTGAAGGCCTCAGAGAGCTCTTTTGATCGAGGCATGGTGATGCCGCAGACTTCAACAACAAAGAGCAAACCAAACTAAATGTCTGAGGTTTAAATAAGACAGGTTCCTCCAAGATCCTCTCTAATGATGTTCTAATCATTTGCACCTGAGCTGGTGCACCTGATTCGAATTTTAGGTATTTGAAGTAGTGATAAATGTCAGGGTGTACTTACTTTTTCCACATGCAGAATTTGCATTTATGTTTATTTAAATTATACAATGGACTACAAAATGTAAATGTTTCATGATATTTGTTATATGATATCACCTTTATCTATCAATATTGTTGAAATGAAGATCAAATAGCTGTATGTTGAAATATGTTTAAAAAGTCAAAACTTTCCATGGGGTGTACTTACTTTTTCACGTGACTCTATATATATATATATATATATATATATATATATATATATATATTAATATATATTATATATACAGACTTGGCATTTAATATGGAATATTTTTTTTTGTTGGGGTGAACTTACTTTTCAAGATGTCTTAGAACCGAAAGTTCATTGGAATTATGTTGAAATTATTCTAGATTTTGTTAATGTGACCTCTAAAAGAAACAAAAACCACATTTGACATTTCAAAGCAAATAAATTGATCCTTGAAAGTGATGTAAACTGATATCGAACTCAATGCGTGGACAGTACTGTGTTAAACTTCTGTACGTTTTCCAGAAGTCTCTCTTTATTTTGCACATTAGCCAAATTTTCTTTTAACAAAAACAAAAGTTAAATTACGACTGGGATTACGGACAGTAAAATTACAGTTCAGTACTTCGTGTAACCCCCACGAGCATTCAGGAGAGCACGTACACGTTGAGGCATGCTGTTCACGAGATTTGCCAAGGTTTGGACAGGAATCGCTTGCCATGCAGTGACAATAGCCTGCTGCAATTCACGCACAGAGGTAGGCTGCTGGTCAAAGTTGTCGAGTTGACCCGTTAATTCTGCCCACAAGTTCTCTATCGGATTCATATCCGGGGACATGGCAGGCCACTCCATATGCTCTACACCACGGTCAGCAAGAAAGTGTTGGATCATGCGAGCACGATGAGGCCGTGCATTGTCATCTTGGAAGACAAAGTTTCCTCGAAAGGCTGCACGAGCAAATGGAAGCAATGTTTCTTCCAGAATGGCCCTGTGCTTGAACTGGTTCAGGTTTCCATTCAGAACAACCAGGTCAGTTTTGCCCCCTGCATGAAAAGCAGCCCAAACTGTCACCCCACCACCTCCAGCTTGGACTCTTGGCACTATACAATCTTTGTTGTAGGCTTCATGCACTTGTCTGCACACTCGGACGCGGCCATCTTGACGATAGACCAGAAATATAGACTCGTCACTGAAGATCACGTGATTCCAGTCTCCTGGTTGCCATTGACGGTGCTCTCTGGCCCACTGCAATCGGCGTTGGCGTGGAAAGGAGTGGCTTTCTCAGTGGACGCCTGGCACGATAGCCTGCTTGAACCAGTCATTGGTTGACTAGCCTTCTGGGTACAGGCACATTTGTCAGTTGCTGCCACTCAGCCCTAAGCCGATTAGCTGACTTGGTACGGCCATTGCGGACTAACCGGTGCAGCTGGCGATCATCCCTCCTTGTGGTTCTGTGGGGACGTCCTGGCCTCGGTATTGGAGTAGGGACACCCCTCTGAGCATTTCGTTTCAGGATCTTTGACACCTGACCTTGAGTGATGCCATACTGCCGAGCAATAGCACGCTGTTTCATGCCGTAATTTCGTAAAGCCACCACTCCATGACAAACAGCATTGTCGAGTTGACGGACCATCTCCAGAGGAAGCGGCAATAACTTTTGGAGACGTGCAGCAGTTGTTTTCAACTAATACAGAACGCAACAACTCTTGTATACCCGACTGTGAAGCCAATCATCAAATGTACCTGTCCGTACATTTTGCCACGCCACCTGTGATATAATCCTGTTGTTGACTTCTTGCTGCGACAGACAATCTGTGACATGGTTCTTTCAACAAATAAATCACCAAAGTGTAAAAGAAACTCACCAGATTGATATACTGAGTTTAGAAAGTAAACCCAAGTCAAGGAAAAAAAAAATTCCATATTAGATGCCAAGTCTGTATGTATATATATATATATATATATATATATATATATATATATATATATATATATATATATTGTTACGGACGCGGTTTAGATGTTATTTTGACCGAGCGGTTGGTATGACCGCGACCGAACAGTTATTCCCCGACTAGACCCCGATTCCACCCAGACGTTGACCAAATCGCACTATGCTAAATCAATGATGGAAAGGACACAACGACTGGGATAGATGAAACGACGCAAGGGGTACAGTTCTCAAGACCTCCGGAGGAGGGTATAATTACAGTGGTGGAGAAAAGGGGGTAGATTACACGGCAGAGTGAGGTAAAAGACACAGAAGAGATGGGCACTTAAATACAATCTTATCTTAACCCAGACAGACCACAGACAAACGGAACAAGGCTGACTTACACAGGGATTGATGGCAGGAAGGGACAGGTAGTCGATAGCACAAGGTGCACCTTGGCTCGGGGACAGGATAAAGCACGGTCCAGTCCAGAAGATGCGGGGAGGCCTCACAGCGCTCGGAGGGTACGTCTTGCTTGCTCCAAGCTCAGCGCGCATCTGACGTCACCTCCCTCTTCCTGCGCATGCTCAGCCGGGGAGTGACACGCCCTCGGCTGGTTGGCTCCGCCCCCCTGGGGCCGGTCCGCCGCTTCCATTGGGTGCGGGGGTTACCGGGCTCCGCCCTTGACGAGGAGCTGACAGGGAGCCCCTATTTGGTAATCCCGTCGAGCACATGTTCGATGGCGGCTCGTTGGGAAGGCCTCATGCCCTCCCAACACCCCCTACCAACCAAGCCGGAGTGAGGACGCGCACTCCCTGTGCACGCCGCCGCCGTTGCTGTTGTTGTTGTTGTTGTTGCTGAACCGTGAGGAAGAGCTGCGGGGAGGTATTGGGAGGTCCTAAACTTCCTAACGGTGCCATACAATTACATTCTGGTGCAACGAAGGGTCAGAATTAATGGAAACGAGTCCTTAACTGACATAGACTAAGAATAACTAGCAAGATGTCCTATAGTTGTCTTACATGAGATGCGGTGAACCTGGGCACGACATTTAATGGGGGAAATAGGGGGAGGTCGGGTCTACAGAGTGTTGTTTACAGAAAATGGGACTAGGGAATGGGGGATTGGGGATAGTTGGGAAGTATTGAGGAAATAGGGGAATATTTACAAGCGGATATGGATGGATGTAAATTCCATATCCGCAACAATATATATATATATATATATATATATATATACAGTATATATATATATATATATATGTATATATATATTGTCACGTGTTAGAAGTGTTTCATTGGATGGACTCCCTTCATTGGATGTTTTTTTTATGTGTCCGTTTGTTTTTTGTGATTAATGTTAGCTCTTACACGAGCCTCTATTTTGTATTCAAAAACAAACAAACAAAAAAAAAACACTACATGACCAAAAGTATGTGGGCACCCCTTCTAATTAGTGGATTTGGCTGTTTCAGCCACACCCATTGCTGACAGGTACATATTAATCAAGCACACCGCCATGCAATCTCCATAGACAAACATTGGCAGTAGAATGGGCCATACTAAAGAGCTCAGTGACTTTCAAGGTGGCTCCGTCATTGGATGCCACCTTTCTAACAAGTCAGTTCGTCAAATTTCTGCCTGCCAGGGCTATCCCAGTCAACTGTAAGTGCTGTTATTGTGAAGTGGAAACATCTAGGAGCAACAACAGCTCAGCCGCGAAGTGGTCGGCCACACAGGCTCACAGAACGGGACTGACGAGTGCTGAAGCACGTAGCGCGTAAAAATCGTCTGTCCTCGGTTGCAACACTCACTACCGAGTTCCAAACTGCCTCTGGAAGCAACGTCAGCACAACTGTTCGTTGGGAGCTTCATGAAATGGGTTTCCGTGGCCGAGCAGCCGCACACAAGCCTAAGATAACCATGCACAATGCCAAGCGTCGGCTGGAGTGGTGTAAAGCTTGCCGCCATTTGACTCTGGAGCAGTGGAAACTTGTTCTCTGGAGTGATCGATCATGCTTCACCATCTGGCAGTCCGACGGACGAATCTGGATTTGGTGGATGCCAGGAGAACGCTACCTGCCCGAATGCATAGTGCCAACTGTAAAGTTTGATGGAGGAGGAATAATGGTCTGGGGCTGTTTTTCATGGTTCAGGCTAGGCCCCTTAATTCCAGTGAAGGGAAATCTTAACGCCACAGCATACAATGACATTCTAGATGATTGTGTGCTTCCAACTTTGTGGTAACAGTTTGGGGAAGGCCCTTTCCTCTTTCATCATGACAATGCCCCCGTGCATAAATCAAGGTCCATACACAAATAGTTTGTCGAGATCAGTGTGGAAGAACTTGACTGGCCTGCAAAGAGCCCTGACCTCCACCCCATCGGACACCTTTGGGATGAATTGGAACGCCGACTACGAGCCAGGCCTAATCGCCCAACATCAGTGCCCGACCTCACTAATGCTCTTATGGCTGAATGGAAGCAACTCCCCGCAGCAATGTTTCAACATCTATTGGAATGCCTTCCCAGAAGAGTGAAGGCTGTTATAGCAGCAAAGTGGGGGACTAACTCCATATTAATGGCCATGGTTTTGGAATGAGATGTTCGATGTTCGGGTGTCCACATACTTTTGGTCATGTCGTGTATATATATATATATGCATACATACATATATACATATATACAGGGTGTTTCAAAAAAAGTGGACTATTTAAGCAGACTGATATTCTGTCATTCCTAATGCTATACCCTTCTCTCTTGCAGGTTATGGTGGTGGTATGCCACTTCTAACAAGTAGTCAGTTGGACCCTGCGTCAACAATGGTGTTCAGAGTGGAACAAAAAATGAAAATCATGACTTTATGGTTTGAGACAAAATCCAACGTGCAGGTGTGCCGACGATACTCAGTATTGCAATGTTCACACCTGTAAATGACCTTCCAATGGGAGCATTCAGCGGTTTGTGGAGCACTTCCAAGCACATGGAAGCATGAAAAATCAAAATAAAGGCAACAGTGGCTGCCAACTAAGTGTTACCAAGGACCAAGGGAACATGGATCTTGTGAGAGATTCTGCTATCGAAAGTCCTACGAAATCCCACCGTCGGCATTCCCGAGAACTGGCGATCTCAGTCTCATCTGTGTGGCACGATCTCAGTCTCATCTGTGTGGCATGATCTCAGTCTCATCTGTGTGGCGCATTCTCACTTCTGAACTCAAGCTCTACCCACCCCAACATCATGTCTGTAAGGCATAAACTAATTCTGAATGACATGGCAAGACGAGTAACAATGTGATTGGTTCAGTGACCGAATGGAAATGTACCTAAATTGGATCAACTCCTTGTGGTTATATGAAGCACATTTCCCCCTTGAATGGGGATATCAACAATCACAACAACATTTTCTGGGGTACTCGGCCTCCTGAGGTGTCCGAGATATCTCTCCAGGGCCCCCCAACTCCACTTGCTTCTGTGCATTGAATGCCAGATGGGATATGGTGGGACCATATTGGTTTGTGGACGCCAATGGTAAGATGGTGACAATCAATGGTGATCGGTACCGTGAGGTCTTACACCGATTCCATGCTGATCTTGCTCAATCACCGTCTCAAAACCAATTCAGACCTGCATGGTTCATGCAGGATGGTGTCCCACCACACACTGCAGGAGAAACCATCGACTTGCTCCACCAGCTGTTCGGAAATTGTATCATCAGCCTGGGCACAGTGCATGAGTGGGTACCCCACAGCCTGGATTTGAATCAATTGGATTTTTTTAGGGTGCTGCCAAAAGTCAAGTTTACGCCAACAAACCTTGAACCCTAGCTGTCCTGAAGCAAGAAGTGGAGGACTACCGTCAGGCTACTACTCCAGCCACTTGCAGACGAGTTGTGGAGAATTTCAGTCAGGATCAAAGCTTGTTTGAACAGAGACGGAGCCCACATCGAAAATGTCAATTACAAGCAGTATAGCCGGTTCACAGGTGTTGTGTTCACAGGTGTTCACAGGTTCACAGGCCGGTGGTGTTGGGCTAGCGGCTAGGGTGCCAGCTTAGGATCCTAGGATCCTGGGTTTGAATCCCGGTCGATCGATGAATTAACGCCAGGGGGGTTGACTCAGCCTGTCATCCTTCCGAGGTCGGCTAATTGAGTACCAGTTCACTGGTAATTCCCTGTTTGTCGTAAAAAGGCGACAAAAAGAGTTGGCGTCAGGAAGGGCATCCGGCCGTAAAACATTGCTTCAAAAAGGGGACCAAAAAACAACAACAACCACGGTGCCCGAAAAAGGCCAACCCCCGCCTTGCGGGGAAAAATGGCCTCTAAACGGTGGGTTTTTTTTTTAAAGCAGTATAGCAAGAAAGAGCAATCAGAGATTGCAGACCCTTGCCAGGACGTGTTTTTTTAAGGCTTTTGTGTTGTGTTAATTAATTTGAGCTATATGCAGCTATAAAGCTGACAGTCATTTTTTGACATGAGGAAATTTGCAAGCACTGCATACGGATCACAAATGCAATCATAGTCCTGTGTCGTAATGCTGTTGTGTAAGCATGCTTTTACCCCTTTCAAAATATCCTCCTTGTTCTCCCTCCACTTCATGAAAAGAGTAATCTTCCAGCTCGTGCTGCAGTTGACCGAATTGACCTGAAATGTAGTCATCAAATATCTAAGTAACATGATCATCTGAACAAAGATGTACAAACATTTACCTCACTTCGTACTTCAAGGATTTCAATTCTCACATTTATTAGAATGCCAAGCTGGAACGTCCAAAAATATGAACCTGTATCAATAACAAACAATTCCTTGAATATCCATAAAGGTTGAGTTAAAAATGTGTTTTCTAGAGACTAACCTCTCTGCATCCAAGGTTGTCCACCAGCTCATAGTTGCTGGCATGGAGGGGTTGTCCAGCATTCACAGGGTTTAGCACGACCTTATCTCCAACCACGACCTGCACAAAACATTTAAGCCATCTACATCCAGCTTTCCAGATGAATATTGAAACCACAATACTTTTGAGAATGAAATATCCCTTCCAAGGTTTTCATACCAAACTAAGTCCATGAGGAATTTACCATTGCTTACACACTTCTTTGACATTTATGCTGAAAATGTGTTAATGTGGCCGTTTCACTGGGACAACAGGAACAATGCAAGGTACTGTATATTGGCCCATTTATTCAGCTCCTGGTGTGGTGAAGCTGGGTATAACCGTCTGCATGAGATTAACAGCAATCCCCTTCGTTTTGCAGAATTTATTACCATCCATTGAAGTGGAGCAGTAAAGAACAAGGACATTAGAAAACAAGACAAGACCGATATCTAATAACGGCGTAGCAGAGCTTGGATCTGCTGAGTGGAGGATCTGATGTACCCCTGCCATGTGACCAGATCCTCAGCTCTGATTGGTGGACGTTTGTGAGGGACATACATACACACAAACATACATACATGCACCCCAGACGGACAAACACTGTTCCAGACGGCATTGCTCTCCGGGCTACGCCGTAAAAAAAAAAAGACGTCGGTATACTTCCACCCAAGTTCGATTGGATGGTGCAGAGGTAACACACTTAACTTTGAGCCGTCTAGTTTGGATTACATTTTCAGCAAAACGTTTCAGTTTCAGCCCAACAACACAAGTCGTATAATGACTTTGCAGCTGTTGATTCATAAAATTGCGCAATCCCCCAGATAACCATTAAACTGGGGACCCATCTGCTGGAATTAGTTGGTCGGTCATAAAGATCCAACTGTGTATTTTGACAAAGAGTAGACCAGTTATTGTCAGTGCCCTGACCAAATTTTAAATTTCTGCCAATTTCAGTCAAGCATCAGGCCTGGCCAGTTGTTTCATTAAGGATTTGGTCAAAGCATAGGTTTGGTCTTTGAGTTGCCGACCTCAACCTAATGGGGAAAATGTATGAGAATGAGAGTATGCTTGCACCCAAATTATGTGGAACAGTAGTTGACAATAGAGAAATCAACGTAGCATATGAGATTTCGCAACCTGGGATCCAAACATCATGAACTAAGGTGAATGTATGGATTTACAGCAAGTTCAAATTAAAGGTAAATTAAACCACGTGGGAATTTAAGGGAAGAATGTGTAATTTTGCCCAAGTATCATCCTTCTCTGAAATACAAGGTATTCCTTAAATAGGTACCCATTTTATATTTATTTAATAAAACAAATATACATAACTTTCCAGTTGAATATGGGACAGTTCGTCATATTTGAAGTTTTGTTTAGTACTCAATGCACATCTGGAGACATTGAACAAAATTGTCCATAACTTTTGCAGATGGCATGGGATACGCCCTGAACAGCATTAGTGATGTGATCTCGTAGTTCATCCAAGGACTGAGTGCATGGCATAAACTCTGTCCATTATGAAGCTCGACGAAAAATCATAGGGACTCAGGTACAGGATAAGGAATGTTGAATCAAGGAATTCAGGAACAGCTAATTCAGAAAGAAAAAAGAAAACGAACATTAATTGAAAGAGAAAGTGGACATGTTGAGTACGAAACAAAACTTTGAACATTATTCTAACAGTTCCATACATATTTGAAATGGAAAGCTGTGTGTACTTCTTGTATTCAATAAATAAAATGGGTACCTATCTAAGGAATATACTGTACAGTGTACACAGTACACAGTACAAAAGGATCTCGTCAGCGGAAAGTGTATCCAATGGAACAGCCAGCTTAAAATACTTACACAAATTAATACAACTCCATTACGATCAATGAGAACCCTCCTTTGCAACATTTAACAGCAAAAAGTCAACAACACTCAATGTAACGAGATTACAAAAACTCACGCTATCTCCGGGAGAACGAAGTTTATAGAAGGGTTGCACGTAAAACCAGGATCCCTCATTCCCAGCGGGATCCAGAACCACCCGCATGGCATTCTTCTCAAGCAGTGCGGGTAAACGTTTGTTAACAGTCAGGAACTTGTTGCTCTTCACATGCAGAAGCTGTTGAGAGAAAGAATCATGAAAGAAAAGAGAGAATAATGGAAGATAAAGTGAAAAAAAACATGTTTACGACCTCATAAATGTGAGGAGCATGTGGAAACAGATCCGTCGGGGTGAGACATACGGTATACGCAAGACAAATCATCAGCATAAGAGAATTTCATTAAAGGTATTTAATCCATTCGACTCGATATATCTATAAGACCATAAGTTCACAGATTCATGTTGAACTAAAGATGCCATATATTTATTAAGTATGCAAAGTACGGCAAATTTGGGTTGCAAAGCAAGACTACCACTCACCATCAGGATGATACAAAGATAGAACACTTGACTTTGAGCCGTCTAGTCTGGGTGTTATTCTTGACTCAATAAATTGTCATGCTGGTGCTTCACAGGCACAGCAATGCATTAATGAGTGTGCTTCTCCTCAGATGGATGCCTAGTTGGATTCCATCTGCAAATATTAGCTAGTGGAGGTTAAGGTGGCTGGCTGGAGATCTTAGGATCCTGAGTTCAAGCCCCTGTCGTGCCGTTTAAATAACATCAGGTGGGTTGACTCAACCTGTCACCCTTCTGAGGTTGGCAAAATGACTACCAGCTTACTGGTAATAGGGGGCGTTGCATCAGTGGCACAGACGCGCCTCCAGAGAATGATGCACTGATGCAGTCAAGCAGCCACAGGCTGCATACGAACAACCACCACTTTAAAAATTCCAATTTCCGGATCTGTATCCAGATCTTCACCAAAATCAAATCAATTTGTCCTCGTTACACACACAACCTGTCCACCAAATCTCGTCTAAGTCCATAACTTTTTGAGATATCATGCTCGAGCCAAAACAGACAAGTAGGCAGACAGACAGACAAAGAAGTGAAACCATAATCTCCGTCCACCTTCAGCGGTACAAGTAATAAATAAATACGGATTAAAAAAATTATTTTCACAATTATTCCATTAAAATCATCTAAAATACTGTTTAAAAGAGCATTATCTACAATCTACAGTATTAAAGAGTGAAGACAAAGTTCCATTGTGTACTTTACATGTATGTAAGGAAGGAAGGGGCAAGGTTCAGACCAGAGCATACATGGTATGGAAGTCGTCGTGTTGGGGGAGCCAAGAATTTCCGTAACAAATATATGGACCAAAATTAATGTTTTATTCACAAAGTAAGAATCAAACACACAAGGACAAGCTGACAAGTCAAGTGGCTAGAATTGGTCATAATCAAAAAATCATTTTTAAATGTAGGCCTGAAAAACACCCCCATGAAAGCAGTGTAAATGTCATTCTCATAATAATGCACACAGTTATCACAATGAGTCACCGGATATAGGTTTCACTTCATTCTTATTTTTTTACCAACCATTTCCTTTACAGAAAGAAAAGTGCACAGAAAATAAGAAAAAACAACAACACCGGAGTGCCAGGAACAGCTACGTGTTGGGTGAAGCATGGCCATGGAGTACGTTAGGCATTGAGGAAGCACTGTGGTGGATGATAAGGACAGGGAAGGCCTCACCACGACAAACAACCATGGTAACCATGCAGTGAGCAAACATACTCAGGATGAAAGTGCAAAGGTTAAAAAAAACATCTTCAAGGATTATTATTCTGACTGCAAGAAGGTTGAGCGCATTAATTAAAGGAAAGCAAAGGTGCTCTACCCAAGGTGCGATACCGGCACCGTGTTCTACATTTCAATGCAAATAATTAATGTGATTCCAATCGTTCCCATTCCTTCTGCTCAGACGCTGTTAAAATATTTTCCAAAGAAAACAGTGTGACTCAATGGTGCAGCAATACCTAAGGGATTTCATCAAAATAAAAGCACTTACTTTCCCATGTCTCTGCTCAAAGGGAGGTCAAGAACAGAGGGAGGATAGGGAGGAGGAAGAGGGGAAAGGATGAGGGTGTAGAGCTGATGTTGAGAAGATGAGTAGCTTTTCTGTTGAAAGTGACTAAACCTTCTCGAGAAGTTTGAGGATATTGTTACAGACGTGGCTTGGATGTTATTTCCCGAGCGGTTTTATGGTATGACCACGTCTGCACAAGTTACCCGATTGTGCCCGAACGTTGACTAATAGCGCTATGCTGGACCAATGAAGGAAAAAGAAGACACACGGCTGGAATTAATACGACACGACACCAGGGATACGGTTCTCAAAGGTTGTTATTACAATAATGCGGAAGGTTTAGATTACAGGGACAAGAGGGAAACATAGGAAGGTGGGCACTTAAACACGCTTATATTAACCCCAACAGACGACAAATAAACGGGACAAGGCTCACTCACACGGGGGTTTGATTGCAACGAAAGCGGGTAGCGATCGCTCCAGGTGCACCTGGGCTCAGGGCAGGATCACGTACGGTCCAGTTCGGTCCAAAGATGCGGGGAGGTATCGTCGCGCTGGGGGTGGCGGTGGCTTCTCTCTCCAAGCTGAGGCGCATCTGACGTCACGTCCGGCAAGCGGCTGCGTATATCCGGCGGGGAGTGACACGCCCTCGGCTCGTTAGCTCCGCCTCGTGGAATCGGCACGTTGCTTCTCATTGGGTGCGTGCGGGGGGGGTTACTGGCTCCGCCCCCGACGAGGAGCTGACAGCCAGCCCCTTCGGGGTAACCCCGTGGAGCGCATGGTCTGGAGCTAATCGAGCCGGTGTGAGGACGCATCCTCCCCCGCTCCGCCGCCATCCCCTCTGTTGTTGTTGTAATTGTTGTTGTAGTTGTTGTTATTGTTGTTGTTTGGGGAAGAAGATGGGAGGAGGTATGGGAAAGGTCCTAAACTCACTACTGATGCCATATAATCACATTCTGGTGCAACGAAGAGTCATAATTAATGGAAACGAGGCCTTAACTGACATAGATTAAGAATAACTAGGAAGATGTCCGAAAGTTGTCTACGTGTGGTGCGGTGGACCTGGGCACGACATTTAATGGGGGAATAAGGGGAAGGTCGGCTCTACTGATTGTTATTTACATGCAATGGGACTAGGGAATGGGGGACTGGGGAAAGTTGGGGAGTATTGGAGAAAATAGGGGAATATTTACAAGCGGATATGGAGGCCAAATTCCATATTCGCAACATTGCACCCTTCTCTACCCTCGGGGCGTCCCGACCCGATAAATTTTTACCTACTTTAGTGTGGCACGCAATGTAGTTCCCTCTACTATTAACTCTACCCTGAGTGCGACAGTTTTACAGATATTCACAAATGAGTAAATATGTCCCCCTGCGACGTTGCACCCTTCTCCTCACAGAAACACACCCACAGGATAACCGAATCCGGAAAGAATTCTCAAACTAAACATACAGCCGGTAGGGAGCATTATTTACAAGACTACGCTGCTATTTACACTACGATCCAGGACCTGTTTTTGGAGGAACACATGCAGATGTTATGCATAGAGAGAGCGCGCTTGCCAACATCGATACACCAACCCACGAGTGCTCTGTGGCCGACGGCCTTTAATAACGTGCAGAGCACCCTTTTCCAGCATCAAAAGCACCACCCCACCACCAATCGGTGCAGTCACCATTGTTCAATGATTAAAAATAAATGCGACAACCCCTAACCCTGCAGGTGTCTCTTGCTCTTCTTGTGGTGCACTTGGTGGTGTTAACTATTAGTGGTTCACCTGTATGGCATAGGTGCCACGTTGATCCATAGGTCCATCCCCGGGTGGTGCTTGGCCGCAAACGAACTGCGGTCCATTGTGGGTGGCCACAAACATTGCGGTCCATATGGTGTACCGATCCAGGCAGCGAACAGCGAAAGTGCAGGCCCACAACTGCGCAGCCAGCACCTCTCTCTCCTCTCTCTCTACCCCAAAGCCAGATCCTCGGAGGTGGGAGACAAAAGAAGCAGACAAGTGAGTAAGGTGGTAAGGGCGCAAAAGTGCACGCAATGTAAGGTAATGCACACTGGGGGCACATGGGAACCAGGTGAGACAGGTACGTTCCTATCGTACGCCCCCCCCCCACCAGGTAACCTACATGGCCCCTCCCTTACCCCTTACTGTATCCACACAACACAACACTACTCATAAACATCTACTTTACAAATCAACAAACATCCCTACTGTCTTCCCCGTTCCTCCCATAAACCAAATTCGTCTTCTCTCCCTCCTAACCAATCAAATTTGCCATTTTCAACTCTCATCAAAATTTGCCATCTCCAACTCAACATCATAATTTGCCATTACCAATTCATCATCAGTCCCTCCTAGGGAGGGAGAGATGGAATCACCCCAATGTCTCATCCACGTCGTGATGCGTCTCACAAATCCACACAGCGATTCATCTCCCGCAACAAAACAAAGAAAACACAGGTGTGGAGTCATCATCATCACCACAGGTAAGTGGCTGCGTATGGTGCGACAGGTTCATCAATCCTAACTATCGCCTAAATGACTTTAACAACTTTACACTACCCGGGGTCTTTCTCCGGCCAAACCATTGGCCCTCTTACACTATGGGTTCTAAAAACCAATTCCCATTGGCCAAACTGTGGTGCTCTTCAATTTGGGGTCTCACTCCCCCGATTCATCTCCCGGTGCCCTCGTACAATTTCTGGGCTGCGACGTGTACCTCTCCCAGTGGGTCTACCCACCTGCACACCTCCACCACTGCAGTTGCCTCCGAGCTTACCTGCTCCTTACCCTAACCTAACTACCAGGGGAAGGCCCTCTGGCTCTCTCCCCACTCCGTGCCCTCTCTGGCACTGGGCTGCCCGATCCACACCCGGGATCCTCAGGCACCCACTCACAACTACCGGCTCCCAGAGCCCACCTGCGGCCTCACCTGGCCGACATCCTCACAGTGGTGGAGTGCCCAACCAACTACACACACTAACAGGCTACACGCCCAGCCATTTCCACAACACTAATGCACCCATTCACAACACCATTCTGCAACCGCACCACAAATGCCAATATCCAACCACAATTTACCTGCACCCTCTACCTAACACTTACACTACCCGCCCCGGGTACTCGTGAAAGGGGTCCACTCTTCCCCCATCCACACCTTCGCACCATGCACACCACTCCGTACCACTCACTCCACACACCTGTACCTGCACACCTGTGCTCTCACACCTGGTGCCACCTGCACCCTTCTCTCCCCAAGCGCATTCGCGCTGATCCACAACACTCACTACTCATACACTGCTCCACACACCTGTCCAATTGCACACCTGTGCAATCACACCTGTTCCATCCTCACACACACGGCATCATCTCAGCTAACTACTCCCTTCTGAAACTTGCGCTTCCCAGTCGTCCCTTTAAACTATTGCGCTCCCTCGTCATTATCATCCATACTAAACTACCTGCGTCCCCACTACAGGTATCAGTCACTAACTAAACTTAACGTTACCTACTGTCATCTTCTAGGGCCCTATCAATATAACCTAACCCACCCGGGCTAGTTTTCACTGCCATACACCCCATAATCTATTGCTCCTTTGCCCCACCTGTGAGGGATGGTGGATTTGCCATCCCACCACATCGGGGGTCTCTCACTACCAATTTTGCACATCAAATTTCAACAAATTAAAAATTTGCCAATCACTGCCCATCATCTGCCAATCACTGTACCATTACCAATCATCACTCTGCCAATCCTTTGCCAATCATCAAATTTCGCCTTTTTCTAATTTCGGGGCCAAAACACTAACCTCATCACCCAGTCTACTCACTAATACCTCTCGGTGCGCCAATCCCTGTCCAAAGCCCGGCTTCGTAAAGCCAAACAATGAATGCTGGTTGTTTTGTGCCTGCGGCTGGATGCGTCCGGCACTCGGTGCAGGGACGGGGGCTTACCCGTGCCGAGATCCCACACACCACCTCGGCGTGGAGCCATCCAATGCCCCGATCTAGACCTGCCGGCACGTCTCACCAAAAAGTGGTCGCCATGACGACCCTTCCTATCCAGCTGCCCGCTCCACCTAGTGGAGCCTGGACGCGGCCGTTCAAAGCGAGGCCCGGCACGCACCGAGGGCCCGCTTCGGCTAAAAGTCGCTCTAACCTCTAACCCGTCTAACGTCGATGCTTCACCTGCATGCTTACACCCCGCAGTCCGTTCCTTGCTCACACACCCAGCCGTGCCCATGCTCCTCGTACCTTTCCTTACACACCCAGGTACACCCATTCCACTCACAGCCTTGGTCACACACCTGACCACCGAACACTTTGGCACACACTCGTTGGTAGCACACCTCACCAATACACCTCTTCGCGCCCCCTCCTCGGTCACCTCCTCTGTGACAATCACAGGTGTGCTCTCATTCGCACACCCAACCACGTGCCTCACCACCAACTCCAGCGTGCATTCCCACTCACGCTCTACCATTCCAGGTGTGCATCCTTCCATCCCAGGTGTACATCCTCGCTCACCTGTCACAACTAACTCACGCTCCATGTCACTCTCACTACTTTCACCTCCATTCCTGACAGCGCACTCACCCTTACTCTTGACAGCGCACTCTTTCCTCGTGCACCTGCCCGTCACACACCTTTCTCGCGCACACTCTCCCGTTACACCCTCTGTAACACTCACCACAGGTGGACACTCTTCCTTACTTCTGACAGCGCACTCTTTCCTCATGCACCTGTCCGTCACACACCTTTCTCGCGCACACTCTCCCGTTACACCCTCTGTAACACTCACCACAGGTGGACACTCTTCCTTACTTCTGACAGCGCACTCTTTCCTCATGCACCTGTCCGTCACGCACCTTTCTCGCGCACACTCTTGCGCACACTCTCCCGTCACACCCTCTGTAACACTCACCACCCCGCGCTTCCACGTGCTCCCTCGCACACGCGCTACGACCGACTCACTCTCGCCAGCACACTCACTCCTTGGCACGCACTTTTTCCTCACACACCCCAGAGTCGGACTTTCTCGCACACCTCCTTTTTCGCACACCAGACCTGTCGCACACTTCACCCACGGCCTCTCACGAACACCCGGGTCTATCTCGACCCCCAAGCTTATTAAATCCCCTGGCGCATCATACGCACGACCATATTGGTCACCACTTACACCAGGTCTTCTTCCTCTTCGCTTCTCCTCCATCACCTGCGAATCCCTCATCCGGTTAATGAGCACATCATCACGATCCGAACACAGACTTCGGACCAATTCTTTTATCTCCTCTTTTATCTCTTTCTTATCCCCTCTCCGTCGCTTCTTAATTTCACTCATCCCTTCTTCCACTTCTTCTAATTTGTGCTTCACCTCTTTTATTCCCCGGTACGTCTCCTCAAGCTCGTCCTCCAAGGCTACCTTGACCGTTTCCATGTGCGTCCTCACCTGCCGGTCCTTCGTCTCCATTACCTCTATCACCTCGTCCAACCTCGTTGTCAGTCCCTCACGTACCATCTGACATTCCCTCTTTGTCGCTATCAAGTCGTCTTTTAGTTCTTTCTGTGTCGCCTTTAAACCTCCTAATACCGCAGGGTTCCTTTGAACCTGCTCCACTAACTCCGTCTGTCCCACCGTCAGCTGCTCCACCTCCTGCGTCAGGTCCTCTATGCCCCCTTGTAACTTTACAGTCCCCTTTCTCACCTCCTTCTCCATGTGCTCCTTACAGTGCCTCACCTCCTCGCGCACTCCTCCGACCTCCTCACTCACTCCTCCTCTGATCTCCTCTCCCATCACTTGCATCTCCTGCCCAGATGCCACCCTCATCTGCTCCATTTCCTCCCTGTGAGCATCCAGTTTGGTTTCTACCCCCATTCTGACCCCCTCTATCTGCTGCCCCATTTGGTTAACTTCCCTTTCCGCTTGGTCCCTCATGTCCCTCAATTTGCCTTCCATACTGTTTTCTAACCCCTCTAACCCTTTTTGCATCCCTTCCATTTGATTCTCTTGCGCGGCCATTCTGTTTTCTACCCCCGTTAACCCATGTTTCACTCCCTCTATCTGATTCTCTTGAGCGGCCATTCTGTTTTCTACCCCCGTTAACCCATTTTTCACTCCCTCTATCTGATTCTCTTGAGCGGCCATTCTGTTTTCTACCCCCGTTAACCCATTCTTTACTTCTTTTATCCCGTTGTCTAACTCCTCAAAATTATTGTCTAACTTCCCAATTTTCTTGTCTAACTCCTCAAAATTATTGTCTAACTTCTCACTGGTACCCCTCGCTTCGTCCCTCATTACCCCCATTTGGTTTCCCATTACCCCCATTTGGTTTTCCAATCGCTCACTATTCTTTTCCATAAGGGCCGTCATTTGTATAAAAAAAAGTTCCAATCTTCCCAGCGGCGCTACTTCGGTCGCGGGCACGGTGACCAGCGAGGCGCCATTTTGCGCGCCCGCTTCTTCGTGCGTGACGGCGCTATTTTGCGAACCTGCCGCCCTCACTGCTTCGCTCTCCTCCTGTCCCTCATTTTGGTCCTGGATCGACCCTACCTCACTCTCCTTTACCGGACCCCAGCTGTCTTGATCCGCCATAGCGCGACTTTCAAAATTCGGTTTTTATTTTTTTATTTTCGTAAAACAAATTGAAATTTCGCCGTTATAATTTCGCGCGGGAAACGCGCTCCGAATCGATTTTCCCTCCCAAAATTTGGGCCTAACTAATTTAGTCCCGGGTTCGAATTCCACTCCTCGACACCAATTGTTACAGACGTGGCTTGGATGTTATTTACCGAGCGGTTTTATGGTATGACCACGTCTGCACAAGTTACCCGATTGTGCCCGAACGTTGACTAATAGCGCTATGCTGGACCAATGAAGGAAAAAGAAGACACACGGCTGGAATTAATACGACACGACACCAGGGATACGGTTCTCAAAGGTTGTTATTACAATAATGCGGAAGGTTTAGATTACAGGGACAAGAGGGAAACATAGGAAGGTGGGCACTTAAACACGCTTATATTAACCCCAACAGACGACAAATAAACGGGACAAGGCTCACTCACACGGGGGTTTGATTGCAACGAAAGCGGGTAGCGATCGCTCCAGGTGCACCTGGGCTCAGGGCAGGATCACGTACGGTCCAGTTCGGTCCAAAGATGCGGGGAGGTATCGTCGCGCTGGGGGTGGCGGTGGCTTCTCTCTCCAAGCTGAGGCGCATCTGACGTCACGTCCGGCAAGCGGCTGCGTATATCCGGCGGGGAGTGACACGCCCTCGGCTCGTTAGCTCCGCCTCGTGGAATCGGCACGTTGCTTCTCATTGGGTGCGTGCGGGGGGGGTTACTGGCTCCGCCCCCGACGAGGAGCTGACAGCCAGCCCCTTCGGGGTAACCCCGTGGAGCGCATGGTCTGGAGCTAATCGAGCCGGTGTGAGGACGCATCCTCCCCCGCTCCGCCGCCATCCCCTCTGTTGTTGTTGTAATTGTTGTTGTAGTTGTTGTTATTGTTGTTGTTTGGGGAAGAAGATGGGAGGATGTATGGGAAAGGTCCTAAACTCACTACTGATGCCATATAATCACATTCTGGTGCAACGAAGAGTCATAATTAATGGAAACGAGGCCTTAACTGACATAGATTAAGAATAACTAGGAAGATGTCCGAAAGTTGTCTACGTGTGGTGCGGTGGACCTGGGCACGACATTTAATGGGGGAATAAGGGGAAGGTCGGCTCTACTGATTGTTATTTACATGCAATGGGACTAGGGAATGGGGGACTGGGGAAAGTTGGGGAGTATTGGAGAAAATAGGGGAATATTTACAAGCGGATATGGAGGCCAAATTCCATATTCGCAACATTGCACCCTTCTCTACCCTCGGGGCGTCCCGACCCGATAAATTTTTACCTACTTTAGTGTGGCACGCAATGTAGTTCCCTCTACTATTAACTCTACCCTGAGTGCGACAGTTTTACAGATATTCACAAATGAGTAAATATGTCCCCCTGCGACGTTGCACCCTTCTCCTCACAGAAACACACCCACAGGATAACCGAATCCGGAAAGAATTCTCAAACTAAACATACAGCCGGTAGGGAGCATTATTTACAAGACTACGCTGCTATTTACACTACGATCCAGGACCTGTTTTTGGAGGAACACATGCAGATGTTATGCATAGAGAGAGCGCGCTTGCCAACATCGATACACCAACCCACGAGTGCTCTGTGGCCGACGGCCTTTAATAACGTGCAGAGCACCCTTTTCCAGCATCAAAAGCACCACCCCACCACCAATCGGTGCAGTCACCATTGTTCAATGATTAAAAATAAATGCGACAACCCCTAACCCTGCAGGTGTCTCTTGCTCTTCTTGTGGTGCACTTGGTGGTGTTAACTATTAGTGGTTCACCTGTATGGCATAGGTGCCACGTTGATCCATAGGTCCATCCCCGGGTGGTGCTTGGCCGCAAACGAACTGCGGTCCATTGTGGGTGGCCACAAACATTGCGGTCCATATGGTGTACCGATCCAGGCAGCGAACAGCGAAAGTGCAGGCCCACAACTGCGCAGCCAGCACCTCTCTCTCCTCTCTCTCTACCCCAAAGCCAGATCCTCGGAGGTGGGAGACAAAAGAAGCAGACAAGTGAGTAAGGTGGTAAGGGCGCAAAAGTGCACGCAATGTAAGGTAATGCACACTGGGGGCACATGGGAACCAGGTGAGACAGGTACGTTCCTATCGTACGCCCCCCCCCCACCAGGTAACCTACATGGCCCCTCCCTTACCCCTTACTGTATCCACACAACACAACACTACTCATAAACATCTACTTTACAAATCAACAAACATCCCTACTGTCTTCCCCGTTCCTCCCATAAACCAAATTCGTCTTCTCTCCCTCCTAACCAATCAAATTTGCCATTTTCAACTCTCATCAAAATTTGCCATCTCCAACTCAACATCATAATTTGCCATTACCAATTCATCATCAGTCCCTCCTAGGGAGGGAGAGATGGAATCACCCCAATGTCTCATCCACGTCGTGATGCGTCTCACAAATCCACACAGCGATTCATCTCCCGCAACAAAACAAAGAAAACACAGGTGTGGAGTCATCATCATCACCACAGGTAAGTGGCTGCGTATGGTGCGACAGGTTCATCAATCCTAACTATCGCCTAAATGACTTTAACAACTTTACACTACCCGGGGTCTTTCTCCGGCCAAACCATTGGCCCTCTTACACTATGGGTTCTAAAAACCAATTCCCATTGGCCAAACTGTGGTGCTCTTCAATTTGGGGTCTCACTCCCCCGATTCATCTCCCGGTGCCCTCGTACAATTTCTGGGCTGCGACGTGTACCTCTCCCAGTGGGTCTACCCACCTGCACACCTCCACCACTGCAGTTGCCTCCGAGCTTACCTGCTCCTTACCCTAACCTAACTACCAGGGGAAGGCCCTCTGGCTCTCTCCCCACTCCGTGCCCTCTCTGGCACTGGGCTGCCCGATCCACACCCGGGATCCTCAGGCACCCACTCACAACTACCGGCTCCCAGAGCCCACCTGCGGCCTCACCTGGCCGACATCCTCACAGTGGTGGAGTGCCCAACCAACTACACACACTAACAGGCTACACGCCCAGCCATTTCCACAACACTAATGCACCCATTCACAACACCATTCTGCAACCGCACCACAAATGCCAATATCCAACCACAATTTACCTGCACCCTCTACCTAACACTTACACTACCCGCCCCGGGTACTCGTGAAAGGGGTCCACTCTTCCCCCATCCACACCTTCGCACCATGCACACCACTCCGTACCACTCACTCCACACACCTGTACCTGCACACCTGTGCTCTCACACCTGGTGCCACCTGCACCCTTCTCTCCCCAAGCGCATTCGCGCTGATCCACAACACTCACTACTCATACACTGCTCCACACACCTGTCCAATTGCACACCTGTGCAATCACACCTGTTCCATCCTCACACACACGGCATCATCTCAGCTAACTACTCCCTTCTGAAACTTGCGCTTCCCAGTCGTCCCTTTAAACTATTGCGCTCCCTCGTCATTATCATCCATACTAAACTACCTGCGTCCCCACTACAGGTATCAGTCACTAACTAAACTTAACGTTACCTACTGTCATCTTCTAGGGCCCTATCAATATAACCTAACCCACCCGGGCTAGTTTTCACTGCCATACACCCCATAATCTATTGCTCCTTTGCCCCACCTGTGAGGGATGGTGGATTTGCCATCCCACCACATCGGGGGTCTCTCACTACCAATTTTGCACATCAAATTTCAACAAATTAAAAATTTGCCAATCACTGCCCATCATCTGCCAATCACTGTACCATTACCAATCATCACTCTGCCAATCCTTTGCCAATCATCAAATTTCGCCTTTTTCTAATTTCGGGGCCAAAACACTAACCTCATCACCCAGTCTACTCACTAATACCTCTCGGTGCGCCAATCCCTGTCCAAAGCCCGGCTTCGTAAAGCCAAACAATGAATGCTGGTTGTTTTGTGCCTGCGGCTGGATGCGTCCGGCACTCGGTGCAGGGACGGGGGCTTACCCGTGCCGAGATCCCACACACCACCTCGGCGTGGAGCCATCCAATGCCCCGATCTAGACCTGCCGGCACGTCTCACCAAAAAGTGGTCGCCATGACGACCCTTCCTATCCAGCTGCCCGCTCCACCTAGTGGAGCCTGGACGCGGCCGTTCAAAGCGAGGCCCGGCACGCACCGAGGGCCCGCTTCGGCTAAAAGTCGCTCTAACCTCTAACCCGTCTAACGTCGATGCTTCACCTGCATGCTTACACCCCGCAGTCCGTTCCTTGCTCACACACCCAGCCGTGCCCATGCTCCTCGTACCTTTCCTTACACACCCAGGTACACCCATTCCACTCACAGCCTTGGTCACACACCTGACCACCGAACACTTTGGCACACACTCGTTGGTAGCACACCTCACCAATACACCTCTTCGCGCCCCCTCCTCGGTCACCTCCTCTGTGACAATCACAGGTGTGCTCTCATTCGCACACCCAACCACGTGCCTCACCACCAACTCCAGCGTGCATTCCCACTCACGCTCTACCATTCCAGGTGTGCATCCTTCCATCCCAGGTGTACATCCTCGCTCACCTGTCACAACTAACTCACGCTCCATGTCACTCTCACTACTTTCACCTCCATTCCTGACAGCGCACTCACCCTTACTCTTGACAGCGCACTCTTTCCTCGTGCACCTGCCCGTCACACACCTTTCTCGCGCACACTCTCCCGTTACACCCTCTGTAACACTCACCACAGGTGGACACTCTTCCTTACTTCTGACAGCGCACTCTTTCCTCATGCACCTGTCCGTCACACACCTTTCTCGCGCACACTCTCCCGTTACACCCTCTGTAACACTCACCACAGGTGGACACTCTTCCTTACTTCTGACAGCGCACTCTTTCCTCATGCACCTGTCCGTCACGCACCTTTCTCGCGCACACTCTTGCGCACACTCTCCCGTCACACCCTCTGTAACACTCACCACCCCGCGCTTCCACGTGCTCCCTCGCACACGCGCTACGACCGACTCACTCTCGCCAGCACACTCACTCCTTGGCACGCACTTTTTCCTCACACACCCCAGAGTCGGACTTTCTCGCACACCTCCTTTTTCGCACACCAGACCTGTCGCACACTTCACCCACGGCCTCTCACGAACACCCGGGTCTATCTCGACCCCCAAGCTTATTAAATCCCCTGGCGCATCATACGCACGACCATATTGGTCACCACTTACACCAGGTCTTCTTCCTCTTCGCTTCTCCTCCATCACCTGCGAATCCCTCATCCGGTTAATGAGCACATCATCACGATCCGAACACAGACTTCGGACCAATTCTTTTATCTCCTCTTTTATCTCTTTCTTATCCCCTCTCCGTCGCTTCTTAATTTCACTCATCCCTTCTTCCACTTCTTCTAATTTGTGCTTCACCTCTTTTATTCCCCGGTACGTCTCCTCAAGCTCGTCCTCCAAGGCTACCTTGACCGTTTCCATGTGCGTCCTCACCTGCCGGTCCTTCGTCTCCATTACCTCTATCACCTCGTCCAACCTCGTTGTCAGTCCCTCACGTACCATCTGACATTCCCTCTTTGTCGCTATCAAGTCGTCTTTTAGTTCTTTCTGTGTCGCCTTTAAACCTCCTAATACCGCAGGGTTCCTTTGAACCTGCTCCACTAACTCCGTCTGTCCCACCGTCAGCTGCTCCACCTCCTGCGTCAGGTCCTCTATGCCCCCTTGTAACTTTACAGTCCCCTTTCTCACCTCCTTCTCCATGTGCTCCTTACAGTGCCTCACCTCCTCGCGCACTCCTCCGACCTCCTCACTCACTCCTCCTCTGATCTCCTCTCCCATCACTTGCATCTCCTGCCCAGATGCCACCCTCATCTGCTCCATTTCCTCCCTGTGAGCATCCAGTTTGGTTTCTACCCCCATTCTGACCCCCTCTATCTGCTGCCCCATTTGGTTAACTTCCCTTTCCGCTTGGTCCCTCATGTCCCTCAATTTGCCTTCCATACTGTTTTCTAACCCCTCTAACCCTTTTTGCATCCCTTCCATTTGATTCTCTTGCGCGGCCATTCTGTTTTCTACCCCCGTTAACCCATGTTTCACTCCCTCTATCTGATTCTCTTGAGCGGCCATTCTGTTTTCTACCCCCGTTAACCCATTTTTCACTCCCTCTATCTGATTCTCTTGAGCGGCCATTCTGTTTTCTACCCCCGTTAACCCATTCTTTACTTCTTTTATCCCGTTGTCTAACTCCTCAAAATTATTGTCTAACTTCCCAATTTTCTTGTCTAACTCCTCAAAATTATTGTCTAACTTCTCACTGGTACCCCTCGCTTCGTCCCTCATTACCCCCATTTGGTTTCCCATTACCCCCATTTGGTTTTCCAATCGCTCACTATTCTTTTCCATAAGGGCCGTCATTTGTATAAAAAAAAGTTCCAATCTTCCCAGCGGCGCTACTTCGGTCGCGGGCACGGTGACCAGCGAGGCGCCATTTTGCGCGCCCGCTTCTTCGTGCGTGACGGCGCTATTTTGCGAACCTGCCGCCCTCACTGCTTCGCTCTCCTCCTGTCCCTCATTTTGGTCCTGGATCGACCCTACCTCACTCTCCTTTACCGGACCCCAGCTGTCTTGATCCGCCATAGCGCGACTTTCAAAATTCGGTTTTTATTTTTTTATTTTCGTAAAACAAATTGAAATTTCGCCGTTATAATTTCGCGCGGGAAACGCGCTCCGAATCGATTTTCCCTCCCAAAATTTGGGCCTAACTAATTTAGTCCCGGGTTCGAATTCCACTCCTCGACACCAATTGTTACAGACGTGGCTTGGATGTTATTTACCGAGCGGTTTTATGGTATGACCACGTCTGCACAAGTTACCCGATTGTGCCCGAACGTTGACTAATAGCGCTATGCTGGACCAATGAAGGAAAAAGAAGACACACGGCTGGAATTAATACGACACGACACCAGGGATACGGTTCTCAAAGGTTGTTATTACAATAATGCGGAAGGTTTAGATTACAGGGACAAGAGGGAAACATAGGAAGGTGGGCACTTAAACACGCTTATATTAACCCCAACAGACGACAAATAAACGGGACAAGGCTCACTCACACGGGGGTTTGATTGCAACGAAAGCGGGTAGCGATCGCTCCAGGTGCACCTGGGCTCAGGGCAGGATCACGTACGGTCCAGTTCGGTCCAAAGATGCGGGGAGGTATCGTCGCGCTGGGGGTGGCGGTGGCTTCTCTCTCCAAGCTGAGGCGCATCTGACGTCACGTCCGGCAAGCGGCTGCGTATATCCGGCGGGGAGTGACACGCCCTCGGCTCGTTAGCTCCGCCTCGTGGAATCGGCACGTTGCTTCTCATTGGGTGCGTGCGGGGGGGGTTACTGGCTCCGCCCCCGACGAGGAGCTGACAGCCAGCCCCTTCGGGGTAACCCCGTGGAGCGCATGGTCTGGAGCTAATCGAGCCGGTGTGAGGACGCATCCTCCCCCGCTCCGCCGCCATCCCCTCTGTTGTTGTTGTAATTGTTGTTGTAGTTGTTGTTATTGTTGTTGTTTGGGGAAGAAGATGGGAGGAGGTATGGGAAAGGTCCTAAACTCACTACTGATGCCATATAATCACATTCTGGTGCAACGAAGAGTCATAATTAATGGAAACGAGGCCTTAACTGACATAGATTAAGAATAACTAGGAAGATGTCCGAAAGTTGTCTACGTGTGGTGCGGTGGACCTGGGCACGACATTTAATGGGGGAATAAGGGGAAGGTCGGCTCTACTGATTGTTATTTACATGCAATGGGACTAGGGAATGGGGGACTGGGGAAAGTTGGGGAGTATTGGAGAAAATAGGGGAATATTTACAAGCGGATATGGAGGCCAAATTCCATATTCGCAACATTGCACCCTTCTCTACCCTCGGGGCGTCCCGACCCGATAAATTTTTACCTACTTTAGTGTGGCACGCAATGTAGTTCCCTCTACTATTAACTCTACCCTGAGTGCGACAGTTTTACAGATATTCACAAATGAGTAAATATGTCCCCCTGCGACGTTGCACCCTTCTCCTCACAGAAACACACCCACAGGATAACCGAATCCGGAAAGAATTCTCAAACTAAACATACAGCCGGTAGGGAGCATTATTTACAAGACTACGCTGCTATTTACACTACGATCCAGGACCTGTTTTTGGAGGAACACATGCAGATGTTATGCATAGAGAGAGCGCGCTTGCCAACATCGATACACCAACCCACGAGTGCTCTGTGGCCGACGGCCTTTAATAACGTGCAGAGCACCCTTTTCCAGCATCAAAAGCACCACCCCACCACCAATCGGTGCAGTCACCATTGTTCAATGATTAAAAATAAATGCGACAACCCCTAACCCTGCAGGTGTCTCTTGCTCTTCTTGTGGTGCACTTGGTGGTGTTAACTATTAGTGGTTCACCTGTATGGCATAGGTGCCACGTTGATCCATAGGTCCATCCCCGGGTGGTGCTTGGCCGCAAACGAACTGCGGTCCATTGTGGGTGGCCACAAACATTGCGGTCCATATGGTGTACCGATCCAGGCAGCGAACAGCGAAAGTGCAGGCCCACAACTGCGCAGCCAGCACCTCTCTCTCCTCTCTCTCTACCCCAAAGCCAGATCCTCGGAGGTGGGAGACAAAAGAAGCAGACAAGTGAGTAAGGTGGTAAGGGCGCAAAAGTGCACGCAATGTAAGGTAATGCACACTGGGGGCACATGGGAACCAGGTGAGACAGGTACGTTCCTATCGTACGCCCCCCCCCCACCAGGTAACCTACATGGCCCCTCCCTTACCCCTTACTGTATCCACACAACACAACACTACTCATAAACATCTACTTTACAAATCAACAAACATCCCTACTGTCTTCCCCGTTCCTCCCATAAACCAAATTCGTCTTCTCTCCCTCCTAACCAATCAAATTTGCCATTTTCAACTCTCATCAAAATTTGCCATCTCCAACTCAACATCATAATTTGCCATTACCAATTCATCATCAGTCCCTCCTAGGGAGGGAGAGATGGAATCACCCCAATGTCTCATCCACGTCGTGATGCGTCTCACAAATCCACACAGCGATTCATCTCCCGCAACAAAACAAAGAAAACACAGGTGTGGAGTCATCATCATCACCACAGGTAAGTGGCTGCGTATGGTGCGACAGGTTCATCAATCCTAACTATCGCCTAAATGACTTTAACAACTTTACACTACCCGGGGTCTTTCTCCGGCCAAACCATTGGCCCTCTTACACTATGGGTTCTAAAAACCAATTCCCATTGGCCAAACTGTGGTGCTCTTCAATTTGGGGTCTCACTCCCCCGATTCATCTCCCGGTGCCCTCGTACAATTTCTGGGCTGCGACGTGTACCTCTCCCAGTGGGTCTACCCACCTGCACACCTCCACCACTGCAGTTGCCTCCGAGCTTACCTGCTCCTTACCCTAACCTAACTACCAGGGGAAGGCCCTCTGGCTCTCTCCCCACTCCGTGCCCTCTCTGGCACTGGGCTGCCCGATCCACACCCGGGATCCTCAGGCACCCACTCACAACTACCGGCTCCCAGAGCCCACCTGCGGCCTCACCTGGCCGACATCCTCACAGTGGTGGAGTGCCCAACCAACTACACACACTAACAGGCTACACGCCCAGCCATTTCCACAACACTAATGCACCCATTCACAACACCATTCTGCAACCGCACCACAAATGCCAATATCCAACCACAATTTACCTGCACCCTCTACCTAACACTTACACTACCCGCCCCGGGTACTCGTGAAAGGGGTCCACTCTTCCCCCATCCACACCTTCGCACCATGCACACCACTCCGTACCACTCACTCCACACACCTGTACCTGCACACCTGTGCTCTCACACCTGGTGCCACCTGCACCCTTCTCTCCCCAAGCGCATTCGCGCTGATCCACAACACTCACTACTCATACACTGCTCCACACACCTGTCCAATTGCACACCTGTGCAATCACACCTGTTCCATCCTCACACACACGGCATCATCTCAGCTAACTACTCCCTTCTGAAACTTGCGCTTCCCAGTCGTCCCTTTAAACTATTGCGCTCCCTCGTCATTATCATCCATACTAAACTACCTGCGTCCCCACTACAGGTATCAGTCACTAACTAAACTTAACGTTACCTACTGTCATCTTCTAGGGCCCTATCAATATAACCTAACCCACCCGGGCTAGTTTTCACTGCCATACACCCCATAATCTATTGCTCCTTTGCCCCACCTGTGAGGGATGGTGGATTTGCCATCCCACCACATCGGGGGTCTCTCACTACCAATTTTGCACATCAAATTTCAACAAATTAAAAATTTGCCAATCACTGCCCATCATCTGCCAATCACTGTACCATTACCAATCATCACTCTGCCAATCCTTTGCCAATCATCAAATTTCGCCTTTTTCTAATTTCGGGGCCAAAACACTAACCTCATCACCCAGTCTACTCACTAATACCTCTCGGTGCGCCAATCCCTGTCCAAAGCCCGGCTTCGTAAAGCCAAACAATGAATGCTGGTTGTTTTGTGCCTGCGGCTGGATGCGTCCGGCACTCGGTGCAGGGACGGGGGCTTACCCGTGCCGAGATCCCACACACCACCTCGGCGTGGAGCCATCCAATGCCCCGATCTAGACCTGCCGGCACGTCTCACCAAAAAGTGGTCGCCATGACGACCCTTCCTATCCAGCTGCCCGCTCCACCTAGTGGAGCCTGGACGCGGCCGTTCAAAGCGAGGCCCGGCACGCACCGAGGGCCCGCTTCGGCTAAAAGTCGCTCTAACCTCTAACCCGTCTAACGTCGATGCTTCACCTGCATGCTTACACCCCGCAGTCCGTTCCTTGCTCACACACCCAGCCGTGCCCATGCTCCTCGTACCTTTCCTTACACACCCAGGTACACCCATTCCACTCACAGCCTTGGTCACACACCTGACCACCGAACACTTTGGCACACACTCGTTGGTAGCACACCTCACCAATACACCTCTTCGCGCCCCCTCCTCGGTCACCTCCTCTGTGACAATCACAGGTGTGCTCTCATTCGCACACCCAACCACGTGCCTCACCACCAACTCCAGCGTGCATTCCCACTCACGCTCTACCATTCCAGGTGTGCATCCTTCCATCCCAGGTGTACATCCTCGCTCACCTGTCACAACTAACTCACGCTCCATGTCACTCTCACTACTTTCACCTCCATTCCTGACAGCGCACTCACCCTTACTCTTGACAGCGCACTCTTTCCTCGTGCACCTGCCCGTCACACACCTTTCTCGCGCACACTCTCCCGTTACACCCTCTGTAACACTCACCACAGGTGGACACTCTTCCTTACTTCTGACAGCGCACTCTTTCCTCATGCACCTGTCCGTCACACACCTTTCTCGCGCACACTCTCCCGTTACACCCTCTGTAACACTCACCACAGGTGGACACTCTTCCTTACTTCTGACAGCGCACTCTTTCCTCATGCACCTGTCCGTCACGCACCTTTCTCGCGCACACTCTTGCGCACACTCTCCCGTCACACCCTCTGTAACACTCACCACCCCGCGCTTCCACGTGCTCCCTCGCACACGCGCTACGACCGACTCACTCTCGCCAGCACACTCACTCCTTGGCACGCACTTTTTCCTCACACACCCCAGAGTCGGACTTTCTCGCACACCTCCTTTTTCGCACACCAGACCTGTCGCACACTTCACCCACGGCCTCTCACGAACACCCGGGTCTATCTCGACCCCCAAGCTTATTAAATCCCCTGGCGCATCATACGCACGACCATATTGGTCACCACTTACACCAGGTCTTCTTCCTCTTCGCTTCTCCTCCATCACCTGCGAATCCCTCATCCGGTTAATGAGCACATCATCACGATCCGAACACAGACTTCGGACCAATTCTTTTATCTCCTCTTTTATCTCTTTCTTATCCCCTCTCCGTCGCTTCTTAATTTCACTCATCCCTTCTTCCACTTCTTCTAATTTGTGCTTCACCTCTTTTATTCCCCGGTACGTCTCCTCAAGCTCGTCCTCCAAGGCTACCTTGACCGTTTCCATGTGCGTCCTCACCTGCCGGTCCTTCGTCTCCATTACCTCTATCACCTCGTCCAACCTCGTTGTCAGTCCCTCACGTACCATCTGACATTCCCTCTTTGTCGCTATCAAGTCGTCTTTTAGTTCTTTCTGTGTCGCCTTTAAACCTCCTAATACCGCAGGGTTCCTTTGAACCTGCTCCACTAACTCCGTCTGTCCCACCGTCAGCTGCTCCACCTCCTGCGTCAGGTCCTCTATGCCCCCTTGTAACTTTACAGTCCCCTTTCTCACCTCCTTCTCCATGTGCTCCTTACAGTGCCTCACCTCCTCGCGCACTCCTCCGACCTCCTCACTCACTCCTCCTCCTCTGATCTCCTCTCCCATCACTTGCATCTCCTGCCCAGATGCCACCCTCATCTGCTCCATTTCCTCCCTGTGAGCATCCAGTTTGGTTTCTACCCCCATTCTGACCCCCTCTATCTGCTGCCCCATTTGGTTAACTTCCCTTTCCGCTTGGTCCCTCATGTCCCTCAATTTGCCTTCCATACTGTTTTCTAACCCCTCTAACCCTTTTTGCATCCCTTCCATTTGATTCTCTTGCGCGGCCATTCTGTTTTCTACCCCCGTTAACCCATGTTTCACTCCCTCTATCTGATTCTCTTGAGCGGCCATTCTGTTTTCTACCCCCGTTAACCCATTTTTCACTCCCTCTATCTGATTCTCTTGAGCGGCCATTCTGTTTTCTACCCCCGTTAACCCATTCTTTACTTCTTTTATCCCGTTGTCTAACTCCTCAAAATTATTGTCTAACTTCCCAATTTTCTTGTCTAACTCCTCAAAATTATTGTCTAACTTCTCACTGGTACCCCTCGCTTCGTCCCTCATTACCCCCATTTGGTTTCCCATTACCCCCATTTGGTTTTCCAATCGCTCACTATTCTTTTCCATAAGGGCCGTCATTTGTATAAAAAAAAGTTCCAATCTTCCCAGCGGCGCTACTTCGGTCGCGGGCACGGTGACCAGCGAGGCGCCATTTTGCGCGCCCGCTTCTTCGTGCGTGACGGCGCTATTTTGCGAACCTGCCGCCCTCACTGCTTCGCTCTCCTCCTGTCCCTCATTTTGGTCCTGGATCGACCCTACCTCACTCTCCTTTACCGGACCCCAGCTGTCTTGATCCGCCATAGCGCGACTTTCAAAATTCGGTTTTTATTTTTTTATTTTCGTAAAACAAATTGAAATTTCGCCGTTATAATTTCGCGCGGGAAACGCGCTCCGAATCGATTTTCCCTCCCAAAATTTGGGCCTAACTAATTTAGTCCCGGGTTCGAATTCCACTCCTCGACACCAATTGTTACAGACGTGGCTTGGATGTTATTTCCCGAGCGGTTTTATGGTATGACCACGTCTGCACAAGTTACCCGATTGTGCCCGAACGTTGACTAATAGCGCTATGCTGGACCAATGAAGGAAAAAGACACACGGCTGGAATTAATACGACACGACACCAGGGATACGGTTCTCAAAGGTTGTTATTACAATAATGCGGAAGGTTTAGATTACAGGGACAAGAGGGAAACATAGGAAGGTGGGCACTTAAACACGCTTATATTAACCCCAACAGACGACAAATAAACGGGACAAGGCTCACTCACACGGGGGTTTGATTGCAACGAAAGCGGGTAGCGATCGCTCCAGGTGCACCTGGGCTCAGGGCAGGATCACGTACGGTCCAGTTCGGTCCAAAGATGCGGGGAGGTATCGTCGCGCTGGGGGTGGCGGTGGCTTCTCTCTCCAAGCTGAGGCGCATCTGACGTCACGTCCGGCAAGCGGCTGCGTATATCCGGCGGGGAGTGACACGCCCTCGGCTCGTTAGCTCCGCCTCGTGGAATCGGCACGTTGCTTCTCATTGGGTGCGTGCGGGGGGGGGTTACTGGCTCCGCCCCCGACGAGGAGCTGACAGCCAGCCCCTTCGGGGTAACCCCGTGGAGCGCATGGTCTGGAGCTAATCGAGCCGGTGTGAGGACGCATCCTCCCCCGCTCCGCCGCCATCCCCTCTGTTGTTGTTGTAATTGTTGTTGTAGTTGTTGTTATTGTTGTTGTTTGGGGAAGAAGATGGGAGGAGGTATGGGAAAGGTCCTAAACTCACTACTGATGCCATATAATCACATTCTGGTGCAACGAAGAGTCATAATTAATGGAAACGAGGCCTTAACTGACATAGATTAAGAATAACTAGGAAGATGTCCGAAAGTTGTCTACGTGTGGTGCGGTGGACCTGGGCACGACATTTAATGGGGGAATAAGGGGAAGGTCGGCTCTACTGATTGTTATTTACATGCAATGGGACTAGGGAATGGGGGACTGGGGAAAGTTGGGGAGTATTGGAGAAAATAGGGGAATATTTACAAGCGGATATGGAGGCCAAATTCCATATTCGCAACAATATATTAAGAGAAGGGCAGTGATTGGAATTAGGAGAAATTGTAATTTACCGGTAAGTCTGGTGTAGCAGCATCATGACCAATGAATACAACTTTTTGTTTCGTGCCACACATGGGATAAAATATTGTTTATTGCATCTTTCTGCTATGAAACTAAAATAAAAAAACTAAGACAAAATGGTGGTGTGATGCCTGCTTGAAGCCCTGGAAGAGTGCAGCTGAACAGTCTGTGGAACGCAGTACCACAAACGGGAGAAAAGAGGGGGGCAGGTAGGGAGTGGAGGAGGGCAGTAATTCTGATTTCGGGAGGTTAACCAAGAAAGGGTTTCTCAAAGAATGTTTGAAACCACGAGGATCTGGGAATGAGTGGAGGATGTAGTAAGACCAGTAAAGAGGCACTTGCATAGCAAGACTGCCAACCTACCTCCTATTAAGAGATACCAATGAATCGGAGCACCCTTGATTCTACTGCTTCCTGGTGGCGATATGAGAGGCAGTCGCATTTGCTCACATTCAGGAGTGATATTCCATGGCACTTCAAAATAAGGCCTTATACATCGTTATAAGCTGATGATGACTGACGAAAGACGGCCCTGCCGAGGAGGCAGAGATAGCGGCAAGCTTTGGAAGCCAGCTTGGTGATAGGATCTGCCCAGGACAGGTTATGGCAATAGCTGCAAGGCCCAAGAGCTCCACTGATTTTACCTCATCCAGTGGCTGACCACAGCATGGATTGGGAGATTTGCCAGCCAGTTCTTAAGGAGGGACAAAGTGAAAGAATGAAACTTTCCTGTGTTGAAAGAAATGTTCCACATTGATGACCAGTGGCTAATTTTCCCTAAATCAGTCCACAGGGTAGCCAGAGGAAGGAGGAACGGCCTTCTTGTTGCCAGAATGAGGAACTGCCCACCGCAAGGTGAAATATTCGGCAAAATGACAGCATTTTCCAGGGTGGCAAGTACACCGATAACGTAGACCAGGAAACACTACTGGTTCCAGAACACTCATGCCTTGGTAGACAGCAACCTTCAGGAGGTACAGCATGGGAGACGTTGCCTCTCAAGGAGATCCGCTGCTTATACATTATATGATAAAAATCAAAAAGCCAAGAATGAAACCCTGGACGACTTGATTTGTATCATGAGAATACCAAATGCTTGGAAAAGGTCTGGAGACATGGCTAACCCCTTGCTTGAGATTCAGGGCATCTATCCATTGCTCAGAAAACTGTTCTCTACATCTACTACTCTGTCTTCTCATATTTTGTATCCCTTATGTAACCACTTTATATTATTCTTCGTGTAATAACAAATTATGTTATAACCGCAATGACAAACCAATCATAAAGATTTATTTCTCTCCAGTAAAAAAAACCTTTACTTAAATCACTAGAAACACCTGCTCTCTTAGGGAGCAGCCTGGAGGTGGGTGGGAGAGGGAAGGATAGTAGAGGAGGTGAGGCAAATATATATTTGTGCTGTGGCTAACAATCCCCCATGTCTGCAGCAGGAATCGGTAAACCACTTGCATCGTGGCACGTGTACAGGCGAAAATTGTTAGTAGTCTTACCCAGAACACACATTCCTTGGCAGACAACAACCTTCAAATGTAGAGCATGGGACAGGATGCCACTCAAGGAGACCTGCTACTTATACATATGTAAAAAAAATCAAATGCATAAGGAGGGTGGCTTTACGCTGACCCTGGGTACTACAAACACGTATGCAAAATTTGGTGGAGATCCGGCCAGTCCTTGCTTTTGCATATGTGCACAGTACACACATACACATACTCATGCATACAGAGAATTGCTTTATTTAATGAAGTAGGATGATGGAACTTGTACAAAGTCAAATTTATTAGTGGACTCAGTGTACTCTTCCATTAATTTCTAAGACATAAGTAGCTGACAGAGATCTATAGTGGATATGGGAATCTCAGAATCTTGATTTACACATGGGATCCCAGCTACAAATTCAGATGGGAACATGAACCAGACTAACTCCATTTTCTCTTTAAAGTTAATCTCCCTTACTAGTCCGGCAGCTAAGCTAAATATAGCATAACAATTGTGCATTTTGTGAGGAAAGCACCAAATTTGGCACACTAGTAGACTATATTATGAAAATATCTGGATATTGGGCCATCTCAGATTCAGAGATTTGATTTTTGCAAGATTTGCAGATTTTGCAGATTTGCAAGCTGAGATTGCAATGCCAGGGATGGCCGACTCCTTCCTGCGAGCTGCCCACGTCACCCGCACAAGAAGAGCTCATCAAATCACTGCAGCGGCACTGCACATCCTGCAACACCGTGCATATGAACGCCACTGTATGACATATGCTGATGATGCAGAACACCTGCCTGAGTTCGAAGACTTGTGTCACCAGAGAGGAGAAGACATTCCCAACTTTCAGTACTGGGCAACTGTGCTGGAACTAGAGATGTTGGTACTGGTCTACGTGCGTTCTCTGCGGCAGGCTTCATTCACGATGTACCTTGATGCCCTGACGGAACTGGTCCCATGGTTCCATGCCTTAGACCACACACACTATGCCTGGTGGGTCCCTGTTCACCTGAGGGACATGGTTGCACTCCCAATGAAGCACCCAGATGTAGCCAGAGAATTCAGGGCTGGCAACTTCATTGTACAGAAGACGAAGAAGGTGTTCTCTTCGATCCCAATCGACCAGGCGCATGAACAGAATAACGCCTGCATCAAAGGAGATGGTGGAGCAGTCGGCCTCACTGACAACCCAAGTGCCCTGCGGCGTTGGATGATTGCCGGGCCAGAAGTTGCCAGGGCCATAGAAGAGTTCCAAGATGGCCATCAACACTGGGGGAGGCAAGAGGACACACATCATCACGACCAGACACCAAGTGTGCAGACCTCTTTCGCCAAGGATGTCCGCGCCCTTGTCAGCGTCATAGAAGAGCTTGGCAACCCCTTTGAGGAAGAGAGCATGGATCTGGTTGTCTTTGACACAAAGGAAATTGCAGGTCCTGCTGCAGTTGAGACTGTCAGGAATGTGAAGAAGATTGGCCAAGAGCAGTTCCAGGCTTTCACCAGAAAATGCCTGGTGGAAAGGACAAAGCCAATTGATGATGCAATTCGTCGGAACAAGCTGAAGGTGTCATTTTGGAAAATGGCTGCCACAGCCATCAGGGGCTGAATTTGAGATGGCCCAATATCCAAATCTGTTCATAATAGGATAGTCTACTAGTGTGCCAAATTTGGTGCTTTCCTCACAAAATGCACAATTGTTATGCTAAGTTACCCCACTATACCCTTCAAGAATGGAAATAAAAATCATGGCATACTACTTTTCCCTATGGGCTGATGCCCCAAATTCACACCCGTCTCTTTTGGATGCTGTGCAATCCAAACCTCTTAAAAAACAATGGAATCTCTAATAAAGAAGCAGAGGTACAAGGCCTGCTTCTCTCTTATCATAGACGGTTTGGTGGCCTCCGTTTTCTAGCAGCTCGCCACCAGTCTTGCTGCCCATACTCATTCATCGCTCCACTCCTTCAACCATTCCTCCAGGTCATACACATTCTTCCAGCAATTCCTTCTCAGTGAAACTCCTAAAAGGCAAGTTGATTGTTCACCTCCACTCATTTGTTCCTCTTTTCTTCAAGTTGCAGAACCACCTTTCTGAGTTGGTTTAAACCATCCCCACTCCCCCTCCTCCTCCCACCCTTTCTATTCACAGGTTGCTACGTTTCCTTCTCTCACCTCATGTACTTCTGTTCGTTCATCCCTGTACTTGTTGCATCCACGAGTCGTACCAGTGAATTTCTTTCTACCTTCTGATGTCTCTGCTCATGGAAGAGTGAGCTATTTTAGGCAATTAAAAAAAATCCATTATATTTCTGTCAAATAGTTTCCATCAGAGGAGCAAAGGAGTCATCAAGGATAAGCGTTCAGAATCATTGGAATCTCCCGTGATGAAGCTACCTCCGAGGGCCTTTCATTTACTCACCGCAGGCAGGTTGGTGGTCTTTCTGTCTTCTACCGACTCCTCTCCGGCCTTGCTCCTCCAGCTCTCTCTGGGCTTTGTCCCTCAAATATTCCTAAAGGTCGCACAAGATCTGCCAGCAACCCTTTCATGGTGAAACTGCCAAAATCAAGACTCTCTGCTCACCTTCACTCTTTCATTCCTCTTTTCTCCCACCTCTGGAACAAACTCCCTCACTCTCTTCAATCCCACTCCTCCCTCCAGGTCTTTAAAACAGCTGTTCACCACCATCTCTTATCTTCCCCCATCCAAAACCTTGATCTTTTCTACCCCCACTAATTTCACCCCAAATCCTCTTTTTTGAAATACCAACTTCTTTCCTGGAAATCCTTGGTGTCCTTGTGTTTATACTTCTCCCCCCCCCCCCCCCCTTCCCACGCCGCCTCCCCCCAAGCCCTCTCCCGCCCACACATTCCCGATGTCCCTCACAAATGTTGTGTTATGTGCTTCTTCCCCTTCTCTCCCCATCTTGTCTACCGCTCCCCTTTTTATATATTTTGTTTGTTTGTCTGTTTGATTTGTTTGTGTGATAAATGTTAGCTCTTTCACGAGCCTCGATTATGTATACAAAAAAAAATAAAAAAATTAAAGACAGAGTTTAAATTATTTCAGGGATTATTCAATATCAGAACAGATTTCTGGTTGTTGGTTCACGAGTTATCAGAGTGACCACTATATTCGTCATGGGTGTGTGTCTGTGTGTCTGTGTGTCTGTCTGTCCGCAGCATAACTACCCGATGATATCAACCGATCTTGATGAAACTTGGGTGGGAGGTTGATCTCACGATCTAGTTGTGTCCTGCCTAGAGTGGGCGTATTGCGTCCATTGTGGGCGGAGCCACGCCCCAAAAAGATGTCTTTTTGGGGGTAATCGAGTTCAGGCTACATCTTCTCCGAGGGAGTTGGTGGAATCTGACAGGGGTTTCGGTATTTGGTTCGGCCGATGACATGTGTCTAGCCCCACGGAGCTCGATTTTTCATTTTCGCCCCAAGGTCAAGGTCACAAGGTCACGAAATTTAGAAAAGCCGATTTTTTGATGGTTTTATTACATTGTTCACTTCCTGATAGGGTGAAATGTCGTACATGATCTTATATTATCACATTCATCATGAAATACAAGTTTTCCAACAAATTTCAGAATCTTCGACCTTTGACCATCGAAGGTCACAAAGGTGAAATTTTCAAAGTTGTCGGAATCGAACTGAATTTTCGGTATTGTGTAGCTAACTAACCTCATAACTGATTATACATTATTTTCTATCTCATTTCAAGGTCAGTAACCCTTGTTTTGACATTTCAAGGTCACAAAGGTCAAATTTTCAAAGTTGTCGGAATCTAACCGAATTTTCGGTATTGTGTAGCTAACTAGTCTCATAACTGATAATTCATTCCTATTTATATATTTTAAATGTCGGTTTTGACCTTTGTCATTGAATACCGCTCGCTCGTGAACCATCGTCGTCTCCTGACTTGTGCTTTCTTTATTCAATCTGTGTACAGTTGCATGGAGTCACAAGATTCTTTTTTTAATGAACGAATAAGCTCAGTTGAAACACAATGGCCGAAAGTCAGTCTTGAGAGTTTAGAGTTTGCTTCCCTTGATGGAACAAGACAATTTTTTGAAACCCAACATATACATCTGTTCCTACAAATAGGGCAGTAATTTCGAATTTGGCCAGGGTACCATCACGCGATTGGGAAAGATACCTTGTATGGGATCATTAAGCCCGCCAAATAAGGCAAAGCAAAATGGGTCACAAAACGTAATGTCCATCTGAAATACGGCACGCTCAGTGATGCAATGAGCCGTCTGCATAGCACCACAGTGTCAGTTTGTCATCAGGCCGAGAAAATAAGCCAGACTAATCTCAAAAGCGAGTATGCTAGGTTTGAGCGAATAACATGTACAGAAAACCTAAAACCAATGCAACAAGCATGTAAATTACAGCTTTAATTAATTGAATGGAAACTTCTCTCAGCTTTCATTGATTGTATGAAAACACATTATTAAATCAATAATGGACAGTACATCCACACTTAAGATAGATGTGGTAGATGTGCGGAAATGACGTTCGAAGATTCATTTTCCAAAGCTGACGCAATCGTTAGTTTTGAACTCGCCGTATGGTGATATTTGCACAGCTAGAAAATTCACTTCCTCTATAAACATTTATGCTACAACAACATATGATCTCCTAACGCTTGGGCATACTATGATTATATTGTACTTTGGAAAGTTAATAAGTCACAACTCTAATGATCACAAACCGACCCAAGCAAACGTCTTTTCCTCTTAATGTAAATTGTCCCTTGGGTCGGTCCATTCCTGCCTGTAACTGGTTCATGATGTGGGTAACCCAGGTCCAAATCCCATGTACCAGGGGTTTGGCCATCGTCTACTAATGTAATTGTAATTCATGTAGGAGTACATTGATGTCTACTGATGATTTTGTCTTGCATGCGATTATATATGTACAATCTGGAAAAGAGGGAGCACATTTACCTTCAAGCTGTCGTCTGGGTTCGATTCCCGACCAGACTATAAACTGCCGGATTGGTGCTTTGCATTATGTGCACAAAATGCATTCATCTGTGGACGTTTAAGATTCCACGGTGTCTTTCATGAAGACTGGGCAAGTTAAAGTTATCACAGTGGCCAATTCCAAATGTCTGTCCTCACTCTGAAAGTGATTCTTCACCATTGAGAGATATAACATGATATCTCAAAAAAGGTGTGGATGAGTTGGTTAGGCGACAAGAACAAGCCGATTCGATTTTGGTTCAGGTCCGAATATAGATCCAGCCTATCAGTGGGCCACAAAATGTAATCTAATCAGCCTGGCAGAGGAATGAGCTCTACTGAGTGCCCTTCTAGTTAACCCGTCCTCCGCGCAGGGTTTTACAATCATTTCTGTGTGTCTTTGGTTGTTATCCCCAAATAAGGGTTTCAGAAGGTGGAACGGAGCCCTCCTGTCTCAATGTATCCACCTTCGTGTGTGTGTGTGTGTGTGTGTGTGTGTGTGTGTGTGTGTGTGTGTGTGTGTGTGTGTGTGTAAGCTGTTTTTGCCTGCTATCCCCACACGTTGGAGGGCCTTAGGAGATGGAATGGAGATCTACCGGGTCTAAAAAATGTCCACCTCCGTTGGCGTGTGTGTAGTTGGTTGTTATCTCCATATGCGGGTTTCAGAAGGTGGAGCGGAGACCTCCCAGTGTTCGAAGTATCCACCTCAGTTTCAGTAAGGGATCATGGTTCATGGACCAGTTTGTGAAGTTTTCGTATTCTCAAAGTTTTGTTCCGAGGGCTCTTTTGAGCATCGTCACCGAGCCTCGGACAGCTTCCAACTGCAGTTCGTTTGTCGTAATATTCCCAGGGATGGTTTTTAAGATCTCTAACGTTATTTTTTGTCATTCCCGTTGCTCCAATAATCATTAGTACAATTTTGTCGCACTTCAGCCTCCAGAATATTTTAACTTCATATTAGAAGGCTTGGTATTTGGTCATTTTCTTGATTTCTACGTTGTTTATGCCAAAATCGCTTGGGACTAACACCTCAATTAGCAATGCCTTCTTTTCATTTTTGTATCTCAGTACTATATCCAGCCGCAATGCTTTGTTTTCTATGTTTACACTTGATGGGATTATTAGATCATATGTGAGCATTACTTCCTTGTTTTCAGTGATTGCTTTTGGTTCATATTCCCACAAGTTTTCTGAAACTGGGATATTGAGCCTTTTGCAGATGTGCCAGTGGATTACTCGACATACTTTGTTGTGCCTTTGGATGTACAGCTGCTCTGACATGAGTTTTTTCCATCCTGTTAGGAGTTGGCTCTTACTTTCTGTTTCTACTGTTGCGGATATGAGATTGGCCTCCATCCATATCCGCTTGTAAATATTCCCCTATTTCCCCAATACTTCCCAACTATCCCCAATCCCCCATTCCCTAGTCCCATTTTCTGTAAACAACACTCTGTAGCCCCGACCTCCCCCTATTTCCCCCATTAAATGTCGCATCCAGGTTCACCGCATCTCACGTAGACAACTATAGGACATCTTGCTAGTTATTCTTAGTCTATGTCAGTTAAGGACTCGTTTCCATTAATTCTGACTCTTCGTTGCACCAGAATGTGATTGTATGGCACCGTTAGAAAGTTTAGGACCTCCCAATACCTCCCCGCAGCTCTTCCTCATGGTACAACAACAACAACAACAACAGCGGCGGCGGCGCGGGGAGTGTGCGTCCTCACTCCGGCTTGGTTAGCCGCCATTGAACATGTGCTCCGACGGGGTTACCACGCAGGGGCTCGCTGTCAGCTCCTCGTCAAGGGCGGAGCCCGGTAACCCCCCGCACCCAATAAGAAGCGGCGGACCGATTCCATCTGGGGCGGAGCTAACGAGCCGAGGGCGTGTCACTCCCCGCTGGGCATGCGCAGGAAGAGGGAGGTGACGTCAGATGCGCCTCAGCTTGGAGAGAGAAGGACGCCACCTCCGAGCACGACAATACCTCCCCGCATCTCTGGACCGGACCGCGTTTGATTCTGCCCCTGAGCCAAGGTGCACCTTGTGCTATCGACTGCCAGCCCTTCCTTGCCATCAATCCCCGTGTAAGTCCGTCTTGTCCCGTTTGTCTGTGGTCTGTCGGGGATAGATAAGACTGTGTCTAAGTGCCCATCTTTTCTGTGCTTTACCTCTTACCGTGTAATCTACCCGTTTCTGCATCACCAATATTATATCCTCCTCCGGAGGTCTTGAGAACTGTACCCCTTGTGTCGTTGCATTTATCCCAGCCGTTGTGTCCTTTCCTTCATTGATTTAGCATAGCGCGACTTGGTCAACGTCGAGTGGAATCGGGCGGGATAGGGTTCTAATCGGGGAGTAACTGTGCGGACGCGGTAATACCAAACCGCTCGGTAAACTAACATCTAAAACCGCGTCTGTAACACTACCTTGCAGAACGGATACTTGTCTGATTGACTCAGTCCCGCCATTTTCTTAAAATAATTTGTGTGTGTGTGTGTGTGTGTGTGTATGTGTGTGTGTGTGTGTGTGTGTGTGTGTGTGTGTGTGTGTGTGTGTGCGTGCACAATACGTGCCATATGTCACGCTCAAGACACATAACATGTGTGATGGTGCGAGTCATTGGCATGCTCACTAAGCATTATGCGTTGTGCGATGACTATAGTCCAATGCGAGACCCACAGCGTCTACCACAAACATCACAGGTACAGACTGGTCCTTGCGGAGATGGACATTGGCAGGTTTTCCTTTCTTGCCTCCGCTGTCTCTCGATAGCAAGTCTCCCATATTCAAAGTGGTCCAGGCCTTTGTGGAAAATGTTATGCCAAGCTGACCTGTTTGTGGCCTGGTGTTCCCAAGTGACAACTGGCATGGCACAAGACCTGAGTGCAGACTTCAGGACGTCCTTATAGCGCTTCCTTTGTTTACAACGTGACCGTTTAGCAGTGTGTGTGTGTGTGTGTGTGTGTGTGTGTGTGTGTGTGTGTGTGTGTGTGTGTGTGTGTGTGTGTGTGTGTGTGTGACCAGGCTGATCCTCGTCTTTCTCAGCCCCCCACCCCACTTCCACACTCAGGTCTGCCAAATCTCTGCCCCCCCCCCCCAAATCTCAGATCCGCCAAATATCAGCCCCCCTCCCTCTCGGGTCTGCCAAATCTCAGGCCCCTCCTTCCACTCGGGTCTGCCAAATCTCAGGCCCCCTTCCACTCTAGTCTTATGCAACATCGACAAATCTAGTGGATCTGTGCGTGTGTGTCCGGGCCGTAACATTTTTACCATGTGAGCAATTGTCATCAAATTTTCAACAACGCTTTATTTTGAGAATATGGAGAAGACAAATTGATAATTTGGTCAAAAGGTCAAAGGTCAGTGTCACCTAAAATCATCAATTTTCATCCAATTGACCTGAAATTCCAATTTACAAATTGAGCTTTGTCATTAAATTTTCAACAAAGCTTTATTATGAGAATATGGATAAGACAAATTAATAACCTGCTTAAAAGGTGTTGCATAAAATCATAAATTTTCATCAGATCGACTTGATATTTTAGCAGGGTTTGTATATTGGGTCACTGAAGCATATTGCTTTTGAAGTCAAAAGGTCAAGATCGCCTGAACTCGTCAATTCTTTGTATTTTTTTAAGTTGTTTTGGTCATGTTTAGCATGTGGAGGAAGAAGTTGACAAGAAGAAGAAGTATGATACAAAGAAGATGTTGACAGGCTTTGCATTTTCAGATGCTTTCTAGTTATTGTTAGTCTCATCCTTTAAATTTTTGGGAGATTGGTATGACATGAAGGCAGTTACCATCTTCTTCATTTTCAATGCATTGTCATTTTACATCATTTCCTGGGTTCATAATTCACTGCATTTAACTGTGGCCACAATCGCTCATATTCCTTCATCATTCCCTGTCACCAAAGGTCCATGGAGATTATGTTTTCACCCCTGTATGTCTGTTGGTCTATTTGTCTGTGAGCAGGATATCTCAAAGTTATGGACTGATTCAGACGAAATTTGATGGACAGGTTAGGTGTGTGACAAGGGCTAATTGATTAGATTTTGGTGAAACTCCGGATTCTATAATTATTAAAGCGATTCTTCATCATTGAGAGATAGAGCTAAAACGATATATAGCACAATCTCTCAAAACATTATGGACTGATTCGGACCAAACTTTGTGGATGAGTTGGGTAAGTGACAAGAACAAGCTGATTAGATTTCAGTGGTATACAAAACGTTTACTGCTCAGCCTGATAAAAGGTATACACTCCACAGAGTGCAGTTCTAGCTTTACCATGCTTATGTTAGTCTACAGTAAAGTAATGAAATACCAACTTACTTTACAGACTTTTATGCTTCATTGTCGTCTGTTTTCCTGAAAACAACTTATACTGTATAAATCTTCCATTATTTGATTATTACAGTACCTGTACTTGCTATTCTAGCTATCAATCTGACAGGCCTTGCAATGGTTTAACAGGATGCTAAATTACTGATTTTTAATGGAGCAAGTCAACATCGCATACTCAGTGCCATGACAACCTGAACCCACCAAGTCAGATGCAGCCTATTTACCAAACCAGTGTGGCATTGCCAGGTTGCTATGGATGCATTCATTGTCTAAAATAGAAAGACGTAGTGGTGGAATAGGATAGAGGGAGGTCATGTTTGTCAGTCAGAGCAATTTACTTCTGAAAAGCATGTGATGGTAGGGCAGAGGCAGGAGAATTCCTGGCTTGAGAAATAAATGGGAGTGAGACGATGACTGGGGTGGTGTGAGGGGTACGTGGGGGAGGAGTTGGAGGATATGGAAATGGGAAGGGCAATGTTGAAGGTGGAACAGTGGGGAAGGGGAAGAAGGGGCAATGGGGATGGGGCGAGTTCCTGTAACTTGTGCGAGTAACCTGTTTAGCATTCTCATCTGAACACTTAGCTCATGATGCTGAGGATTGCAAAATTCAAATTCCATATACTGTGCTGGTCACTTGTCCATCATTTACAAATGTCCTTTGTATTGGTTTAAAAATACCGGTACTCAAATTTCTCCTCATGTCTTCATCCTACATGTGACTTTGTAAAATTTTCATCATACGCCTCAGATCACTGTTAAAAATTACATGAAATAAAACGACAAGGTAACAACAAGAAGCCGTCATGCGTAGCACGATACTTGCAAAATCCCACCCCCCCCCAAAAGTTTTCCATTGATACAGCAAATTGTCCATTTCATGAAGATTAAAATTTACAATCTTGATCAAAGCTCGGGTCAACAGGATGAAAATTGACGATTTTTCAGATGAAAAATGATGATTTTGGAAGGTTGACCTTGAGTTGAACTTTGACCTTTTGACCTCAAAACTAGGTAGTTTCCCTATTTAGTGACGATGTGCAAATGCTGTTCAAATTTCAAGTCAATCGGATGAAAATTAAGGATATTAAAAATTTGGCCTATGTTGACCTCAACAAATAGATCGTGGTTGAATTCAGCGACCATATATATATAAATCCTCTAAGAAGTTCAAGTCAATCAAATGAAAATTGGTGATTTTAGAAATGTGGCCTATGACCTTTTGGCCTATGTTCACCTAAAATATAATTTGTGGTTGAATTCAGTGACCAGATATGCAAGTCCTTTTCAAATTTCAAGTCAATTGGATGAAAATTGAGGATTTTAGAAATTTGGCCTATGTTGACCATTTGGCCTATGTTGACCTCAAGAATACTTGGTGGTTGAATTCAGTGACCAGATATGCAAGTCCTCTCCAAATTTCAAGTCAATTGGATGAAAATTGAGGATTTTAGAAATTTGGCCTATGTTGACCATTTGGCCTATGTTGACCTCAAGAATACTTGGTGGTTGAATTCAGTGACCAGATATGCAAGTGGTCTTCAAATTTCAAGTCAATCGGATGAAAATTGAGGATTTTAGAAATTTGGCCTATGTTGACCTTTTGGCCTATGTTGACCTCAAGAATACTGTGGTTGAATTCAGTGACCAGATATGCAAGTCCTCTTCAAATTTAAAGTCAATTGGATGAAAATTGAGGATTTTAGAAATGTGGCCCATGTTGACCTTTTGGCCTATGTTGACCTCAAATATACTTGGTGGTTTAATTCAGTTACCAGATATGCAAGTCCTCTTCAAATTTCAAGTCAATTGGATGAAAAATGAGGATTTTAGAAATTTGGCCTATGTTGACCTTTTGGCCTATGTTGACCTTTTGGCCTATGTTGACCTTTTGGCCTATGTTGACCTCAAGAATACTTGGTGGTTGAATTCAGTGACCAGATATGCAAGTCCTCTTCAAATTTCAAGTCAATTGGATGAATATTGAGGATTTTAGAAATTTGGCCTATGTTGACCATTTGGCCTATGTTGACCTCAAAAATACTTTGTGGTTGAATTCAGTGACCAGATATGCAAGTCCTTTTCAAATTTCCAGTCAATTGGATGAGAATTGAGGATTTTAGAAATTTGGCCTATGTTGACCTTTTGGCCTATGTTGACCTCAAGAATACTTGGTGGTTGAATTCAGTGACCAGATATGCAAGTCCTCCTCAAATTTCAAGTCAATTGGATGAAAATTGAGGATTTTAGAAATTTGGCCTATGTTGACCATTTGGCTGATGTTGACCTCAAAAATACTTTGTGGTTGAATTCAGTGACTAGATATGCAAGTGGTCTTCAAATTTCAAGTCAATCGGATGAAAATTGAGGATTCTAGAAGTTTAGCAAATTTGGTGACCTTTGGCCTATGTTGACCTTTTGACCTATTGACCCCAACAACAATAGGCTTCTTGCTTTTGACGAACTCTACCACTTGGTGAAGTTTCGTGAAGATCGGTTGAAAATTGTGACCTGTAGGCCGGTGACAAACAAACAAACAAACAGACAAACAGACAGACAAACAGACAGAACCACAAACACAACCGACCAATATACTTCAAAAATCTTCGATTTTGCAAGTAACAAGCAAAGACTCTGGTTTTAAATGCTATGTTCTACATTGATTAGTCATCCATTGTTACCCTCGCCAGACAAGAGGGTATTGCATTTGAGTCTGTTTGTCTGTGTTTGTGTTTGATAATTATGACGTCATAGATCACGTGGTTCAGCCGCCATCTTGGAAAAAAAACGAAAAAAATTTGCATCTCAAAATCTCCAAAAGCGCTGCATAGAAAAAATTGAGACATGGCTCATTGTAAAGAACTCTCCATGTGGAGTAACAAATGTTAATGATGATGTCATAGGTGCCTCCATTATGACGTCATAATTCGGCAAGTACAAAACTTCATCCGATCAAGATGAAATTTCTTGATCTCAGGATAAATTGGTGGAGAAAAAAATGATGACATCATCGGTCACGTTGTTCGGCCGCCATACTTGTTTCAACACAAAAGCCTTAAAAACCACTGAAAACACGTCCTGGCGAGGGTCTGCAATCTCTGATTGCTCTTTCTAGTTTCCTCATGTTATTTTGACCCACATATACAAGTATACTGTATATGTATACTACATGCACACAATTCAACGAGTCTTCAATGAAAATCTCACAGGTTTTCAATCCATATTGAGAAATTACAGTTGCAGCGAATGAAAGATATGACCAGGGTATAATATTTGTTTTAGTTGATGGAATGGTCTCAAAGTCCCCTTAATTATGGAATACAGAAGCTCCTTAATTACGATAAATAAAAACTCATCAGTTTTCAATGACAATAAAATGTAAACGAATAAATAAGATAAGTGACTCACATATAAACGTACAAAGCATATGAACATGCAAAGCACATGCGCACACAAGAATATGGATACTTTGACACCTGGGAGGGCACCGTTCCACCTTCTGAAACCTGCATATGGAGTTAACAACCAACGACACACACCTTACGGAGTAGGTTCTTCCAAAGCCATCTCTTGGCAAAAGTTATAATCCTGGATGGGACACTACTCCGACACAGGATACTCGAGTGAAGGTGGCAGGACTTGAAGTTGTTCATGGTGACGACGGTAACCCCATTTCTCTTCATGAAAGACACCCTGAGATGTTTCAACGTCCACCAACTATAATGCTAGCAGATGGTACAGCCCAGCTTAACATCTATCCGATGGATTGCACAACAATGATGTTTCAACCAGATGTAAAGTATTTTTTGTAAAGTGAGGGAAACCTTTTCCTGTCCAGTACCAACATTTGGTAACTTTGTATTCATTCGTTTTTTTAGTTTATATATCTGCTTTGCCTTCTCGACTCAACTTAAATTGTTCTGTTGAAAAAGTAAAAATAGAACAAATAACAGTTGATGTGTTGTGAAGAATATGAATTACATTTGCAGTTTTGCAGTAATGTAGTGAAGAGGTACTGAAAGATGGAACCGTACATATTGTGTAAATACCATGAAATAAAGCATGTGTTTTTAGAGTAAACTATTTCTGGGTTAAACTTCCAAAATCCAGTCTGACTACACACCGCAAATCTTTGGTTCCTCATTTCTCTGGTCTGTGGATCTGTCTTCCTGAGGCTGTTCTATACCAGTCTGTCCTCCAAGGCTTCAAAAGCAGGTGAAATGCAAGATCATCTCGCCCGGGAACCATTCTTTAAATATGCCCGGGTCGATCGAGTCTTATGCAAAGTGATAAGTGCATGCTGATTATGTACCCCAGGATCCCTCCCACCTGTCGGGACCATGAGGGAATATAAGGCCACTCTCGAAGAACTGTTATTTAGAACGGACAATAATGTAAATGACACTGTGTTCTGGTTCTCTCATGATCACGAAATAAATTATGCGATGAATGTCTTCTGAGGTGAAGAGAGCCGAGTCTCTTCGACATCATGGTGTTCTCCCCCCCCCCCCCCCCCTCCCTTCCTCAGTTCATACCTTCTTGTCAGCTTATTCTTCCATGAGCCTCGACATTGTAAAAAAAAAAATCTTTATCAAAATTGGCCAAACTTTACCAAAATCAAATATCTCGTTGAGCTGCAACTGTGTGTCAAGAAAAGGACGGGCAAAGCAGAGATCAAACAGAAAAGGAACAAACCAACTGACAAATAACACACGGAAAGAGGTGAGGGAGAGGGCGAGAAATCACAATATCCTGGAAAAAGGGAGTACTTTGGAATGGGGTAACATGGTGTAGAAAAGATTATGAGTATGGATGGGGGGATGACCTGAGGTAGTGAACAGTTGCCTTTACCCTGGAGGGAAGAATGGGACTGAAAAGACTGGGGAAGTTGGTTCCACAGGCAAGAGAAGAAGCTCAGAGAGACAGTGTGAGTGTGTAGGATTTGTCAGGATCAACATTTCAACATCAACACAAACAATAGCGCCGACAGAACGTCAACCCAAGTTAATCCAGCTTGCCCATGTTACGCATCAAGGAATTGCAAGAACTAAACAACGGCTGTGTGACCTCTACTGGTGGCCAGGGATGGACTCCCAAGTTGAAGCTGCCATTAAGTTGTGTATTACATGCCAAATACATGATAAAACAGCTGTCACTCGGGTTCCACCTTTGCAACCAGTTCCTCTCCCCAATGCTGGATGGGGTGCTGCTTGGGAAAACCTTGCAATCGATATTGTGGGACCACTTGATAACGGCCAAATGGACTGTCGCTATGCCATTACCTTAATTGATTACTTCACCAAATGGCCAGACGTGGCCTTTATGTCCCAAGTAACATCTGCTACAGTTATCAAGTTCCTGACTACAGTATTCAGTCGTGAAGGAAACCCGCAGGAACTTATCTCTGACAATGGATCTCAGTTTGTTTCAACTGAGTTTTAAACATTCCTGCAGGAAAGAAACATCAAGCACTGCCGTAGTCTATTACCCACAAGCCAATGGGGAGATAGAACACTTCAACAGAGTGCTTAAGGACTGTTTACACACTGCAAACATCGACGGGAAGCCCTGGAAATTATTCGTACCCGACTTCTTGCAAACGTATCGAGCTACAAGACATGCAACAACTCATCAGACTCTGGCTGACCTTCTACATGGACGTACATTTCACATCAAGTTGCACATTGGGGAACGTCAAATCAGCGTACCTGCTGTAAGACTGGAGGATGTGAGACGCTGCGTTCAACAGAAACTAGAGAAGTCTAAACGATACACAGACAAGTGCCGGGGAGCAAAACCTTCCACCTTTCAATGTGGTTCTTACGTGCGAGTTCGGAAACCTGGACTTCACAAGAAACGCCAAAACAAGTTTCCCCAACCTTTGAAGATCATTGAACAGAGAGGTGCTGCTACCTACAGACTCTCTGATGGGAAAGTGTGGAATGCAATTCACCTAGCACCTGCAATTCAGACCCTAAATGGACTTGATGCTGAAAGTATGACAGGTTTTGAGGATTATCGTGCACATAACCCTGTCCAACAAATGCCTCCACAAGTTATTACCCCAGGTGTTCGTCGTGGGACCAGACATCGTCGAGCCCCTGAATGGACCAAGGACTTTGTCATGTGACATGTTTACCTTCAATTACATGCTTACTATGTTTTTTGTTTTTCATTACCAGTTGTTATATCTTCATGAAAAAATGAATAATGGGATATGCGGTATGGTGATTCAGTATTCATTTATATTTACCATCAATTACATGCTTACTTCAGTATTCATTATATTTACCATCAATTACATGCTTACTTCAGTATTCATTATATTTACCATCAATTACATGCTTACTATGTTTTTTCTTTTTCATTACCAGTTGTTATCTTCACGAAAAAATGAATAATGGGATATGCGGTATGGTGATTCAGTATTCATTATATTTACCATCAATTACATGCTTACTTCAGTATTCATTATATTTACCATCAATTACATGCTTACTTCAGTATTCATTATATTTACCATCAATTGCATGCTTACTTCAGTATTCATTATATTTACCATCAATTACATGCTTACTTCAGTATTCATTATATTTACCATCAATTACATGCTTACTATGTTCTTTGTTTTTTTTCATTATTAGTTGTTATCTTCGCGAAAAAAGGAATATGTGGTATTGGGAGTTACATGAATATTAATAAATGCATGATGAACCGGAAAGGATGAGGTGTAACCGGTAGTGACGTGTACGAGCTGTGGTGAGGAGTGGGAAGGAGACTCCATTAAACGTTTGAGCTGGAGAACCTCCGTGTGGGCTGTCATTGTTATACAACAATGAAGTACAAGGGGAAAACTCAAAGGGTGGGGGTTGTTTAACGGGTGTAAAAAAGATCATGGTTTTGGATGGGGGATGACTTGAGATGGTGGTGAACAGATGTCTTGAATACCTGGAAGGAAGAATGGCCTGGAGAGAAAGTAGATGGGAGGGTTTTGCGAAACTGTCCATTTGGACAGAGAGAGTGTATGTGGGATTTATCAGGGTTAAAAGACATATTCCAAGTGTTTGACCAGTTTATGATTTTGTCAAGTCCTGAAGAGAGAGAAAAGGTTGCTGCCTGTCTGTCTGAGCGATGAGGGATGCCACAGCAGTGGGTGGAGTCATCAGCAAAGAGATAGAGGATTTGGAGCAGAAGAACAGGAGACATTCGGAGAAAAAAATCGTTATTACAAAGTCCAGAAGGGAGGACGTGTCACTGGGAGAAATCGAAGTCGGAAGTTCACCGATTAGGTGAAGCCCATGGAGTCCCAAAATTGCTTTACTGCAATGCCACGGCTGGCTGAAGAGGTACCAACACCCAGTCAGTCAATTGCCTTGGTGACAGTTGAAATCATCACATATGACGAAGAGACAGTTGTGATGAGTGGTTATAAGATGGTCCCTGTTGGCAGAGAGGTATATGTAAATGGAACCATTCCTGTTAAGAAGATTGTACAGCACACGGACAAATAATAGGTGGATGCAGAGGGGCAGGCACAGCCAAAGGTACGCCTGAGGGTTGGGTGGGGAGAAGGGTAGTACACATAAACTGGACGGTAGTACGAATAGAGAGATTGACATAAACTGCAACTCTGCCACCGAAATGGCATTCAGGCCTGTCAAAGCAGAAAAATCAAGGCAATACGCCGAATGAGAGACACCGACGAATCAGGGACATCCTGGGGGAAGGAATGATTCTATCAGGCAGGTAATGTCAGGTTTACCAATGATAACTTGGAATGATAGATGTCAAATTGGGGCGAAGACCTCGGATGTTGGAGGTTCACGGAGTTAGGGATGAAGGTGCTGTTGGCAGGCAATGGGAAAGAGGTGAGGAGGTGGGAGAGCGTGTAGAGATGGCTATGATAGAGATGGTATCATAATGCAAGTGTATTTTGGTATAGTAAACATCATATACAACCATCATTAGCTGCTGCTTTTGAAAAAGCAGGCTCCTTGATGAACCTGATAATGGGAACTGGTTGTGCAAGTTTTATGGCCTAATGAGCACCAAGTGTGACCTATCACGCCATGCAATTCCAGGGTATTCAATATAAATAAACATTGGGCAGTCTGCACAAATTACTTACTTGAACAACGTTTCCATACTGAATGACTGCTCCGAGAAGCTTTTTATTTTCGGTGTCATTCTGTTTCTTTTCTAGTTCAGCAGCATGCTGTGGGTGGTTTTCAAACAGGAACAAAAAGGGCATAATCAGCTAAAGCAAGAGCAAAAGCACACATAAACATCAGTAAACGGCCTTACAGGCAAATTATAGCAACTGATAACGGGTAATTGAATGCTTGCCCTTATTCAGGCGATGCCACAAGTAATCCAGAGAGCTCATACTAACAGACTTCATAGCAAACATTTCCACAACACCAAGCCAAGAAAAATGAGCCAAACACTTCTGAAATACTCTCCTCCCTGAAAATTATTCCAAGAGTGTTACATTTGTAGAGTGAAGGTTTTTTTGGCAGCCTCCCACCCACCGCAACAAAAGAAACCTCATTTGTAAAGCCATATACAATGTGTGTGTGCATATATATATATATATATATATATATTATATATATGACTGAAGGTTGTTACCAATAACAAATGTTATTGGGTAATTGGACCATCACTACAATCAATGTTAAAATGAAACGATTGTAAAGAAAGCTTGCTTCAAATTTTCAAACTACATAGGCAGGTATTGTACGAATTTATTCCGAAAACTTTCATAATACTTCGTGCATTAAAAGCACAGTGGAACCCACATACCCATAAACAGGTTGGAATGTTGAGCTCTTTTCAACTTCGTCATTGTTCCCGGAACAGGATCGAAAGGACAAGAAAGCATTGCCCAGGGAAAAATTTCAATGCGAGTCAAACTTTGGTTATAGTCACCAATGTCCCAGAATTGCAGAACTTATTGCGGAGGCCTACCTTCTCTCCCCTCCAAAACAAATGTGTGGATTACGAATGGAGAATGCAGCCTCGAATGCATGGTAGTGATTAAAATAAATCCAACAAAGGATGTTTTATAAGACACCAAACAGTCGCAAACACATGAGAGAGCAGCATATCGAATTCTTATGAAGGATGGTGGGAACTACTTTGTGCAAAGCCCAAGTAATAATTTGTATGTCATACACATCTCCAAACGCATTTAACTTTTGTCTGATAACCCAGAGTACATTACCAGGTAAGCAGATTTCCAATTGGTGCGTCAGATTTCCAATGGCTTTGTTTGAGTCGAGTGTTTAAATTATTACTTAGGTTTTATAGTCAAGCTCGTATCGGCCCCCTGAAAAAACATAGCATTACGTAATTTTTGAACAGCCCAATATGTGCGTTAAATGCACGTTTTCCAATCGGCCCGTTACTGGATTTGTTAAGACAATTCATTTGTGCTTAATGGCAAAGTTCTGTACCTTCAATGACTATGTACAGGTTTTTATGAACGAAAGGTTTATTACGACAGAGAGAGCAGGAGGATGGAAGAGAGGGAGAGAGAGAGACACACACAAATAAATCCCCCGTTCGGAATCACAATGAATCGTATCTATATAATGTTATTCAATCACATGGGAACACGGGACAGACATGGCTCTATATAATCTTATTCATTCACATGTGAATACGGGACAGACATGGCTCCATAGAATCTTATTCATTCACATGTGAATAAGGGACAGACACGGATCTATATAATCTTATTAATTCACATGGGAACACGGGACAGACACGGCTCTATATAATCTTATTAATTCACATGTGAATAAGGGACAGACACGGTTCTATATAATCTTATTCATTCACATCTGAATACGGGACAGACATGGCTCTATAGAATCTTATTAATTCACATGGGAACACGGGACAGACACGGCTCTATATAATCTTATTAATTCACATGTGAATAAGGGACAGACACGGATCTATATAATCTTATTAATTCACATGTGAATACGGGACAGACACGGCTCGATATAATCTTATTCATTCACATCTGAATACGGGACAGACATGGCTCGATAGTATCTTATTCATTCACATGTGAATACGGGACAGACATGGCTCGATATAATCTTATTCATTCACATGGGAACATCGGACAGACACGGCTCGATATAATCTTATTCATTCACATGTGAATACGGGACAGACACTGCTCAATATAATCTTATTAATTCACATGGGAACACGGGACAGACATGGCTCGATATAATCTTATTAATTCACATGTGAATACGGGACAGGCATGGCTCTATATAATCTTATTCATTCAAATGTGAATACGGGACAAACACTGCTCAATATAATCTTATTAATTCACATGGGAACATGGGACAGACACGGCTCTATATAATCTTATTAATTCACATGTGAATACGGGACAGACACAGCTCTCTATAATCTTATAAATTCACATGTGAATACGGGACAGACATGGCTCAATGTAATCTTATTCATTCACATGTGAATACGGGACAGACACTGCTCTATATAATCTTATTAATTCACATGTGAATACGGGACAGACACGGCTCTATATAATCTTGTTCATTCACATGTGAATACGGGACAGACACTGCTCAATATAATCTTATTAATTCACATGGGAACACGGGACAGACATGGCTCTATATAATCTTATTCATTCACATGTGTATACGGGACAGACACTGTTCAATATAATCTTATTAATTCACATGGGAACACGGGACAGACATGGCTCTATATAATCTTATTCATTCACATGTGAATACGGGACAGATACGGCTCTATCTAATCTTATTAATTCACATGGGAACACGGGACAGACACGGCTCTATATAATCTTATTCATTTACATGTGAAAACGGGACAGACACGGCTCTATATAATCTTATTCATTCACATGTGAATACGGGACAGACACTGCTTAATATAATCTTATTAATTCACATGGGAACACAGGACAGACATGGCTCTATATAATCTTATTCATTCACATGTGAATACGGGACAGACACGGCTCTATATAATCTAAATTAATTCTCATGGGAACACAGGACAGACACGGCTCTATATAATCTTATTAATTCACATGGGAACACGGGACAAACACGGCTCTATATAATCTTATTAATTCACATGGGAACACGGGACAGACACGGCTCGATATAATCTTATTAATTCACATGGGAACACAGGACAGACACTGCTCTATATAATCTTATTAATCACATGTGAATACGGGACAGACACTGCTCAATATAATCTTATTAATTCACATGGGAACATGGGACAGACATGGCTCTATATAATCTTATTCGTTCACATGTGTATACGGGACAGACACTGCTCAATATAATCTTATTAATTCACATGGGAACACGGGACAGACATGGCTCTATATAATCTTATTCATTCACATGTGAATACGGGACAGACACGGCTCTATCTAATCTTATTAATTCACATGGGAACACGGGACAGACACGGCTCGATATAATCTTATTAATTCACATGGGAACACAGGACAGACACGGCTCCATATAATCTTATTCATTCACATGTGAATACGGGACAGACACTGCTCTATATAATCTTATTAATCACACGTGAATACGGGACAGACACAGCTCTATATAATCTTATTCATTCACATGTGAATACGGGACAGACACTGCTCAATATAATCTTATTAATTCACATGTGAATACAGGACAGACACGGCTCTGTATAATCTTGTTCATTCACATGTGAATACTGGACAGACACTGCTCAATATAATCTTGTTAATTCACATGTGAATACGGGACAGACACGGCTCTATATAATCTTATTAATTCACATGGGCACACGGGACAGACACGGCTCTTATATAATCTTATTAATTCTCATCGGGACATAGAAAAAGACACGGCTCTATATGATCTTATTCATTCACACGTGAATACGGGACAGACACGGCTCTATATGATCTTATTCATTCACGTGGGAACACGCGACAGACATGGCTCTATATAATCTTATTAATTCACATGGGAACACGGGACAGACACGGCTCTATATGATCTTATTCATTCACATGTGAATACGGGACAGACACGGCTCTCCACAATCTTATAAATTCACATCGGAACACGGGACAGACATGGCTCAATATAATCTTATTAATGCACATGGGAACACAGGACAGACATGGCTCTATATAATCGTATTCAATCACAAGGAAACATGGGACAGACACGGCTCTATATAATCTTATTAATTCACATGTGAATACGGGACAGACACAGCTCTATATATTCTTATTAATTCACATGGAAACACAGGACAGACACTGCTCTATATAATTTTATTCAATCACATGTAAATACGGGACAGACATGGCTCTATATAATTTTATTCATTCACATGTGAATACGGGACAGACACGGCTCCATATAATCTTATTAATTCACATGTGAATACGGGACAGACACGGCTCTATATAATCTTATTAATTCACCTGTGAATACGGGACAGACACGGCTCTATATAATCTTATTCATTCACATGTGAACACGGGACAGACATGGCTCTATATAATCTTATTAATTCACATGTGAACACGGGACAAACACAACTCTATATAATCTTATTAATTCACATGTGAACACAAGACAGACATGGCTCGATATAATCTAATTCATTGACGTGTGAATACGGGACAGACAAAGCTCTCTCTCATCTTATTCATTCACATGTGAATACGGGACAGACATGGCCCTATATAATCTTATTCATTCACATGGGAACACGGGACAGATACGGCTCTATATAATCTTATTCAATCAAATGGAAACACGGGACAGACACTGCTCCATATAATCTTATTCATTCACCTGGGAACATGGGACAAACACTGCACTATATATTCTTTTTCAATCACATGGAAACACAGGACAGACACAGCTCTATTTAATCTTATTCAATCAAATGGAAACACGGGACAGACACGGATCTGTATAATCTTATTAATTCACATGTGAATACGGAACAGACACGGCTCTATATAATCTTATTAATTCACATGGAAACACGGGACAGACGTGGCTCTATATAATCATATTCAATCACATAGGAACACGGGGCAGACATGGCTCTCTATAATCTTATTCAATCACATGTGAATACGGGACAGACATGGCTCTGTATAATCTTATTCATTCACATGGGAACACGGGACAGACATGGCTCTGTATAATCTTATTCATTCACATGGGAACACGGGACAGACACCACTCTATATAATCTTATTCAATCACAAGGGAGCACAGTCAGACTCGTAATTGATATGTGAGAGCCGTTGGTCTGTGTGTGTGTGTCTGTCGCCATTTTTCTCAGAGATGGCCAAACAGATCATCAAACTTTCAGAGGTTCATCAGTGAGTGCCTGGGAGTGTTTTCGGCCAAAAAAATAATAGAAAAACAAAAAGTTCGTTTTTTGGGATTTTTTCTAAAATCGCTCTTATAGTGCCTAGAAGAAAGAATGAAGAATAGAATGATCGTTTTAAGGCCGTTTTCCCCGCCAGAGCAGGGGTTAGCCTTGCGGGCCCCATGACAATCATGGTTCCCTGTTTGAGGCAATGTTTTTATGGCCGGATGCCCTTCCTGGCGCCAACCCTTAGGCGCCTCTTACGCCTCTTACGCCTCTTACGATGCGCAGGGATACGGTGTACCTATTCTAAACCGGGGTACACACCGGGATCATTCATCCCAGCAAGCTGGTACTCAATTTGCCGACCTCGGAAGGATGACAGGCTGAGTCAACCCCCCTGGTGTTAATTCAGCGATCGACCGGGATTCGAACCCAGGATCCTAGGATCCCAAGTCGGCACCCTAACCGCTAAGCCAACACCAGGCTTATGATATTATATGGAATGTATATTCTTCAAGATGTAATGTTAATTGTAAACAACTAACTACTCAAGGCGCCAAAATCGCCGATCTGTTTGAGTCCACTTTGTCTGTGCACAAAGTTGAGCACTCAAGGCAAACATCTTGATAAAGGTCGAGAAGGTGAGCGCACTCGGTGTGCAGAGTTTTGGTACCGAGGACAAGGACAAGCAGGTCATCTCGTTCTTCTCTCCTCTTACCATTCTCATTCTCATTAGACCAAAAGGAGCGGGATAGATGGCGTCATGCGTTTCCTTTATTTATTTGTTTATTACATTTTTGGCAAAACATGGAATTGATTGGCATTCATTATTTGCGAAGTTCAACATCAAAGGTGGAATTTTAAATGCCCGAAGAATGAAGATAGTCATATGTGACACTTTCAAAAACAATGTCCCATTTAGCAAACCGCTAGCTCTGTGAGTGTTCCGTTAGCAAGCCGCTTGCTCGGTGAGTGTTCCTTCAGGAAGCCGCTTGCTCGGTGAGTGTTCCGTTAGCAAGCCGCTTGCTCGGTGAGTGTTCCTTCAGGAAGCCGCTTGCTCGGTGAGTGTTCTGTTAGCAAACAGCTTCCTCGGTGTGTTCCGTTAGCAAACAGCTTCCCCGGCGTGTTCCGTTAGCAAACAGCTTCTCCGGCGTGTTCCGTTAGCAAACAGCTTCCCCGGCGTGTTCCGTTAGCAAACAGCTTCCCCGGCGTGTTCCGTTAGCAAACAGCTTCCCCGGCGTGTTCCGTTAGCAAACAGCTTCCCCGGCGTGTTCCATTAGCAAACAGCTTCCCCGGCGTGTTCCGTTAGCAAACAGCTTCCCCGGCGTGTTCCGTTAGCAAACAGCTTCCTCGGCGTGTTCCGTTAGCAAACAGCTTCCTCGGCGTGTTCCGTTAGCAAACAGCTTCCTCGGCGTGTTCCGTTAGCAAACAGCTTCCTCGGCGAGTTCCGTTAGCAAACAGCTTCCTCGGCGAGTTCCGTTAGCAAACAGCTTCCTCGGCGAGTTCCGTTAGCAAACAGCTTCCTCGGCGTGTTCCGTTAGCAAACAGCTTCCTCGGCGTGTTCCGTTAGCAAACAGCTTCCTCGGCGTGTTCCGTTAGCAAACAGCTTCCTCGGCATGTTCCGTTAGCAAGCAGCTTGCTATCGCTTGCCAAGCTAAGCATTACATATCAACCGCTTTGCAAACTGCTCGTCCAGTCACTTGGCAAAGGAGCAAAGAGATTTCGTCCAGGTAAAATAAGGTTCGACTTTAAACAAATTGCAACAAAATTATGAAATAATGGGTACAAACACACGTAGCTCTAAGACGATTCCAATTTGTTTTTATGTGGATTGTTATTGTATGCTGCATGGTTCTCAAGGCACCAATGAAATTATTTATATTATCATGACAACGAGGTTCATCATCGTGATATAGGTTTTTTTTTATCGCCCATGCCTACAGCTAACCCATTCAAACAAGGAATTAGACCGATACAAGTGGCGAAGGTGATTACGGAATAGGCCGGTACAAGTATATTTGGTGAGTGAGAGAGGTGGATGAGAAGCGAGTGTGTGTGTAATAATCGATTAAGAGTGTGCGTATGTGTATGTGCCCCGTGCGCACATATTTATCGTGAGTACTTGTTCATAATTGAGCCCATTAAATATATTATTCAGTATATAACAGAAGTTTCGGGAACTGAGTGGCATGCTGATGAGGAGGGGAGTGTCGTTGAAGCTGAAGGGAAAGGTGTATGCTGCATGTGTGAGAAGTGTTATGATTTATGGGAGCGAGACATGGGTAATGAACGTAGAGCAGCAACGAAGGCTGGAAAGGGTGGAAATGCGAATGGTTCGGTGGATGTGCGGAGTATCGTTGAGAGAGACGAAGACAAATGATGAATTGCGAAAGATGGGAATAGAGCCTGTGATTGATGCTGTGAAGAGAAACAGGTTGAGATGGTTTGGTCATGTGTTGAGGAAGGATGAAAGTGCCTAAGCCTTTTTAAATAATGACAGTTATATACAAGTACACATTCGCATAAATAAATACAAAACAATCACCAGACATTATTTTAACACAAATAATAAAACAGTTCCGGAAGTGGTCAAAGTTGGTGGTAAGGCTTCTTCTTCTTCCTGAACATCTCATACTTAACTCAGAAACATGATGAACGGCACATTCACCATCATATATTCAACAAAAAGGTGAAATGATGATTTGACCATTGTGATGGATTCTGATTTGGATGTAATTGCTTTTCCATTATATTTGCCCTAATTTCAAATATGTTAATGTTTCTTTTTCACTTGAGCAACGCCGGGTGCTCCAGCTATAAACGCTTTTGTACTTTACTCGGGGTACAAATACAAATACAACTTTGTCTGGGGGGTAACATAGGCTATGTGGTCGTGGCCTCATTTGGTGGTGTGGGGAACCGGGAGAGGGGCGTAAATTCTCTATGTAAATGTGTACCGTGTAGCGTCACCTGGTGATTGTGGCAGGGGGTATTACAATTTCCTTTTTTACCTGTGCAACACTGAGGTTATGAAGCACTCTTTGCATGGGAAAATTCTTCCTCCTTCCCTCCCCGCCCCTTCCCCCTCCCTTCCCCAAAACGGAGGGGCCTGTTGTCATTTCCCCCTTCTCCTGCTGTTCCTTTTGTTATGTTGTGTCCTGGTGCGTTCTGTGTTTAGCTCTTCCATGAACCTTGACGATGTATCCAAAATAATAATAACAACAGCAAATGGAGGAGCTTGTATATAATCCACATGAAGAATGAAAACATGAGTGGACATTAATGTACTTCAACATGAATTACAAGAATATACAGTAAGTGGAAAATGGAGAAACATATACGTGTTTGATCGCCGATTCTGGATAACACTGCAGGTCAACCCACATTGTATTCATGTGATTCCCCATTTTCCTGCAGACTTCAAAACAACTTTTGTGAGACAAGTGTTTTTGACATGGTAAGCGATAGAAAAGGATGTTTAACGTGGTTAAAGCATTAACAGTATTCTGCTAATTGAGCCACTTCCTCAAGGATCTGCTGTGAACAGAGTGGGTTGTGGGATAGATTCAGATACATTCTTCATATATATTCAACAGAAACAAAACAAAGAGAAAAAGGCTATCCTTTTTATTTTGAAATTCAAAAGCAATGCACATCCCTACACAAATCCACAAACTGTGACTGCATTCATAGATCTGAGATGAGTTAAAGATAATTGAGTGGCATAGCAGTATGACAACAAATTTGAATGGCGAGTTGAGCAACATAGTTTTGAACTAAGATGACAGCAATAACAACTAGAACGGGCACTCGGTAGAGCGCATACCTTCGCCGCAGCTACTGTTCTGTACTTGGCATGGGAGTGTAGGGAACAGAACAGTGAACAGTTTGGTGCTGATTTCATGCAAATCGGATAAGAATTGACCGAGTTATGACAAAAAACGCACATTTTGCAAGGTCGTGACCCCCCTGACCTTTGACCCCCAACCGCTAACAAGGGTAATGTCTTCACTGGGTCATGTCGTATATCACAAGATCGGGCATTGAATTCTGAACATTTTGGCATTAGTTGCATGCCAATTGGATAAAAATTGACCGCGCTATGGTAAAAATACGATTTTGACCTTTTCGTGACCTTGACCTTGACCTTTGACCCGATTGCTCCCAAAATCTAATCAAATGTGTCCCGTATAATAACCAATCATCCCACCAAATTTCATGCAATTCGGTTGAATACTTTTTGAGTTATGCGAATAACATACACACACACACACACACAGACATACAAATAAATACACAGCGATCAAAACATAACCTTCCGCTTTTGCGAAGGTAAAAACGCGGCGATGTTCATTACAAGAAAGGAAACAGCAGAGAGAAGACGTATTCAATGTTGTTGTATAACTCAGTTACATAGGAATGCCTCCAAATTCAGTATGTACAAGTGTAATGCAAACCTAACTCAGTCATACACTCTACAATGCAACCGAGTTCACGTAGAGTTATGCAACGATCTTAAACGTGCCTCTGGCCTTTCATCCACACCCACCACTTTAATCACCACACTGACGCCCGATTCACGGTTCATGTTCACATCTTTCATAGGTAGTCATTTCATTTTGAGGAGGAGAAAAGCATGAAAGGGGGGTGAGGTGGGTGGGGGGGGGGGGGGGGAAATCAGCAGACGTGAAATGAAATGTTGACACCAGCAGACGAGTTCAAAAATATCTAAACCAAGTGCGACATATTGTTGTGGTGCACAACAGCTTGGGTGGCCAGTGCCCGGTCATCCATGGAATTGTTGGATTCTTATTCCAATGATATTCATACTTTTGAATGTGATAGCAGTCATGTATGCATTATTATAAATTAACAGCCTTTATAAATGCACGTGAAACAAACTGCTTCAGTAAATAACAAGAACAGTGTTATTTCATAGTATCAGTCAATACTGTGTATCCGCCCTTTGCATCTTGAGTGACATCACTCTTTTACCCATGCTTCCTGTATACGACTGAAGCACTCTCACAGCAATATTGTGACAAATAACCTGTAGTACATTCCACAGTCCTGTAAAGTTATTTCGGTTCCTCTTGTTCTTCTCTGTTTCCAAGTAATCCCATATGGCCTCGATAGGACTCATGTCCGGACTCTGGGCTAACCATTCCAACACTTGGAGCACAATAGCTGTAACCTTCTTCTCCAAATACTGTTTTCCTATATTGTAAGTGTGTTGTGTATTATTATCTTCTTGGAAAATTAATCCTCTTCCGATGAAACAATTTCCACGAGGAACTGCATGGTGCTGCAGTATCTGCTTCTACCTCTCTTTTTTACCACTTGATCTTCTCTTTTACCTTATTTTCTCATTCGTTTTACCAAGTTTCATTTTACCAAAAGCTACGCCACAATACAACCCTAGACAGCCACAGTCTTCCCCATGTTTTACAGTAGGCTGCAAGCATTGCATGTGGAACATTCTCCAGGTCTTCAGTGTACGAACTGGCGGCTCTTCGATCCAAAATTTCAAACTTCCGATTCATATGACCAGATTACCCGATTCCATTGTTCATTAACCCAATCTTGGTGTTACCTTGCAGTCTTTTCACCTTATCCTGTAGTCCCAGTAATGGTTTCTTTGCTGAAACTCTGCTATGAAGACCTGCTGCAATCAGCCTTCTGCACATAGTGTTGGACAAGATGCTATTGGTCAGGCCTGTTCTCATTTCATTTGTGAGCTACTGACTTGATTTTCTTCTGTTGCATAATCTGACCAACTTCAAGTGCTTGCCTTGCCTTGGCGAGGTTCTTCCGGATTTTCTGCCCTTTTCTTGTCTTGCTCCCACCCTTTAGCATCTAGTTTCTTTCCGGAGTTGTAAAGTGTACCTCACACCATTGTAGAAGATATCCAGCTTTTCTGCATTTTCTTCATAGTGTGCCCTTCTCGCAAAGTTTGGATCTTCACACACAGTTCTGTTGAAAGTTGCTTCCTTGGCACCATTCTGAACTCACAGACTTTTCAAGCAAAGGAACAAGCTGATGAAAACGAATTTCACATATTCACTAATTTGCTGCTTTTATTGCGGTTTATTGTACCTTGCATTCATCTAACTGCTGTTGATCACTTCAATAATTGTTTTTATTGATCACGGTGCAGTACAAAAATCCACAAACTGTTTCCTGCATATTTTCTTTGTGATAAGTTGATATTACAAGTACATGGGAATATAATATGTACAGCAAATATAAAACTTTTTCAAAAATACATTATTGATGCTTTTTCAATATTTCAATACTTTTTCAATGATTGGCCATCACTCCAAGTTACTCCAGTGAAAGAAATTGTCACACACTAATATGTTTCAGCTATGAGCACTCTCCAATAGAGTCCTGCAAGGTTTTTGAGATGTTATGAACTGAACATGTTAACAGACAATGCTGAATATAACATGATGTGGCCTTGATGAGTATGATGAAACTCTCACCTGGAGTTTTTTGAGAAGAACCGCATCAGTGGAGCTGTGAATGCCAGGCCTTGCTGCCTTCCAGAACTGCTTCTGGGCTGAGTATCGGCTCATGGGGCAGATCTTGAAGAGGCAATCTGGACAAAATGTCAACAATCAAAGCTCATGAAATACAAGACCATAGCAGATGAAACAGACATTGCAATGATAATTTGGGGGAGGGGGAGCGGGGGGGGGGGGGGGGTGAGAAGGTAAATTTAAAAAAGGTAAAAATGAAAGGACATCATCGATGTTACCAAGGCAACACTTTATATTGTTACACTTTTGAAAGACCCCGGGGGAATTACATCCAACACATAAAAGAACCCAGGAGTTTAGATATATCAGTAATATTTTGTTTTGTTGGATTATCTCTCCTTCGTATCAGTGGGCAGGGAAATGCGTTGTGTATATGTAGCAGGTTCAAAACCGCCATTTAGCTCCCTCTCCCCTCCCCCCCCCCCCCCCCCCCCATCTCTCGTAATCTCTCCCTCCTTCTCCGCACCTCTTTACAACACATCCATACACACAACACGCTTTCCAAAACCAACATTACACCTAAAAACTCATGTTACCAATAGTCTGCATGCATGCCATTTGGCCTTGCGTGATGGCAGCATCGTAGAGCTTGGGTATTATTCGGTCCTGTGCCTGCGCTGGCAGGCCAATGAGCATAGCCTGACAACAGCTCCAATGAGAAGGCAGCACCTGTGAACAACAAGAAGCTGCTGGACGGCTCTTAGGCCTTGCCTCGGCTGAGGGCTTTATAAGTCCGGGCAGCCCAGGACTCAGAGTTGTGTGTGGCCAAGGAACAATGAGAGCCAGACAGAATCTTGAAGGAACAAACCGGTGGACATGAACCTCTGCACGGACGCAGCTCTGCCTCTGCTCTGCTGGGAGCGATCGAGCCAGCCGCGGAGCGAGTGCTGACGAACCGCGGAGCTCTTTCCCTGGACGTGCCGGCAAACACATTGACTTCCACAACCTTTCTCTTTCATTTCCTATTTCTAATTAATCACTTGGAACGCACAAGAGCAATCAACAGTTGCACCCTTGACTCATTCAGAGCTGGGTTACTAAGTCACATTCATGATTTCCTCTATCGCATTTACGAAGCATTCACCCCATCTCTCCCCACGCAGCGCATCACACCCTCACCCTGTCCTCTTTCTACCTCACCACCCTCCTCTTTCCATGCTGGGACCAACTTAAGCTCGCAGGCTTACGTCGGATGAGTGAAGGGGTCACCAAAAAGCCCCACCTTCTTTATCTCTCTGTCTATCACTCTTGTCTAATTTCCCAGAGTGAATGGGGTGCCTATGTCTGTAGTTTCATGATAAGGACATTATCGAAGGGGCTTGCATGTATAAGGGTAAGTATTTTTTTGCAACACTGCATGGCTTGTATAATGTATATACATGTTTATTTGTTAACATGACCTTTCATTTCCAACCTGCCCATGTCTTTCTCTATTGGTTAGACTGAGTATACAAATGGTGGATGTGAGCTTTGTCCCGCTGATTTGCTATGGTCATAGACTAGCTGACATCCCACTTACGGCTACGCTTGGCCGTTCTCTATTCATATGAATGGGGGCGTCGAGAGCACGGTTCCCTACCTGGGGAGGTTAATTTGCCAGGAAGGTAAAGCAGGAATTGGATGCGAGGACCCTACCTAAATTAATCGTCTCAGACGTCATCCATGGGTGCTCAACAACCTGTCATGCCATGGAGTTATCTGGGGCTCATCGGCTTCGGGGTCAAAGGTTGGGAAGCGGGTCCGAGAGGCCACTCGTGACCCGGTCGGCACATTGGTAACAATATATTCCCCCATTGCCCAGCTTGGATGCGATATGTAGATGGCCCCCAAGCAGACCATATATTATTGAACATACATGCTCTGTTTATGCTCCATCTGTCCCACACATATTCTGTACTTGACAGGTGCAATTTAACCCCTCTTCTATATTTTTGTATACATTATTGAGGCTTGTGGAGGAACTGGAAAACAGAATGGATCAGAATGTAACAGAACAAAAGAATCAGTATATAGAGAGGGGGTGGGGGTGGGCAAATCAGCAGCTCCCATAGCGCTGAAGTAGCACACATGGACACACCATCTCAGCAGAGCATGTGTGGGGGCACGTAACTAGCTCCCATGGACGCACCATGTTGAAGTGCAGTTGTATGGTGTGAAAGGACAATGAGGATGATTTTACAGTTAAACACAGAGGGAAAAGAGACAGACACAATGGTGAGGATGACTAGGCGCTGCCTTGACATCGGATCCTGGTTGTTGCTATTTGGGGATACAAACACTTCAGCTAACATTCATTAAGAAACAAGAAAAAGAGCAATCAGAGATTGCAAACCCTCAACAGGATGTATTTTCAGTGTTTTTAAGGCTTTTGTGTTAAAACAAATATGGCGGCCGAACCACGTGACCGATGACGTCATTATTATTTTTTTCTAAACTAATTTATTCCTAGATTATGCTCAACAAATTTCATCTTGATTGGATGAAGTTTTGTACTTGTCGAATCATGACGTCATAATGGAGGCACCTATGGCATCATCATTAACATATTTTATTCCCCATGGAGAATTCTTTACAATGAGCCATGTCTCAATTTTTTCTATTCAGCGCTTTCTGAGATATAGAGGTGCGATTTTTCCAAGCTGGTGGCCGAACCACGTGACCTATGACGTCATAATTATAATTACAAAATTCTACAGGTGTTGTTCCACCTATGGTGAAAATTTCCTGTCAATCAGACCAACGGTTGCAGAGAAAATCATATTTATTCTGTGCGGACAAACAGAGAGACAAACAGACAAACACACAAACAGACACACAGACTCAAATGCAATACCCTCTCCTCTGGCGAGGGTAATAACTGATAAATTAATTGAGCCCTCATTAACATTAATTAACCTCATTTGAATGCAGAGAATGAATGGGATGGCAACACAGAGAGTAACCCAGTTTTAGGACCGGCAGAGAAGGTAACGGAGCAGGAAGTTGAGGAAGCGATAAAAGCAATAAAAACCACTGTTTAGAGGCCATTTTCCCCCGCCAAACGGGGGTTGGCCTTTACGGGGACCGTGGTTGTTGTTGTTTTTTGGTCCCCTTTTTGAAGCAATGTTTTACGGCCGGATGCCCTTCCTGCCACCAACCCTGTTTGTCGCCTTTTTACGATAAACAGGGAATTACCAGTGTACTGGTACTCAATTTGCCGACCTCGGAAGGATGACAGGCTGAGTCAACCCCCCTGGCGTTAATTCAGCGATCGACCGGGATTCGAACCAAGGATCCTTGGATCCTAAGCTGGCACCCTAGCCGCTAGCCCAACACCAGGGTTTAAATAGTTGGGGATGAAAGTCCAACGGGAGTTGTGGGAGATATGTTGAAGGCAGCGGGAAATTGGGGTGTGAAGAGAATGACAGCGATCTGTAATCTGGTGGAGAAAGAAGGCCGCATTCCAGTGGATTGGGAACTGAGTACCCTCGACCCTCTATACAAGGGGAAAGGTGACCCTTTGGAGTGTGGCTCGCACCGAGCGATAAAGTTATTGGAGCATGGAATGAAGGTATTGGAAAGGGTGTTGGAGAGGAGGCTAAGGAAGAAAGTGAAGATTGATGAAATGCAGTTTGGATTTATGCCAGGAAGAGGAACGACAGGCACGCTTTTTATTGTGAGGCAGTTGCAGGAGCAGTACATGGAGAAAAGGAAGAAGTTGTTTCTTGGGTTTGTTGATCTGGAGAAAGCATTCGATAGGGTTCCACGTGAAGTAGTGACATGGGCATTGAGGAAGTTAGGAGTGGAGGAATGGTTGAGCTGCAGATGGAGGAAATGTTGAGTTGGATCTTGGAGACGGCGTGAAGCTGGAAGTTGTGAAAACATTTTGCTACCTCGGAGACATGCTGAATGGAGAAGGTGGATCAGACTCGGCAACGGTTGCTAGAGTGAGATGTGCATGGAAGAAGTTTCGGGAACTGAGTGGCGTGCTGACGAGGAGGGGAGTGTCGTTGAAGCTGAAGGGAAAGGTGTATGCTGCATGTGTGAGAAGTGTTATGATTTATGGGAGCGAGACATGGGTAATGAACGTAGAGCAGCAACGAAGGCTGGAAAGGGTGGAAATGCGAATGGTTCGGTGGATGTGTGGCGTATCGTTGAGAGAGGAAGACAAATGATGAATTGCGAAAGATGATGGGAATAGAGCCTGTGATTGATGCTGTGAAGAGAAACAGTTTAAGATGGTTTGGTCATGTGTTGAGGAAGGCTGAAAGTGACTGGTTGAGAAGAGTGATGGAAATGAATGTAGAAGGAAGTAGAGGACAGGGAAAACCGAGAAAGACTTGGCTAAAGATGGTCGAAGAAGAAATGCGGGCAAGGGGGTTAAACAAGGGGAGACGCAGAAAATAGGGCAAAATGGAGAAGATGGTCATGGGGACCGCAAGGCTAACCCCCGCTCTTGCAGGGAAAATGGCCTTAAAATGCCTGTTGTTGTTGTTGTTGTATTAACTGCCAAGACATTTTCTTAAGAATATAATTCTACTTCTTTCCCTATTTCTAAAAGGTTTAAAGAAACAGAAATGTTAACCCCAATAACAGAAAATAAAGGGTTAAAATGCTAACGGTTAGCCAAATGCGATACTTATAACTTTTAGGTGATAATACAACCCTTCCTGTGGTGCATAGCAAAGTGCCAGGTTTATGCTCCAATTCATAATGTAAAAAATCTCTTTTCATGACACCTCATCCCTTCCACTTCATTTGCTTACTGGTACATCCGCTTTCATTCAGCCAGCTTCACCGAGCCTATATCTGCACTGACGTACTTTGAAATTGTAACTCAGAACATCTTGCCCCCCTCTATCTGATGGAATGCAGATTAGATAAGCAAAGTCAAAAGAACTGACGCACCCCTGAATCTTGAAATACAGCTTTTGTTAGACATCGGAATATCAGAATCGTGGCTTTACTGTGCATAAAAGAATAAATATTGTCAGAGTCCATATCAGGGAACATCTGTGAAATTCTCAAGGATGAGTCCTGCAAATGAAAAGCATACAAGCACGCATGGTGAAGTTTGTACATACGTAATGTCATTTTATGGAACGTCCAGTTCTTTGTGGCATGAACACTAACACCCTATGCATTCATGCTTTGCAGTTGGCATAGCTTTATTTACACAACATCTATTTTGTTTCTTGTATCATTATAAATGAGAAACTCAGTAGTAGAGGTGATATATAATTTGACAATTTATTGCTAATGGAAGAGCAAAGCCTGCAGACCTGATCTGATGTCAGTCTGCACAGAGAAGACCACTCCCATCACTCCCCTAAATTATACATTTTTTCATTTACATAATTATCCATAAACTGTTATACAAAATTAGCATAAATCTAGAAAATATATGAGGTCTGGTAGATTTGTAAAAGCAACTCTTATGCAAATACAAGTGCGGATTTAAAAAAAAAATGCTCACAAATGACTGTACAGATGGTTCCAAAAAGACCTGGATGACTTTGGTTGTCAATACATTTAGTACCACAAATGACACAAGGATACTCTTTGTTTTATATGATACAGAAACTCAAAGTTTTCTTCATTTTCAGGTCTGCTTGTTTCCTGTAAAAGAAAATAGCTACTCCACAGGACAAAGCTCAGTGTGTCGAATGGTTAATCAAGACAAAATCCAACATGCAAGTTCAGCATAATTTCGGTACAAGGTATGGAAGGAATCCACCATCACGGACTAGTATCAGAGAAGCTGTACAAGAAGTTTAAGGAGACTGCAAGTTGTCAGAAACAGAAATGTACCGGTCGACCAAGCACAAGGGCAGCAGGCATTGAACAAGTGCGTGAATCATTCCAACAAAGTTCCAGAAAATCAATCCGACATGCATCCTGAGAACTGGGACTACCAACCACCATTGTGCACAGGATTTTGCATAAAACACTGAAGCTTTATGCCCATAAGGTGCAGATTCTGCAGAAACTCAAACCAAATGATGGACCCAAATGCAAGGCGTTTGCCTTGGAAATGCTGTCGCATAAAGGATGAAGACGATTACCTGAAAAAGGTCATGCTGACAGACAAAGCTTGCTTTCATGAATCTGGGAAGGTCAACCGACACAATGCGGGGATATGGGGCTCTGAAAACCCCCACGTGGTCATTGAACACATATGCAATAGTCCAAAGGTCAATGTGTGGTGTGGCCTTCACCATGACTGCTTGGTGGGTCCGTTTTTCTTTGCCGAGGATACAGTGACCTCAACAATTTACATGAACATATTGGAAGGATTCTCCTTCCCACAGATGAAAGACCTGCAACCCGATATCATTGGGCCTTAGTCGTTCAAGCCTTCCTGAATGAAAAATTTCCAGGACGCTGGATTGGCCAAGACGGACCAACCGCATGGCCCCTACAATCACCAGACATACCCCCCCCTGGATTTTTTTCCTGTGGGGGTTTGTCAACACCAAGGTGGCAAACCTGCAGGATATTTGTTTTTGGATCACAGCTGCATGCACACTGGTAGATGAAAACATGCCGAGCCAAACATGGTAAGAACACGTGTACCACCACCCTGATGTCCTGCATGCGACAAACAGCTCACGTTGAAGTGTATTGATGGTGTGCACAAAACTTCGAGTTTCTGTATCATATAAACCACAAATGGTATAGTTTTATCATTTGTGGTTCAAAACATTAACAACCAAAGTTGTCCAGGTCTTTTTGGAACAACCTGGAGTCTACTGCAACACTTTAGCAGTCTTTTTCTTATTTAATGGCCCTAATCATTCCCACATTCTTGTGGGGTTGACCGGGGAACATTTTTGGTCCACGTCTTTCACTATAACCAGCTGGCCAGGCCTGACGCTCGACTAAGTAGTTATTACAGGTATTTCTAATTTGTTCAGGGTGCCGGCCATAACTCGCCTACTCTTCATGAGGGGCACCATGTGATCTTAAACATCCACCTTCAACATCCATCCACCAACAAATGCCGGCAGACGGGACACAGTTAAAAGTCCATCCAGGGGATTGCACACACATTGATGAACCACTCTATCTGTGAAACACCAGGATGGCAGTTTCTGTCTGGGCCTAGATTTGAACAAAGGCTAGACAGTTTAGAGGCAAGTGTGCATACATCTAAGCCACCCTGCCAAACCACACTTTAGCAGTGACAAAGCAAGATAATTATAATCAAATTATGGAATCGTAAATGGGCTCCACCAAGTATTTATGATAATGGCCTCATCGTCTGCATTTCAGATTCCTTCACTTTTTTCACATCGTGCCAAACTGTTCATGTGACCTGATTTTCATGGTGCAGGCACCATAAATAAGATTTTCTTAATCAGTACTTTGAACAACAGTTGCGTGTATGTGTGTACAAGGGATGCATGCAAGGGGTGCGTGCATATCGATTGTGATACAAACCGGAACACAAACTAAGATATTGGACATTCACATGTGCACCTCACCCTGGATAAATTATTTGCCACGAGGTTCAATAGGATATGGAAGTTAATAGCAGGAAATTTGTCAATGTTAGGGATAGGAATAGAAAAACAAGACTGATAGTCGAACAATGGCGTAGCGGTGTGAGTAAAATTTTAAATAAATGCTCACGGGAAAATACCAGCGTGACATGTTGGTTTCAGAAATCTTGATTTAAAACTAAAAGTGTAAAATAAATCTGTTAGCTTAAAGGAGTGAAACGATAACCCTTGTACTTGCTGTAAGCAGCAAGAAATGCTTGCCAATATGCTTGTGTGAGCATTTCAACACCAATATATTGACCAAGATAAACTTGGTTTTGCTAAGCCTAGCCCAACCAAAGCATTCTATCAGATGCTGTGCCTTGACAACTCAGCCGAAACCAAGATGTTACCAGAAGCTGCGGTTCGCTGATAACTGAAAGATTAGTAAACCTAAATCGTAGCTTTTTGTATATACTATACAGTCACGTGAAAAAGTAAGTACACCCCATGTAAAGTTTTTCACTTTTTTAACATATTTCAACATACAGCTATTTGATCTTCATTTCAACAATATTGATAGATAAAGGTGATATAATATAACAAATATCATGAAACATTTACATTTTGTAGTCCATTGTATAATTTAAATAAACATAAATGCAAATTTCGCATGTGGAAAAAGTAAGTACACCCTTGGCTCGAAAGGTGGTATTGCCCCCTTTGGCAGAAACAACCTCAAGTAAGCATTTCTCATAACTGACGACCAGTCTCTGACATCGGCTGGGAGAAAGTTTTGGCAATTCCACCATTCAGAATTATTTCAGCTGTGCGATGTTTGAGGGGTTTCTTGCATGCACAGCTAGTTTCAAATCCCCCCACAACATCTCGATGGTATTTATATCCGGGCTTTGACTTGGCCATTCCAGAACCCTCCATTTCTCTCTTTTCAGCCATTCCATGGTGGATTTACTGGTATGCCACCTTCGGTTGAGCTTCAACTTTCCGACAGACGGCCTCACATTATCCTCAAGCATCCTCTGGTATCATGAATAATTCATAGTGGATTATATGATGGTGAGCTGCCCAGGCCCTGATGCAGCAAAGCTGCCCCAAACCATAATATTTCCACCACCATGCTTTACAGTTGGTATCAGGTTCTTGTGGTCAAATGCTGTCTTTGGTTTTCGCCATACATGTCTTCTGGTACTGTGGCCAAATAGCTCTACCTTTGACTCATCTGTCCAGAGCACATTGTTCCAGAAGTGCTTGTCTTTGCCTCGGTGTTGATTGGCAAACTTTAGTCTTGCCCTGATGTTCTCTCTGGACAGCAAAGGTTTCCTCCCATGTAGATCAAATTTGTGTACAAATTTGTGTACAATAGGGTGACGTGTACAAAGTGTGAAGGCTGCAAGTTTTCTCGCTGTGAGATCGAGTCCGCGTTCCAGTCACGCCAGGCCCAGCATCAAGTGCGACTTCTGTGGGTGCAGGCCGTTCTCCTGTAAAGTCTGGGGCTTCTCGCTCATCATCAGGAGGAGGCCCCGTCCGACAACGGAAGCCTACTACAACTACTGCGGCACGGACAACAGGAAGCACCTCTGGCGGAGTATGGCGTTTTTATACTGAAGACTCCCCCAGCCTAAAAGTGTGTCCCGTGCCGGTGCTCGTCATGAGCCTCTTGTTTATCGCCTCGGTGTTCCTGCTGCACATTTCTCATAACTCAAGCATTTTGAAGACAGTGTGGTGAGTGTGACTAGAGTGAGTGATAGGTTGATGATGGTGAAAATGATGATTGGAAAGCTCTTGGTGAACGTCATCTCGGGATATGCTCCGCAGGTTGGTCGGAGCGATGAAGAGAAGGACAAGTTCTGGTGTGCGATAGAGAAGCTGATGGAAAACATGAAAGATGAGAAAGTTGTTGTGGTAGGAGGAGACATAAATGGACATGTGGGAAGGAGTATGGACGGTTTTGAGGGAGTTAATGGGGGTAAACGGATATGGTGTGAGAAATGGAGAAGGTGAAAGGATTTTGGAGTTTGCTGATGGAGCTGATTTGTTGATTTGTAATACTCAGTTCCAGAAAGGGGATAATATGCTTGTTACATACACGTCAGGTGGGTCGACGACAACCGTTGACTACCTGATGGTGCGTAGGCGAGATAGGGGGCATCTCCAGGACACAAAGGTGATCCCAGGGGAGGAGGCTGTTTCACAGCACCACTTGGTTGTCTGCGACATAAGGGTGAAAGATGCAAGGAGAGCTCGGCGGGTGAAGTACCAACCGAGAATGAAGGTGTGGAGGTTGAAAGAGGTGACAGTAAGGGAGGCATTAAAAGAAAGGCTGAGTAGGGTAGAGGATGGTGTGGTTGAGCTGGAACGTGGTTGGATGTCAATGAAAGATAGTCTGTTGGGAGTCGTTGGTAGTGCTGTTAGCTAGATTCAAAATCCCGTCGCGGAACCGTCTCGATAAATTTTCAATTTTCATAACGGGATCTCGGGTCGGCTCGGTTCCTGACAAAGTAATACATAAAAAAAAAAAAAATACGGCTTCAGAAATAATGGAATTTCATTACAATATATAAACAACAATGAAAAAAATTCATTTCTGATGTTGAGTACTTAAATTCTGACTTAGCTTCCATTTACCGGGATGAAATAAAATACACCGCCTACATGCAGATGATCGGCCACGGCTAACGCTAAGCGTTCAATATAGCGTGCTCACCGACCTGACGCACGTCCCACTACCCAACTTATCAGGCCTAAAGTGGAGATAAGATAACCAAAATACTTTCACATTCAAACCGTCAAACCAACCCCCCCCCCCCCCCCCCCCCCCAGGCCCGAGTCCTTATCTTCACAATTGTTATCGCCATGCTGTCTTATCATATTCGTTATCTTAAACGCCAAGATAGAAACAAATTAACTAAAAAAGCCATTGAAAAGTTTGAATGTGAACTCATTCTGGAATCTTGAAGTTAATTCGTACAAAACGAACATTAAACTCATTTTTTCAGTCTAACACGATGGATAATGACAACATAAAGCAGAGCGAAAAGCAATGTCAGGAAATAGTGTACTTTATATATTACGTTTTAGCGGTTGCCGAAGACGATAAGAAGAGGCAATTTCGTTAGGTACAAAAGGTTGTTTATTGTACAGGTATCTCCAGCAACTGCTAGCGAACGGAAGTCGTAACGGCTTATAGAAAACCAAGAACCCTCTTCGGAGGGCGTGGCTCCAACAGCCGCGCGTGCGTCATGACGACACAACCAAACGTCCGTGTGCGTGGGTTCGACCAAACATTCGTAATGGTAACCGTCACATGCGGATAAGTTAACCGCGACATGTGAATAAGTTAACCACTACAACGTGTACAATCCGAAATGCATTATAGGCTTATAAATATGACTTAAGAAGTGCATTGTTTGTTGACAAGGGGAAAATCCTGGAACAGTGAGTTTACTTTATCTATCATCGTTTGTGTCAGTTCAGCTGCACTTGCGAAAAATGATGCTTGTGCAGAAGCAGAGTAATGAAAGCAAGGCTCAATAAATGCCTCTATTATGTAATATATCTGCAAGAATTTGGAATTTTAACCGGGATTTTATTACCGAGAAATTGCGTCAGTCAATTTATCTCGGGACCGTCCCGAGACCGTCTCGAAAGCCGAAACCGCCGGCCGGGATTTCGTCCCGGTCTCGGATCGGTTGACAGCCCTAGTCGTTGGTGAGGTATGTGGATGGACAAAAGGACCACCGAGACACTCGGAAACATGGTGGTGGGATGATGATGTTGGAAAGAGGATTGACGAGAAGAGGAAGAAGTTCAAGGAGTGGCAGAAGGCGAAGGGTACGGGAGCAGAAAAAGCAGAGCATGAAAGTTATAAGGCAGCCAAGAAGGCTGCAAAGAAAGAGGTAGCAAAGGCGCAGGAGGCATGTAGGAAAATGTTCGGAGAACGCTTGGATTCGGGAGAGGGTCAGAGAGCGGTATTCAGGATTGCAAAGCAGATAGCGAAAGAGAGGTGTGATGTGATGGGGGTGAGTTGCTTGAAGGATGAAATGGGACAAATCGTTGTGGACCCAGATGGAATTAAAGGAAGATGGAAAAGATATATGGAAATGCTGTTGAATACAGAGAATGAATGGGATGGCAACATAGAGAGTAACCCAGTTTTAGGACCGGCAGAGAAGATAACTGAGAAGGAAGTTGAGGAAGCGATAAAAGTAATGAAGAGTAGAAAAGCGGGAGGGCCGACGGGAGTTGTGGCAGATATGTTGAAGGCAGCAGGAAGTTGGGGTGTGAAGAGAATGACAGAGATCTGTAATCTGGTGGTGAAAGAAGGCCGCATTCCAGTGGATTGGGAACTGAGTACCCTCGTCCCTCTATACAAGGGGAAAGGTGACCCTCCGGAGTGTGGCTCGTACCGAGCGATAAAGTTATTGGAGCATGGAATGAAGGTATTGGGAAGGGTGTTGGAGAGGAGGATCAGGAAGAAGGTGAAGATAGACGAAATGCAGTTTGGATTTATGCCAGGAAGAGGAACGACAGACATGCTCTTTATTGTGAGGCAGTTGCAGGAGAAGTACATGGAGAAGAGGAGGAAGTTGTTTCTTGGGTTTGTTGATCTGGAGAAAGCATTCGATAGGGTTCCACGCGAAGTATTGACATGGGCATTGAGGAAGTTAGAAGTGGAGGAATGGTTGATCAGAGTAGTGATGGCAATGTACAAAAGAGCGCGCACAGCTGGAATGACAAGGGACGGGAACAGTGGTGAGTTTGAGGTGAAGGTGGGAGTGCATCAGGGGTCGGTACTAAGTCCACGACTATTTGTAGCTGTGATGGAGGTGCTGGCTCGGAACGTAAAGGAGGGTTTACCGTGGGAGTTGTTGTATGCAGATGATCTGGTGTTGATTGCAGAAAGTATGGATGGAATGAAGGAGAAGATGAACAAGTGGAAGGAATGTATGGAGCCAAAAGGTCTGAAGGTGAATATCGGAAAAACTAAGGTGATGGCAAGTGGTAAAGCATGTGGTGAGGTGGAAAGAACTGGGAAGTGGCCATGTGCTGTGTGCAGGAAGGGTGCCGGAGTGAACTCCATTCAATGTACAATGTGCGCTGAGTGGGTTCATCAAAAATGTAGTGGTCTGAGAGGGTCATTAACCAGTGTGGCAGCTACATTCAAATCTAAGGTGTGCACAGAGGGAGCTGCAGATGGAGGAAATGTTGAGTTGGATCTTGGAGACGGCGTGAAGCTGGAAGGTGTGAAAACATTTTCCTACCTCGGACACATGCTGAATGGAGAAGGTGGATCAGACTCGGCAACGGTTGCTGGAGTGAGATGTGCATGGAAGAAGTTTCGGGAACTGAGTGGCATGCTGATGAGGAGGGGAGTGTCGTTGAAGCTGAAGGGAAAGGTGTATGCTGCATGTGTGAGAAGTGTTATGATTTATGGGAGCGAGACATGGGTCATGAATGTAGAGCAGCAACGAAGGCTGGAAAGGGTGGAAATGTGAATGGTTCGGTGGATGTGCGGAGTATCGTTGAGAGAGAGAGGAAGACAAATGATGAATTGCGAAAGATGATGGGAATAGAGCCTGTGATTGATGCTGTGAGGAGGAACAGGTTGAGATGGTTTGGTCATGTGTTGAGGAAGGATGAAAGTGACTGGCTAAAGATGGTGGAAGAAGAAATGCGGGCAAGGGGGTTAACAAGGAGAGATGCAGAAAATAGGGCAAAATGGAGAAGATTGTCATGGGGACCGCAAGGCTAACCCCCGCTCTTGCAGGGAAGATGGCCTTAAAATGCATGTTGTTGTTGTTGTTACATACATTCATAGGTTGAACAGACAAATGCTGTTCCAGATGGTACTTCCCTATGGGTTACGCTGTAAAAAGAAAAAAGAAAGTGAAATTCGTATAATGTAATAATGAGAGTGGGGATAGCACATGCAGCATGGGTCGATTAGTCTACTCTTGTGTTTCCTGATATGTCCTTAAAAAGTAAAAAAGAAGAAAATGGTTGATTCTTATCCGCCGTGAAAGATGAAAAGTTGCTAATGTTTCAGGTTTTTGCCGCCATTTTGTTTCAGCCTATTGAAACTGTCACCCAAGTGAATCTGCATTGCCTGGAAATGCCAGGTATCCTTGCTAGTCTATAATAGAGAAACATCCAATTACAATTGTTGTAAAAACCAGAGTTACAACATTGGCTCAGTTCGTGAGTTTAATCGAAATAGATCCCTAGCAATACCTGTAAAGAAAACCAGCGAACATCATATCAATATTCAGCATTCATCTGGATCAGTAATGGGTTTACAATCGAGCACAAGCAAGCCTTGAACAAAGTGGTTATACGTACCATCTAATTATGCACCTACATAACATACAATAAATGTCACAGGTATGATCGCTGCGCTGGATGTCTGAGATCTTTATAACTGCCGCGCAGTGGACAGAAGTCACATGACACCTGGGTTCAGACTTCGACACAATTTCACGACATTCTCCCCAGCGTTAAAACTACACTACCCCTAGTGGTAAGAACCAATCTAGCAAGCTATGTAGCAGTAGGGAAAATTTCAGTTAGCAGATGGCTACATAAAGCAGCAATTCATGTTAATCCCAGCCATAGCGATCGGGACGGTGAGTTTCTCTGCCGGCGCGCGTTCGATATGCACCAGGAGCGTCAACCGCGAGTCCGAATTCACCCTCGTCGGGATAACCGCCTATCTCGGGTGATGGCAGCAGCACCACAATGTCAATCGGATCGGGTGCGTGCGGGCCGCGGGGGCGGGGTGGACGGTGAAGTCCCCATCAACCGACTCCCTGGGCTGAGCTCCGGCCGGACGGTATCCCCGCACGGAGTAAGATGACGCACCAAAACTGTAGACTCGCGTCCATTTGGCAGCAGCACTCGAGCGTGCTCGGGATTAGCTTGGAGAATATGAACCTTGTCGACGAGCGGGTCGTATTTATTTGAGCGAACCGCGCGTTTGAGGAAAGCCGGTCTGGGCTCAGCAAGCCAGCCCGGCAAAGGTCGGCTACCACCTGAACGGCGCGAGTAACGAAACAGATGATCGTGAGGAGTTTGATTAGTAGCGGTGCACAATAGAGTCCTGATCGAGTTTAACACCCCGTGTACCATCCAGGTCAATCGGTCCAGTCCTAGTCCATGGGTCTTAAGGCCTAGAGTAATGGCCTTCCATATAATGCCATTAAATCTTTTCACCTGACAGTTCGCCTGTGGCCTGTACGGAGTAGTATAGCTCGAAGCTACATTGCGCTGGAGCAAAAAAGGTTCTCATCTTGGGACAGAAACACTGCACCTCGATCGGTGTGTACATAGGCAGGATTTCCGAACATGGAAAACAAAATCTGCAGACACCGGATAACCGTCCCAGCAGACATATCGCTGCACGGAAAAGCAAAAGGGAATCTGGAGAACTCGCCAACTATCGTGAGAAGGTAGCGAGAGCTACCCGAAGCCGGTATGCTAGGACTAGCAGGCAGACACGAAGCCGGGAGGGGCCCTTTGAAGTCCATAGCCAATCTCTCCCATGGCCGAGTAGCCTGGATCAGTGTACCCATCTGTGGTTTGTCGAAACGAGGTTTGAGTTCAGCACAAACGGAACAAGTGCGACATAGCTGACGAATGTCCTCAACAGAGTAGGGCAAATTGCGACTGTGCACATAATGAGCTAGACGATTCACTCCGGGATGGCACAACGTTTCATGAAGAACACGCAGATCCTCAAAGGAGGTGAGACTCGCGCACACCGCCGGTCGGGATAATGCGTCCGCTGCGAGATTATCCCGCCCTGGGCGATACTTGATGATATAGCAATAATCTTCTAATTCTATCCTCCACCGAGTGATTTTCTCATTCTTAATGCGCTGGGCATGGCACGTGTCGTCCATGAAAGTGACACTTTGCTGATCAGTAATGACCTCGAAACATTTGCCAAGCAAATATGGCCTCCAACGCCTAATAGACAACTATGGCATACGCTTCTTTTTCGACAGACGAGTGACGTTTCTCTGTGGGGGAGAGAGTCTTTGAAAAGAAGGCCACAGGTTGTCCCCCTTGAGAGAGTGTGGCAGCTATCGCGTGGTCCGACGCATCGCTCTCCAAAACAAAGGTCTTGTTTTCATCTATAGACGACACAGCGACGCCAGCTATGTCTGACTTCAGTCCATGGAAAGTGACCTTGGCGGGATAGCACATGGGGAACACTTTGCAATCCTCAAGGGAACGGAGCTTTTCAGAGAAATTTTGGACCCACTTTGAATAATGAGCAAGTAGCCCGAGGGCACGCTTCAGAGAAGCACGATCATGTGGCAGGGCCATGTCGAGCAAGGGTTGCAGTCGTTCTTTATCTGGGATGATAGTGCCTTGGTTCACGGTGTACCCCAGAAGGTCTATCGTTCGAGCTGAATAGCGACATTTAGCCTCGTTCAGTCAGCCGGTACTGGCGCGCAACCGTGAGGAAGCGCTGCAGATTAGCATCATGATGAGCTTGACCGTACCCACAAACGGTTAGGTTGTCCAGGTAAACAAAGACATCTGTTAAGTGTTCCTTAGCAATTATGTCATCTATGGCCCTCTGGAAGCATGAACCCCATTTGTGACCACAAAAGGCAAACGGGTGAACTGGTACAACCTCTGTCCGGATTCAAACCCGGTGTAGATGTGATCGGCCTCCACAATAGGAATCTGATGATACTCGCTTCGGAGATCTAAAGTGCTGTATACCGAGTACTGTGCCACCTGTCGGACCAGGGAATCCAATCCCGGGAGTGGGTAGGTGTCCAATTGCGTAAACCGATTAATCGTCTGCGAGTAGTCGATTACCATGCGTTTGCGATGATTTTTGGTCTGGACTACCAAAACTTGAGCTCTCCAAGGCGATCGACTAGGTTCGATTATGCCCTCCTTTAGAAGTCGACTACTCTCCTCAGCAATAAATTGCGTATCAGCCCGAGAGTATCGTCGCAATTTAACGGCGACTGGGGTGCAGTCAGGAGTCAAATTGGGGAACAGCGACAGGGGTTCAATTTCCATCCCGGCCAGAGCGCACACAGAAAGAGTGTTGTCACCACCAAATTCCATTTCTAACCGGCCATGACGACAGAAAAAATCGTGTCCTAGCAATACTTCGGCACATAACGTTGGTAAGACCATTAAATGCACATCCGGAAACATTCGGCCATTAATCACTAGCTTCAGCCGGCATTCTCCTTTAGTACGTAGCCAAAGAGCTTGGGAAGCCATGAAAATTTGGCGTGTTGTCCCGAGAATCGACCAACCATGCTTCTGCACGAGTCGCATGTCAACATAGCTATCAGTAGCCTGTGTTGATCAAGGCGTTTGCAATCTGTCCCTCAATCATAACTGGAATAACAGCGCTGGACAGCCCAGACGGCCCGGTAGTTGTCGTGTCATCCAGAGGGGGCGATCGAACCACGCGCGTGGGCCCGACGCCGGCCAGCGTCGAGCGTGGAGCCGATCGAGCCCCAGGCGATGAAAGGTTCCCAGTCAAGGTCGCTCGAGCCGCGCGAGGCGCCGATTGTCTCTCGGCCGGCGAGATGATCCTAGCCAAGGTCGCGTGAGCCACGCGAGGCCCGCGCGGGGAGGTGATCCCAGTCAAGGCCGCGCGGGGTGCCGATTGTGCCTCAGGCGGTGAGAGAATCACGGACAATGTCGAGCGAGTTCGCCTGACCCGTGACGAGCGACATACCTTTGCAAAATGTCCTTTCCGAGAGCACGAGTGACACGTCGCTTCTTGAGCCGGACAAACTGACCTCAAATGATTCCGGTTTCCGCAGAAAAAGCACTTAACGTTACTCCCGACAGATGGAGCGACAGCAGCAGCGGCTGTCACGCTCGTGCCTGAAGCCTCGAGAGTGTCCGTTGTCCCGATTCCAGCAGAGGTTCAGCATCCGTTCGCTCCGTCGTAGCAGCACTCTCCGGTCGCTCACCAGTTATCCCCGCAGTGACGTACGGGCGACCGTACGCTCCGATTGTGTCTGCGCCTCGTAGTAAACGAGTGCCAACTCGTGCCTTCGCCAGCGTTAGATCCGTCGTTTCCAGCAATCTTTGACGTATTTATCGGCGAGTGAATCCCCGAAACAAAAGAATCACACATCAAATCATCACACATCTGTTCGTGCGACCGAGCTTCAGCTGTACAGTCCTTCGCTAAACGACGGAGGTCCTGGACGAAGTGGTCGATGGATTCCGAAGGGTCCTGTCATCGTGAAGCGAGCAGGTAGCGAGTATAGACCACGCTCCGAGTCAATGTAGATTCGACGTAGTTCCGCTTCGGCGGTAGCGAACATGTCGCACTGAGAAATGTACTCGTAAGCAGAATGGGACACGTGGGAGATAAGAACAGCTAGCTTGGTCTCGCCCGGGAGGTCCGCCTGGGCTCCCAGGTAGCTTGTAATTAGACATAGCTAGTGCTTGAGCTGGGCAGACGAGTCCAGCGCTTGAGGGTCCGCTCCGAAGATCAGTACATGTATCAGCGTGCGAGTCATGACGAACTCGTTCAAGACAAGAGACGTATTTCGATTAATTGTTGTAAAAACCAGAGTTACAACATTGGCTCTGTTCGTGAGTTTAATCGAAATAGATCCCTAGCAATACCTGTAAAGAAAACCAGCGAACATCATATCAATATTCAGCATTATCTGGATCAGTAATGGGTTTACAATCGGCCACAAGCAAGCCTTGAACAAAGTGGTTATACGTACCATCTAATTAGGCACCTACATAACATACAATAAATGTCACAGGTATGATTGCTGCGCTGGATGTCTGAGATCTTTATAACTGCCGCGCAGTGGACAGAAGTTGCATGACACCTGGTTTCAAACTTAGACACAATTTCACGACAACAATAGTGAAACTGCTTTGAGATTCTTGGCTTGTAAATGGTTTCCGTCAACATGTAAGCAAATATTTTAACAAATGATTGAGAACAATTCAATCGATTGATATACAATGACAGGGGATACATCAATCAAATAAAACACCACGTGCCATTTGTAAGAACACAAACAAAGACAATTTGGCTTCGACAAGGGTCAAAATAATTCGAGGATAACTCTCCACAACACGTGCAAATCGTCCGCATTCCAGAACTGTGAGCCACTCTGGCCAGTGATCTCTGTACATTTTGGTGCAAAACCAGCCCGCAAGCCCTGGCCTGCTAAAACTGGCCAGCATCAAGGATGCAGAATATAAAGCACCCATTGAGGAGTTGAATGGAACTCCACAATACCCCTACAGCAGGCATAAAACTAGATGCTAAACACAAGCCAAGCTGTGCAGATGTTGGCTACAAGGACGTACCAACATACCAGGAAACATTTGTGAGATCGTCAAGGAAAGGTATATTATGGTGAACCTTGACAATTTCAAATTGAATCCTTACAAATGCAAATGTCTTCACTTTGAGTTTATCATTTCCTTTCCAGCTTAAACTTTCTTGCATTTTGCAGCAACACATGATGTTGGATGTAATGGATATTGTCCTGTAATGTTAACATTGGGCAAACCTTAAATATTATACTGACGTGCCTGAAACTTGAGGCAAGAAATGACATGGCTAGAAATGGCTAGAAATGACCTTATGACATTTGAGTTAAAGAAATGAACAAAAATTGTGTTAATATTTCTTTTAAACGGGAGAAGTTTATGATCTCTGCCAAAATTTTGTGCTCTGGCTTCACTTTCACAATGACATTATGGTCTACTGATGAAGAACTGATAAGCAAAAAAAGCATTGATTGTTCCTATGGCAACCATAAGAACAGTATTAAAATATGATTAGCCCACTGCTCTACTTTTGGCCACAGAATTCTGAAGATGCCTCATGCATCAGCTTGAATTGACTGATTATATGACTTAGCTGCCATTATCTCACCCAGGGAATAATTTATCTGAAACCTTGACACATCGTTGGATGATCACCCATATTGTATCATGCTCATGAACAGGAACATTCTGAGTGGCATGAAAGAGACAGATGTTAGCTGGTCCGATTGGAAGCATATCAGATCACTTAAAATGTGACTTGGTTCAGTCAACATAAGAACAGGTTGCTCGCGAGAATATGTTGTGGTCAAACCAGTGGAGCTTATGATGTAAACAGTCCCACTTGTTTATGAACAAAACAGGACCTGTATATACACAAAGGGAACTAGGCAAAGGAATCAGGCACACGGTGACATATCCTTCTGAGATACATCTCGGTATCTTTAACATCCACAACATAAATGAAAATACCACAAGCACCTGAAAAGTCTACAACCTAACCCAGGTTCAAAATCCTAACTATCACAGGCGTTTGTCCATTGTTGACTAAAGTTCTTTTAATTAGTGAAAGATAACACAAGTTTTCTAATATCTGTCCAGCATATGATATATGTACGACTCCATTAAGCCTGGTGTTGGCTTAACGGTTAAGGTGGCTGGCTTGAGATCTTCGGGTCTTGAGTTTTAACTCCTGTGATGCCGTTGAAATAACACCAGGTGCATCGACTCAGCCTCTCGTCCTTCTGAGGTCAGCAAAATGAGTACCGGCTTACTGGTGACAGGGACACTGCATCAGGGGCACAACCATGCTCCCAGAAATGATGCGACCAGCAGCAACAGGCTGCATAAGTAACTAGAACGGCACCCATAAGAGAGCATACCTCCGGCTGTTTGACCATATCACTCAATGGTGAAGAATCACTTTAAAAATTCTACTAGCTGGATCCGGATCCGGATCTTCAACGAAATTGAATCGATACTTCCTTGTCACACACCCAACCTCTCCTCTAAGTTTCATCCAAATCCGTCCACAACTTTTTGAGATATCCTGATAAGTATCATTTTTGGCCCCATCTCTCAATGGTGAAGAATGACTTAAAAAATTCTACTCGCCGGATCCGAATCCGGATATTCACCAAAATCTAATCACTTCGTCCTTGTCACATACGCTACATCTCTGCCAAATTTAGTCCGAATCCATCCACAACTTTTTGAGATATTTTGTTCAAAAACGGACAGACAAACATACAGACAAACAAACCAACAGACAAAACAGAAAACATAACCTCCATCCACCTTTGGTGGCAGTGGTAACAACAATTACTCCACAATTGACACCACTATTTGTGTGAAAATAAAACAAAAGAGTAAGGTAGGAGGAATAAAAAAATGAAAAAAAGAGAAGAATACATAAAGAAAACACTTTTATGAAGGTGATGGCAAAGCAGTATTGGCAAAAAATGAGGAGGGTATGCATGTGGATCCAGGCACAAGCTCATGAAGCCCAGCAGATGCATGCACAGCACAGTCCAACACAAGCACACACACCACAGCACATTTACGCACATTCCTTTCTACATGCCAAATCCTCCCAGCCATACAAACCTCAATCTATTACTACCTCTCGATATTTGGTTAATTCCTCATTAAAATGATCAGCTGTCTGCATTCACCACAATTCCTGGCAAACTATTGCATAGACCAACCAGAGAGCTCATAAAACAATTTGATTTGTCGTGATGATGTAAAATGTCGAAATATTTTTGTCTATTTGTCGAATAGTTGTCTATTTTGAAAAAAATATTTTTCATGTAAAATGTCGAAAGTACTGCTAAACGGAAGGGTTTTGAAAGTGCCAAAAAGACGATTTGTGTTCTACAGTGTTCAAGTGTATAAATCAATTGAAATAAAATAAATATTTTACAGGTCGAAGAAAAAAAAAAGATTCGGTAAGTTTTCAGCTGTTGATGCAGTCTTATACACCACCTTATTTAACACGTACATTAGTTATTCGTGCCTATTGTTTGTGTCCTTTATGCTTATGGTGTCCTTAAAACAGTAGGTTTCCTGTTTGGAATGATTTAAAATTTTGTTTGACTGTTACACAGGCAGACAGAGAAAAACAACTATCTCACTTCTCTCTGCGTATGTGCGATTTACGAATGATGCACATGACGAATTCAGAGCCAAAGTACTACTAAACTACAGGTGTTCTGATTTCTTTTCAAAATACAACATTCCATTGAAATCAAGTTGTTCCTCGATCACAAACTGATATTTGTAGACAGACTGAGGTGAACCAAATTGCTTAACCCTGCTTCTTGTTTCACATGTGCAGGGTAACTTGAGTAAAAACACAAGCATCCCTATCTTATGTCATCTCAGTTCTTGCTCCCTTTGCATTTTTTTGTCTTTTTTTTGCATTTTTGTCATGCTGTACATCCAAAGTTATATCCTCATTCCCTCTTCAAAAAAAAAATCCACTTCATTTACTTTGCCAATCACTTTTGAATATCTTGAAAATATCCATCATATATTTTCATAATCTTCTCTTCTCCGACACCAACAATCCCATCTTTTCAAATCTTTCCTCATAACGAAGACCGAACAGCACAGGCAACATTCGAGTCACACCTTCTCTAAGGCAACAATATAATTGTTATAAATTGGTGATGATGAAGCCAAACCTTGATTCTCTGGAACTCAACATGAATTATGGGAAACATTGCAGAATGCATGGAACATTGGAACAACCTCCCAATGGAATTTTCTACAAAAATCGCAGGAAAGCATATCTGCTGCTTTGCATGAAAGATGTGGTCATGCCAAATATTGAAATTTCATGCATTCTTCTTCCTCTTCTTCTTCTTCTTTAATGTCCCAATTATTCCCACATTCTTGTGGGGTTGGCGGGAGGAAGTTTTTAGCCGAAGTCTTTCACGAACCGGCTGGCCAGGCCTGATGCTCAACTAAATACTGCTGCTCAATTAAATAGTTAGGGCAGGAATCGGGAACTTGTTCATGGTGCCAGCAATAGCTCACCTACTCCTCGAGAAGAACATTGTGGGATCTTTAACATACACCAACTAGTGCCGGCAGAAGCCAGTCGCCGACTGGGCATCCTCCGTCATGTGAAGTTTTTCCTTGGCACACCTGAGCACCTCACCACATACAAGGCTTTTATCCGCAGCTCAATGGAATACTGTTCCCCCCTCTGGGCCGGTGCTCCTGCCTCACACCTAACTCGGCTTCACGCTGTTGAAACCAAAGCTTTCAGAATCATTGGAATCTCTCGCGATGACGCTAACTCCGAGGGCTTTCACTCACTCACCACAGGCAGGTTTGGTGGTCTTTCTGTCTTCTACCGACTCCTCTCCGGCCTTGCTCCCCCAGATCTGTCTGTGCTCTGTCCCCCAAATATTCCTACAAGATCTGCCATCTTATATTCAAATATATTATATTTTGTAACTTTGTAATTTGTAAATATTTGTAAAATATATTCTGTTATTTGTATTATATTTGTGGCATCAAATATATAACATCAAATATTCCTACAAGAGGTCGCCCAACATCTGCCAGCAACCCTTTCATGGTGAAACTGACAAAATCAAGACTCTCTGCTCACCTTCACTCTTTCATTCCTCTTTTCTCCCGCCTCTGGAACAAACTCCCCCACTCTCTTCAATCCCACTCCTCCCTCCAGGTCTTTAAAACAGCTGTTTACCACCATCTCTTATCTTCCCCCATTCAAAACCTTTATCTTTTCTACCCCCACTAATTCACCCCAGATCCACTTTTTTGAAATACCGACTTCTTTCCTGGAAGTCCTAGCAGTGTCCATGTGTTTTCCACCTCTCACCCCCCACCCCCCTTCCCCATGGCCCTCCCTAACCCTCTCCCTCCCACAGAACTCCCGATGTCCCTGTTAGTGCTTCCCTCTCTCTTCCCATCTTGTCTCCCGCTACCTTTATCTTATGTTTTATGTGTCAGTTTGTTTTTATGTGATTAATGGTAGCTCTTACACGAGCCTCGATCTTGTACACAAAAAATAAAAAATATAAAAAGTCAGTAAGCCATGTGTGGAGTTGGCATAGGATGCCACAGGCAGATAGTCTGGAAAGTAAGGCAGGATGCCAAACTGTATCAAAAGCACAATATTTGTCCAGAGACATAGCCCTGATTTCATGTCCGATATTGAGGGCCTCCATCCATTGTTCAAGGTAGAGTGACCTGGTCAGAATGATGGCAATAGCTTGCCTACTCTTTGACGAGTAAGCTCTGTGGCATCTTTAACAAACACCAACAAATACAAGCAGACAGGACTCCCATACTGTGATGCAATGTCCTATCTGCAAAGCAACTAGCTGACACGTTATAGTCAGGCTGAGAATGAAAACCAGACTGTACAGCTGAAATGCAAATGTGCTCCCACTGCAGCACAAAACATCAACATCAGTGATGTAAGAATATTGTATATAGGATGTCGATTTACTACATGGCTCTCAGACTCTGCTTGTCAGAACTTTACATAATATCATATGGTGATGGGTTTTCTACTTTTAAATACGTATGGTGGAAGGGGGCCAAGTTAAACAAGTAAAATTTGAGGAAAGTAAAAGAGGGATGAGATAATAATAAAAAGGATTGCTAGGGAAGTGAGGGTTAGGAGAGAAATATCTGAAAATCTGAAATGGAGAGAGAGAAAGGAAAGGAGGTTGAGAGTCATGGCAGTAGTGATGAGAGGAAAGACATGTACGAGGCATTTGGAGTGGGGTGGGGATTTAAAAAAATTCCATCATTTTAGCATTATATCAAATGCATAAGGCATCGACCTAAATATGTACAAAAGGCATTAAATATATTGTTGTGGATCTCCCGAAGCCCGTCGACGTACAGAGGGGGGGGGGGGGTTAAGCCCCTTTTCCCCCTCTGGTCTTCGTGTCCACGAGACCGAGTCGCCACTCCCGCAGCGAGCGTGGAAAAGGGTCACGGGTCGATGCCACACGTACCTTTGGTACCCACACTGCCACAAAAACGGGGACCGGACCTCACACAAGCCACGCTAATAGAGTACGCCGAGCGGTTTGCGTATCACGTGACTCAGGCCGTTACTTTGATTGAACCCGATTCGAGCAGTTTTGTTCGTGCGATGCTAAGCCAATAGTGAAATGACGGGAACGGTCAAATAAGAGGAAGAACATGGGTTTATTTATAATGTACTGGGCGAAGAGACACAGAGCAGGCACTTAAACAGTCTTAACTTATCCCCAGACAAAGGGCACACTCACTCACGCGGGGAAAAGGAGGAAGAGCAGGTTCGCGCGCCAAACGCGCCTTGCCGTCGGTCGCTCCCGGACAGCTCGCCCGGCGTAGCCCTCTGGTGGTCACGCCACGTATGCAGGGAGCCCAGGTAGGAGGGCCGTTGGCGTAGGTGGCTCCGGGATGGATCGTCTCCACACCGCGCGATTAATACAGCCGCAGAGCGCAGGGCACGGGGAATGTTCGTGTACAGAGACTATAACAAGCAACTCAATCCACTCGCGGTGGGACAACAGCTCTGACGCACTCTCTCTCGTTCTCGTTCTGACTCTCCCAGATTCTGCCTCTCACCGTCTCTGTCGCTGACTCGTTCTCTCTCGTCTGCCGCGGGGGGCTCGGGGTAGGGTTTTATATGGCCCCTCCCCGGCCTTACCCGAATGTTCCATGCCCCTCCTCTCGTGGCCGTGGTGAGCCACTCCCCTCGAGCTCTGATTGGCGGCTCGCTGCTTACCGGCCACTCCCCCTGCAGCTCCTCCCTTCGGCCTTGCCAGACTTGTTCCAGGCCGAGCACATGGCATTCTAGCCCAATCGAGACCTACTCGCTGGCCTGCTCAACGCAAAACTAACACAGGAAAGGAGACTACGCTTACATTTACTAAGAAATAACTGAACTACAGCGAGGCTACATGTTATGGTGCGTCTACCTACGAGGGGGGTTATCCTTTATTCACAAAACCACAACAATATATATTTTTTAAATAAAATAATTAATATTGGACTATCAATCGGAAAAAGTAACAAATTAATTTTGAAACTTTCACATGATCAGACGACCACCTAGATTATGTAGTCATTTTTGTTTTACAGAATAGTTGTCTTCATAATTAAGGTTTTACAATGTAGAAGCAAAAAAATTTTTTTTAATCATCAAACTGCTGCAAGAGTAATCTAACATGTTTTGCATCGTATGATCCAGAGCTGCCCTCATCTTGTGTATATTGTTATGTTTGTGGGGGGTCGACAATGATTACCTTAGAGCCAGGTAGAAGTGTATAGATTACCATGCCCTGCATGTCGCGATGAAGAAGAAGAAACCCCATGTACATAAGTAGGGAATCCGTTAGACTGTATGTCGTGTAAGAGCAGGGGTGGATCCAGGAGGGGGGGGGGGGTGCAGGGGGTGCGCACCCCCCCCCCCTTCAATCCAGGATGAGGGGGGGCAGGGGGTGCAAATCTGCTGAACTGTTGGACCAGGGAAGAACGCAAGGAACTGCAGAAACTTCCAAGAACACACGAAATGCCATTTCTGACAATCAATTTTTAAAAATTTCCTGGGGGAGGACCCCCAGTCGCCCTCTTTATCCGCCCCCCCCCCTAGCGCTATAGTTTCATGCACCCCCCACCCCCCACGTCTTGAAATTCCTGGATCCTCCCCTGAAGAGCATATCTTTGTTCCCATGATGAGGAGTGGGGTTATGTTAATTAGTTAGGGATTGAATGAATGAATGAATGATCGTTTTGAGGCCATTTTTCCCCGCTAAAGCGGGGGTTGGCCTTGCAGGCCCCATGACAATCATGGTTCCCTGTTTGAGGCAATGTTTTTATGGCCGGATGCCCTTCCTGACGCCAACCCTTGGTCATGCTCTTACGATGCGCAGGGATACGGTGTACCGATTCTAAACCGGGGTACACACTGGGATCATTCATCCCAGCAAGCTGGTACTCAATTTGCCGACCTCGGAAGGATGACAGGCTGAGTCAACCCCCCTGGTGTTAATTCAGCGATCGACCGGGATTCGAACCCAGGATCCTAGGATCCCAAGCCGGCACCCTAACTGCTAAGCCAACACCAGGCTTTATGGGTAATTAATCCCCTGTATGTAATTGCCTCTGTTATTTCCCCTCTGTTCTTTATGACAATGCAGCACACACACACACACACACACACAAAGCCAGCAATCGTGCATTAATAACACTAAATAAAAACCAACCGGAAACAGGACATTCAACCACCGCTGATACCACCGACGGGTGATCACAAGAGCAGGCAGGTCCGTAAGGCCACGCCCCAGAGAGCAGTGATTGGTTAGGATTGTCGAGCAACGAAGAGATGTCGGATGACGTCAGAGCCTTGAGTACAAAGGAGTTGGAGGGCCGACATTTTCTCTCTCGGTTTCTGGATCTGGAAGTGAACGGTCACCGATAACCTCTTGCGCCAGGGACATTGGAGGTCTCAACGATCGGTAGGATGAGCGCGGCTGGAGTGACCGAACGGGCGTGGGCTGCTCGCTTTGCGCACAGAACCAGGAGTGAGCGGACTGCACAAGGAGGCCTGTTTCCCATGCACAGACTGCACATCCTGGGCCTGTGGTTTCTTTTCCCGCATGAGGACGGAGGGGGGAGGGGATGGGGAGGGGGGGCCTGTGACGATCCCGGACGATCAAGGGGGCCAGAGCTAAGTCACAATCACCCACATTTTTATTTTCACTTTTATTGTTCCCTTTGTCTGTATACAAGTCTGTGGGGGGTGCTCCATTTAGGAACTTTAGTTTTGTCGTGCATTATTTGGTTACCGGCATTTCTTCAATAAAGCCGGTATTTTTGTACATTTGAATCCGTGTCGCTTTGAGTCGATTTTCGCAGGTGCGAAGACGTCTGGTGGAAGCAGTCCAGGTAAGTTCGTCATTCTCCTTTCCCTCACGTGTAAAGAACACCACAATTTTTGACTGAACGCCTTGGAGTTAAGCTCGATCGGCAATCCGTCCAAGACCTGTCTTTATCGGCACGGACAGGACAATATTTACAGTTCATCCTTTGTTGCCATATCTCACCATGCATGAAAGAATAGATTTTACCACAAGTCTCATCATGCTGCAAGTACAAATGTGTTGTGAAGTCACCAATGATCATTCAATGCAATTATCCATGAAGTAGTGGATGTTAAAAAGCAAACTACCATCGGAAACAAGCAAATAAAGTGAAAAAGTTCAATATTGCAAACATCATAATCCACCAATATTTTATATTACAAAAAATGGCAATCTATTAAACAAGCTGCATAAACCGGTGAAACAAGCAGTAAATAAGATTGCATTTCAGATGAGAAAGAGGCTGTCTGTCATTAGTTGCAAAAAAGTTAACTAAAACGTCACATCGCGATGTGTGTCAAAATGAACACGAGGTACTTACCACGGAATTTATTTGGTGGGTTGTTCAAATCACCAGCAGTAGGCTGCACCACACATCTGTCATCCACCAAGCTTTTAAAGGAATAAAAAGCACAAAGCAAAGTTTGCTCCAGATCTTCCATGTTTTAAAAGCTTTAAAAATATCAATCCATCTGGACTCAACAGTTAGGATGAGGAATGATCTTTTAATAAATGGGCATATGAGACTCAATCGCATAATGACATAGAAATATCAAAGTTTATGTATATTTTTGGCCCAAATACTATTTGTGAAAAATAAATAATAATAATTATTAAATATATTAACATTGCAAACAAAACAAAATTTTGTTCAATATATTATTCAATGTGGGGCTACTCACTTCAAAGGAAATTGAACTGCATTTTCCTTCAACGATTCATAAATTAAGACCATATAATGAGGGTAAGTTGAAACAAGGGGTGGGTCAATCAATACGGCATTCTTTGAATAATTAATTGAATTATACACCCCAAACATTCGGTATATGTCACGAGTTTCCATAGGCAAGGGTGTGGAGCCATTTATGGTTCTAAAAAAAATAACATTCTTTCTTAATTGTTAGCCTGAGCTCCTCACCACATACAAGACTTTCATCTGCAGCTCAATGGAATACTGCTCTCCCCTCTGGGTCGGTGCTCCTGCCTCACACCTAGGTCGGCTTCACGGTGTTGAAACCAAAGCTTTCAGAATCTTTGGAATCTCCCGCGATGAAGCTACCTCCGAGGGCCTTTCACTCACTTACCGCAGGCAGGTTGGTGGTCTTTCTGTCTTCTACCGACTCCTCTCCAGCCTTGCTCCCCCAGCTCTCTCTGTGCTCTGTCCCCCAAATAGTCCTACAGGTCGTCGCACAAGATCTGCCAGCAACCCTCTTATGGTTAAACTGCCATAAGTTTGAACTTATGACTAAGAACTCAAGACTCTCTATTCACCTTCACTCTTTCATTCCTCTTTACTCCCGCCTCTGGGACAAACTCTCTCACTCTCTTCAATCCCACTCCTCCCTCCAGGTCTTTAAAACGGCTGTCCACCACCATCTCTTATCTTCCCCCTTTCAAAATCTTGATCTTTTCTACCCCCGTTAATTCACCTCACATCCACTTTTTTGAAATACCGACTTCTTTCCTGGAAGTCCCAGCAGTGTCCACGTGTTTTTTTTTTTACCTCTCCCATCCCCACCCCTTCCCATGCCTCCCCCTCCCCCCAAGCCCTCTCCCTCCCACAGATCTCCCGATGTCGCTGCTCTCCATATTGTTCTCCCGCTCCCTTTATCTTGTGTTTTATGTGCAAATTTGTCTTTTTTGTGATCAATGTTAGCTCTTACACGAGCCTCGATCTTGTATACAAAATAAAAATCCTAAAATTTACTCTAAATGGTTCTGGATTGTCTTCCTCACTACGGTTGCACTGCGGTGTCTTAGTTGTGGTTACATTGGCCACATGAAGCGTTTGTGTTCACTCAATTAGAAGCAGCCTACCCTCAGATGTTGCTGAAAATTATTCCCAATTTAATGTTGCCGCCGCCCCACCCCACCCCTCCCCAACCTCCTCTCCTCTCAAGAAAAAAGCAAGACGAACTGGTAGAACAAGCAAATACTAGTAGCATGTAGGAACGTTCAAGGACCATCAGGCATTTCTTCTTGTTCTTCTGCCATTGCAGACATCTACACCCTGGCTGTGCAGACCAGTACAATGCAGATATGTTCAAGATATTAAGCCGAGGTCGGACTACATTACATCCACGCATGTAGGAAGCAACCTTCATCCATTCCACGCAGGGGTGGATCCAGGGATTTCAAGACGGAGGGGTGCACCAAGACATAGCGCGGAGGGGGAGAGGAGGTCTGGGGATCCTCCCCAGGAATATTTTTTCAAATGGATCGTCAGAAACGGCATTTCATGCGTTCTTGGAAGTTTCTGCAGTTCCTTGCGTTCTTCCCTGGTCCAACGGTTCAGCAGATTCGCGATGACTAATGGCCAGATAGAGGAACTGGTGAACCGACTTGACCAGCTGTTCCTTCTGCTATAGATTGATGAATTTTGTGTGTGTGTGTGTGTGTGTGTGTCTGTGTGTGCGCGTGCATGTGGCATGTTTTTGTGTAGTTCTACTAGAGCTTTCTGATAAGGAATTTCTGATGTGTGTAGTTCTACCGAAATGATTGTTATGATCTCCTGAGTTAATTAGGCGAATTAACTACAAATAATGGTTTTCTACCGTTGCACTTGGAGTGTTTTACAATAAAGCAAAAGTGATTTAAAACCTCTGAGCGTTCGTTGGTAAGCTGCCTGGAACGCTCCTTATTCAAAATAATTTGGACACGAGGGTCGTTCCAGGATATTCATAGCTTATAATTTATAATCGAAAATCCGATGGGGGGATGGGGGGATGGGGGGATGGGGTAACCCCCCCCCCCCCCCCACCACTCACCCCCCTGGATCCGCCAGTGCCAAGGACCCTATATTGTATCGTCAAAAGGAATTTGTGCATTCTCTCATTCTCTTTTAACATTGAAAGATTAAAGGTGTTGCCCCGACCCCTGTCCATGGTATGTCTGTAAATGGTGACTGCTCGGCTTTGGGGGAACCCCATCACCCCTCCCTTCAAGGTATCTGTTGTCACAGCTATCTGTTTGAAGTCTTGATGTTTAGGTGTTTCGGTTTTGTCCCTGTCTTTTCATCATGTATACATTTACTTTATTCCAATATTTATATGAGTAGCATTCTTAATATCAACATTGAGTTTGTATCCCCCTTTTGTGTGGAAAAAGCAGTAAGGCAGGGATGTCCACTCACAGGTGCTTTACATGCCTCATTGCTTGAACCTCTTTTGACTACTTTTAGGGGACCATTGGTACCCTTTTGAAATTTCTAAGATTATTATTATTATTATTATTATTATTATTATTATTATTATTATCTCACCTGAAACAAAGTTCAGAGGAGCTTCAGCAAAGGTGCATCGTCCGTCCGTCAGTCCGTCCGTAAACACTTGCAACTTCTTCTCCAAAACCGCTGAAGGGTTTGTAACCAAACTTGGCACAAATGATATTTGTTGTGTTGTGACTCAAGTTTGTTCACGGCATTAAAGAAATCGTGGTCTAAGGGGGTCTACATTGGATCGTAGGGATCGTTCGATTGTTCTACATAAAAGTGCATCCAGGTTTGACCCCCCAAAATAGGTATTTGCTTTTTCCTCTGAAACAACACACACGATTTCGATGAAACTTGACCACAACCTTCACCCCCCATGGTTTACCAAAGTTTGTTCACGGGACTAAGAAAATCGAAGTGTGGAAGGGTCTACGGGAGGGTGGGGGAATGGGGGGCGCGGCGGTCAAAGTGGGTCCAGGTTTGACCCCCCCCCCCCCCCCCCCACCAAAAAAAATAGGTATTTGCTTTCTTCTCAGAAACTACAGACGCAATTTCGATGAAACTTCACCACAACCTTCATCACCCGTGATGTATCAATATTTGATCAAGGCATTAGAAAAATTGGGGTCTGGGGAGGTATATGGGGTTGGGGGAGGAGGGGGCGGGGTTGCCCCCCAAAATAGGTATATTTTTGTTTGTTTGTTTAAAGTCTTATGATTATGTTCGTATGAGTCTACATGCTGCCCTGTCTTATAGCAACCATTGAAATTGGTTTAAAATACCTTTAGTCGGTGCAGTATACTGTTTATTCTACCAGGTGAGCGCCAGGGGTATTGCCCCGATGTTTATTATTATTATTCCTCAAACCGTTCATCGTAGGAATTTGAAACTTTGACCAGGTATGATATACCACTTCACTTGATGCACATTCCAAGTATGACGTCATAGGTCACGTGACCTGGCGGCCATGTTGGATTTATTGAGAATCTTTAAAAAATCTGTCTCCTCCTTCATTTTCCAACCTATTGAGTTGAAATTTGGCATACATATTATAGTCCACCTCAAGGTGAAGAACGCTCTTTTCTCCGATTTTTTATTTTTTTGCTAATTAGTCCACAGCATGCCAATTAAGAAAGTACTGACTCAGCATTTTCTTTTATTATTAATATTGTGATTCCATAAATTTTGTATCGACCTACAGGCCAAACCGTTAGTTAGATGAACTTGAAACCTTGACCAATTACAGTATGTCACTTGATTGGATGCATATCCTAAATATGACGTCATAGGTCACGTGACATGGCAGCCATATAGGATTTTATGAAAACATTTAAAATGCATCTCTGCCTTCATTTTTCGACTGATCGAGTTGAAACTTTGACCAATTGTTAGTATGCTACGTGATTCGATGCATATTATTGCATACATCAATAGACTATGAGATCATAAATTGGATGCACACTTGTTAGTATGCTACGTGATTGCATAGGTGCAAAAACAGATCCTTGCAACTACAGACACATCAGCCTGCTCCCAATAATCAGCAAGGTCATGGAATCGATCATCGCTTCTGACATCAAATACTTCCTCTTCTCCAAAGCCTTATTCTCGGATCATCAATTTGGATTCAGACCAGGTCATTCTACTCTGAACATGCTGCTTCTGCTGTCTCAACAATGGATGGAGGTCCTCAATGCCAAAAAGGAAATCAGAGCTGTCTCCCCTGACATATATCGTGCCTTCGATACGGTCTGGCACCCCGCCCTGCTCACCAAACTCTCCTTGTATGGTAGTTTGCAGACTTCCTTTCTGGTCATAGTCAACGTGTGGCCCTGAATGGAATTATCTCTTCTCCCCTTCCTGTTCAGGCTGGAGTTCCTCAAGGCAGTGTTCTGGGCCCTGTGCTTTTTCTGGTCTTCATTAACGATCTCTCCGACTCTCTGGAAAATCCTCTCTATCTATTTGCTGATGACTCAACTCTCTGCCGCTCCATATCCCAACCCTCAGATCGGCAGGCAGCAGCCTCTCCACGCTCTGCAGACCTGGACAATATCACAAACTGGTCAAACAAGTGGAACATGTCCTTCAATCCTAACAAATATCACACTCTCACTTTGTCTATCTGAAAAGACCGACTGGACAACCCTCCCATCTACTTTCTGAACAATCCTCTTGAAGAAGTTCTGTCGCTCAAGCTTTTGGGTCTCAATATCTGCCATGATCTTTCCTGAGAAAACCACATTTCCAAGCTGGCTTCCAAAGCCAGTCGCCGACTGGGGCATCCTCCGTCGTGCAAAGTCCTTTCTGGGCACTTCTGAGCTCCTCACCACATACAAAGTTTTCATCTGCAGCTCAATGGAATACTGCTCTCCCCTCTGTGCTGGTGCTCCTGCCTCACACCTAGCTCGGCTTCACACGGTTTAACTTTAAACCAAAGCATTGAGAACCATTGGAATCTCCCGCGATGAAGCTGATTCTGAGGGTCGCTCTCTCTCTCTCTCACCGCAGGCAGGCTGGTGGTCTTTCTGTCTTCTACTGACTCCTCTCCGGCCTTGCTCCCCGAATATTCGGGTGGTCCCCCAAATACTCTGGTTGTGCTCTGTCCCCCTAATATTCCTGCAGGACACACAAGATCTGCCAGCAACCCTCTTCTGGTGAAACTGCCAAAATCAAGACTCTCTGCTCACCTGCACTCCTTCATTCCTCTTTTCTCCCAACTCTGGAACAAACTCCCTCACGCTCTTCAATCCCACTCCTCCCTCCAGGTCTTTAAAACAGCTGTTCACCACCATCTCTTATCTTCCCCCATCCAAAACCTTGATCTTTTCTACCCCCGTTAAAACGCCCCAAATCCACCTTTGAATCCCCAGCTTCTTTCCTGAGGTTCCTAGAAGTGTTCATTTGCTTTGTACCGTATACCCCTCTCCCTCCTCCCCTGCTTCCACAGATCTACCGGCGTCCCTGTTCTCTTATGTTGTTATGCTTGTGTGCTTTCCTCTCTCTCCCTCTTGTCTCCCACTCCCTTCATTGCATGTTTTGTGTGTCTGTGCATGTTTTCATGTTCAATGTGCTATTCATGTTTTCACGTCATAGGTCACGTGACATGGTGGCCATATTGGATTTCATGAAAACATTTCAAATGCATCTCCTTCATTTTTTGATCGATCGAGTTAAAACTTTGACCAATTATAGTATGCCTCTTTATTGGATGCATATCCTAAATATGATGTCATAGGTCATGTGACATGGTGGCCATACTAGATTTCATGAACACCTTTAAAATGCATCTCCTTCATTTTTCAATTGATTCAGTTCAAACTTTAAACATTCGGATCCAGCCTGCCGTTGCCAATGACTCTGGTGCATCAATGACTCTGGTGCGCACTTGTCCAATCATGGTGGGGCGTTTTTGTCCCTGGATAATCACTGCTCGCAGTTTTAATTTTAAGTATGTATTTGTCTGACTGGATGTGGATTACCCCCCACCCTCCCTCTTCCCAACCCCACCTACTCTCCTACTATAATCAGTACAGCTTATGCTGATGGTATCTGTGTTATCAACTGGTGATACTGCTGCAATAATGAATTGTTTAAACTGCTTTGAGAAAGCTTCATCAGCTAAAATAAAGTGGGGCAAAAGGGAAGCACTGTGGTTGAACCTTCCCCTCGTTTCCATTCTGTCATCTCCTCTTCTCCCTTCTCTCACCGTAAAAAATAATTTGAGGAAAGATGGAATCAAATTTTTGGGAGTTTTCCTTGGTCCTGGTAATTTTGTGAGACTCAACTGGGAAGGCGTGCTCAAACAAATTGAACTACATTTGCAGAAATGGAAAGAACTACTGTGCCAGCTAACTTATCAGAGCAGAGTACTGCTAATTATAAACCTGGTTACCTCTATTCTATGACACAAAGTTCTCACTTTGCAACCAACCACTGCAATGGTGGATGAAATTAAAATGTGTTACTCACTTTTTCTGGTCTGGAAACCATTGGCTGCATTCAGAAAAATATCAAAAAGAGTTTACTTTCAAGTTTTACAGCAAGCCTGTCGAAATGTAGTGTGTACAAACTATTCCAGGATTTGTCAAAAATGCTTATACAACTGGTTGTTTGTTTCATTTAAGTTTCATCTATACAACGTTTTGTATAGTTGTTACTGTGTACACAAAGCCTGGTGTTGGCTGAACGGTTAAGGTGGCTGGCTTAGGGTCTTAAGGGTCTTGAGTTTGAGCCAGTCGTACCGATTAAATAATACCAGATGGGTTGACTCAACGTGTCATCATTCTGAGGTTGGTGAAATAAGTATGAGTTTACTGGTAACAGCACTGGATCAGTGGCACAGCTGCGCTGCGAGAAAAAAGAAAAAAAAAAGATTCAACCAGCAGCCACACAGGCTGCATACGAAACAACAATCCAAAAGCACAAAGCACAAAACAGGGGAAAGCAATTGTTTCACTGTCTGTGCATTTGTCAGTCTTTCACTCTGTCTGTGCGTCGGTCAGTCTATGATCGAGGAACTACTTCATTTTTTTTCAATTTAACTTCATATTTTGAACAATGTAAACATGAATCGGTTTGCTTACACTTCCAAAAACCTGCAGTTTAGCAGTACTTTGGCTCTGTATTTGGCAAAATTGTGCAGCGTCTCGTCCCACATGCACACAGCAAGGTAAAGCAATTACTTCCAACTGTTTGTATGTCTGTCTGTCTATCCCAAAAAAATGGAACATCAATACAAACAAGAAAATTTCTGTTTTTGGGAACGTCATAAAGGACACAAACAACAGGTATGAATAACTAGTTTTAAGTGTTAAATAAGGTAGTGTGAAAGACGGTATATCCCAAATGCATCAATGATGGTAAACTTTTGACTCAAAAGTTTGTTTTTTTTCCTTCAGCCTTTGAAACTTTTATTTAACTTCAAAGGAATTATACACTCAGTGTACAACACATTAGGAACACCTTCCTAATAATGAGTTGCACCCACTTTTGCGCTCAGAACAGCCTCAATTTGTCGGGGCATGGACCCTTCAAGGTGTCGAAAGCATTCCACGGGGATGTTGGCCCATGCTGACTCCAATGCTTCCCACAGTTGTGGATCTCTACTCTGAATAGCTCATTCCATCTCATCCCACAGATGCTCAATTAGATTGAGATCCTGTGACTGGGCAGGCCACTGCAGTAAGCTGAATTCACTGTCATGTTCGTGGAACCATTAATGGACAATCCGAGCCTTGTGGCACGGAGCATTATCCTGCTAAAGAAATCCATTCACAGATTGATACACTGCAGCCATGAACGGATGCACCTGATTGACAATGATGTTCAGATATCCTGTAGCATTCAAACCTTGCTCCACTTTTATCAAGTGTGCCATGAAAACACACCCCACACCATCACACCACCACCATCAGCCTGCAATGTTGACACACCGCATGATGGATGCAAGTACTCATGTGGTTTTCTCCATACCCTAATCCTATGGTTCGTCTATGTCTCTGTCTCTGTCTTCCCACCACATGGTGCCTGCACATGGTACTCTGCTACATGCCACGTCCTCATGGTACTCTGCTGTACCATGTGTGCAATGATGGAGCATTGTCTTCAGGAAAGGCTGGATGGCATCCCCTGTGAATTTTATAAAACCTTTTGGTACATTATTGGACTAGAACGGTTGGAAGTTCTACAGGAAAGTTTTCAAGTTGGGGACCCTTCCTGTAAGCTGCAGATGCGCCATTGTTTCTTTACTGCTGGAAAAGGGGGCCACTAAGCCAAGACAAAATTGGAGTCCTTTTTCCTTACTTTGAACAGATTACAATATTTTGTCCAAAGTCCTTGCCACTCTCTTAAATTCAGTTATGTCTTTTTATCACAAAACTGACTAAACTTGTTGCATTCCTGGACACACAATTTGTGAAAATGTTGGCACTGTTCGAAATATCCTTGATGGGTGCACCATTATGCAAAAAAGTACTAGTTTGCCTTATTTGGATTAAGAGAAAACCTTGGATGGCTTTTATCTATACCGTATAGATACATTCAAGGGTTTGTGTGTTTGGTTGTATGTTTGTGCATTTGCACATTATTCTTTCACAGACTAATCGTAGCACCGAGAGGCCCCACATTTTGTGTGTAGGTACCCCAGAATTTGGGCAACTTTTTAAGCCATCACAACTTGGCCTCGACTTCTGTTTTTAGGCCACCAAAGGCCACTAAAATGCAGGAATCGAAATAAGTGCTGGCCTGAGTGCCAAATGCCATGAAAAACTATGTTTGGCCATGAAAATTTGGCCCTAGGTGGCCCGTTTGGCCACTTGTCAAAATCGTTGAGGTATTCGGTCATTACTTATCATTATGCAATCTCAACAAACTACACTTGCCAAGAGGACTACAGGCATACGGAAAAGGTTGTAGTGACTGTATTTGCTTCCCTCACCATGAGTTCCGACGGTCGCGCGATGTAAATCATCTTTGTAAACATTTACCATGTATCACTGCTTCTTCCGGTGATGGTGTACGAGGGTATCACACATGACGCTTCAGAAACCTCAATTGTATCACAAGTAAGAGGACTCCATGTTATTTTCACATCAGCTAAACCTACGTTGCTTTAGACTTCACTTGACTGCAAAAAAACCGGAGGAATTCCCGTTTTACCGCCTGTTCCCGCCTTGGGAAGGTGTGTATATAGCAGCTTGAGCCATCGTTTTACCTTGTGACATTGTTCTATGGCCCGTTCAAATGGTACAACAAAATAATAGTAAAATAATTGACAGTATTAAAAATAATATAGTGATCCCCCTGACCGCTCCTGTGAATATTTTAATTTTATGCCATTATAATAACAGTAATCCCATAATCATAATGGTTACTCTCACTAACAACAACAACAACAACAACAACAACAACAACAACAACAACAGGCATTTTAAGGCCATTTTCCCTGCAAGAGCGGGGGTTAGCCTTGCGGGCCCCATGTCAATCTTCTCCATTTTGCCCTATTTTCTGCATCTCCCCTTTGTTACGGATTCGTCACTTCCGCTGTTGTGGTTTTCATCCACTGTAAATATTTTTGATTCCATGTACTATTATTGTTGTCGTTTAAGGGAAATAGATATTACTATTTTCAAAAGGTAAAAAAGTCAATGTTTTAAATGAAACCGGAACCGGACGACGACGAAGAGGAAGAGGAAGAGGAGGAGAAGAAGGCGGAGCGAGTGAGTCGGAGAAGAAAGCCGAGTTGCTTCGAGGTGTGGAGTGAACTATTGACGAACGAGAGTCACGAGTGAACTTTGGGTTTCCCAGGAAAGGGATTCCTGCGACAGAGTTGTTATCGCTGTGACAGATAAACCTGCGTGACAGGTTTCACGATCGATTCCGAAGAGAATCATCGTCGTGCCGTTACGCCTTGAGAACGGGCCGTCGGCCATTTTGACCTACCCGCTTTGCGCATCGCGCAAGGTTTTTCGTTTTCGCTTCGACCATTTTCACCACCTTCAGACGTTGATCTGGTGTGTGTGTGTGTGTGTGTGTGTGTGTGTGTGTGTGTGTGTGTGTGTGTGTGTGTGTGTGTGTGTGTGTGTGTGTGTGTAACGTGGCTTTTGAGTGGAAAATCTGCGTGTCGCCGATTTGGAGCCGTGACACGTCCATACCCGAGGGTGTGATTTCCCAGTCGCCTTGAGGGCGCCTTTGCGCAGCTTTGGCAGCAGGACTGTAACTGCCAACCCAACGGGATTCTGGTCTCGATTGGACATTGTTCTGACGATCGCCGGAGCGGATCGACTTTGGCTTAAAGCCGGAATTAACTTTGGCTTGAAGCCGGGATTAGAGACATTGGGATTCTTCTTCTTTTCGCTCACTTGGAGCACAGTGAGTTATATTGTACGAACCTGATGGTACCATCATAGGAAATATATATTGGTTGTACAATTGATTACTATTGTTGTTGTACTGTTATTCTTGTGTGATCTTGATACAATACTTGTTTGTTTGTAACAATTGGTGTGGCTTCACCATTGATCTTTGACATACAGAATAACACATTTTTCTGCCGTGACTCCTCTCGGGGCTCTGAGGTACACCGTGACCGGGGGTTGGGGAGGAGCACATAACACCTTGTTAACCCCCTTGTCCGCATTTCTTCTTCCACCACCTTTAGCCAAGTCTTTCTCGGTCTTCCCCATCCTCTACTTCCTTCTACATTCATTTCCATCATTCTTCTCAACCAGTCATTTTCATCCTTCCTCAACACATGACCAAACCATCTCAACCTGTTTCTCTTCACAGCATCCATCACAGGCTCTATTCACATCATTTTTCGCAATTCATCGTTTGTCTTCCTCTCTCTCAACGATACTCCGCACATCCACCGAACCATTCGCATTTCCACCCTTTCCAGCCTTCATTGCTGCTCTACGTTCATTACCCACGTCTCGCTCCCATAAATCATAACACTTCTCACACATGCAGCATACACCTTTCCCTTCAGCTTCAACGACACTCCCCTCCTCGTCAGCACGCCACTCAGTTCCCGAAACTTCTTCCATGCACATCTCACTAACACTGCCAGCCAAAAACAAACTCCAGCAAAAACAAACTCGTGCAAACAGATTATCCAGGAGTGTCACATTACTAATGAGCTTGCCAAACCAGTAAGCCCTTATCAACCGTTTCCATGGAGCCGAGTGTTAGCTTGAGTGCTTAAGCTACTTGGCGAGTGCTCTACAAGCTGCTTGGTAATGGAACACACCGACTGAGCTGTGTCTATAACTGGATCGATCCCTGCTGTAGTGATATGTAGGTAGCGAGTGGCGTCATTACCTCCACCTTGGATTACCATAGCCCAGGTAAGCTGTACATCACTGGTTTCAGGTAAAAACATGGTGATCATGTTCAGTGTTCTGTTTTGCTTTCGGTTGCAATCACAGGTATTCCCGACAGTTGAAAGTGACCAAAACCCTCACTTTTCACAAGTAAGGAAAATTTATTTTATATTAAACTAGCCGAAAGCACGCAGCGTTGCCCGGGTTCTTTTTGAATGAATTTACTACTATAATTCAGCTTTTACTCGTGGCCGTAGAAGATCGACTTCTATAATTCAACTCGGCTTTTAATTGCGAAATGGGCCCAGCTCGGCCGAGGTGGCCTCGACCGGCCTCGCCACCTAGCCTATAACCTTCCCGGGGCCCGTCCCGACATTTTTTGTATTAGAGGTTTCCTCCTATCGTTCACCGTTCAGGAGATTAGCGTGTGCAGACAAACAAACAAACAAAAACTTTCTTTTATATATATAGATAGAAGATAAGATTTTTAAATGCTTAACGATATTATTATTACTATTTCTAGCAGAGTACCTGCCCTTTGGGCGATCTTGGTCCAAGCATGCAACGCAACATCACCCTAGCTAACAATACCCACGACCACCCCACACACCTCACCCCACACCACCATCCCCTCACAATCCCCCTTCAACCGTCACCCTAGCTATCAATACCCAAGACCACCCCCCCCCCCCTACACGCCCCCCCTGCCCCCCACTCCCTTCATCATTCCTTATCAGTATCGGAATTCGAGCTTGCAATGCACCATTTCTCTATATACCCTCGCCGGCAGGATAACGGTGAGTTCACAATGTGACGTCACTGGCAAACTCGAAAATCGATAGTCTAGGGTTTTGTTCGGCACTGTGATTGGCAAATTAAAATTTCTCTTCAAATTAGACCACGATTAATGATTGCCAGTGGTTTTTCAGAAAAAAAAAAAAATGTTTGGGTTCCCCTTTAAGGGTCTTTTGGATCCTCTGGGTCTTTTCAGTCTTCGGGGTCTTTTCAGTCTTCGGGGTCTTTTCAGTTTTTAGGGTCTTCATTCTTTTGGGGTTTTTGGGACTTTAAGGATCTTTGGTGCCGTCTGTTCGGTATTTTGGTCTTCAGGATATTTAACGGTCTTTGGGCCTTTGAGATCCATTGTGTCTTTGGGTCTTTCGGCCTTTTGAGTCTTTGGGGGTCTCCGGTCTCCCCCCTACCCCCACCTCCTCCCCTCCCCTCCCCCTACCCCCTCCCCTCTCCCCCCCCCTACCCCCTCCCCTCTCCCCCTACCCCTCCCTCCCCCCATCTCCCCCTACCCCTCCCCCTACCCCTTCCCCCTCCCTCTCTCCTCCCCTCCCCCTCCCCCCTCTCCTCCCCTCCCCCTCACGTTTATACACGGAATGCCGGGTACTTCCCCCCCCCCTCCCCCCCTCCCCCCCCCTCCCCCCCCCTCTCCTCCCCTCCCCCTCACGTTTATACACGGAATGCCGGGTACTTCCCCCCCCCTCTCCTCCCCTCCCCCCCCCTCCCCTCCCCCCTCTCCTCCCCTCCCCCTCACGTTTATACACGGAATGCCGGGTACTTCCCCCCCCCCCTCCTCCCCTTCTCCCCCTCTCCCCTCCCCTCCCCCTCCCTCTCCTCCCCTTCTCCCCCTCTCCCCTCCCCTCCCCTTCTCTGCCCAGCAATGCCAGGTACTTTCCCCCCCCCCCCCCTCTTCTCCCCTCGCCCCCGTTCCCCTCCTCTCCTCCCCTCCCCCCCTTCAAAAATCTTTGGAGTATTTTGGATCTTTGAAGTATTTTGGGTCTTTGGAGTATTTTGGGCTTTCAGGGTCTTTTGAGTGCTCTGGGGTTTTTGGGTCTTTGGGGTCATTTGGTTCTCTTGGGTCTTCAGGGTCTTTGGGGTTGTTAAGGGTAAGGGTCTTTGAAATATTTTCGGTCTTTGGGGTATTTCAGGTCTTTTTGGTCTTTGGAATATTTTAGGTCTTTGGGGTCTTTTAGGTCTTTGGGGGCGTTTTTGGTATTTTGGGTTTTCGGGATCTTTTGGGGTCTTTTGTGTCTTTGGGGTATTTTGGATCTTTGGGTCTTTTTGGTCTTTGGGATCTTCGGGGTCTTTTCAGTGTTCGGGGTCTTTTCCGTGTTCGGGGTCTTTTCGGTGTTCGGGGTCTTTTCGGTGTTCGGGGTCTTTTCGGTGTTCGGGGTCTTTTCGGTGTTCGGGGTCTTTTCGGTGTTCGGGGTCTTTTCGGTGTTCGGGGTCTTTTCGGTGTTCGGGGTCTTTTCGGTGTTCGGGGTCTTTTCGGTGTTCGGGGTCTTTTCGGTGTTCGGGGTCTTTTCAGTGTTCGGGGTGTTTTGATTATTTTGGGTCTTTTCAGTGTTTGGGATTTTTGTGGGTCTTTGGGTTTTTTGGGGTCTTCAGGATATTTTGGGTATTTTGGGTATTTGGGTCTTTTCAATATTTTGGGTCTTTGGGGTATTTTGGGCCTTTTCAGTCGTTGAGGTATTTTAGGTCTTTTCAGTCTTTTTGGTCTTTTGGTTCCTTTCGGTCCTTTGGGTCCAAGGGGGTATTTTGGGTCCTCGGGGTCTTTTGGGTCCACCGGGGATGGGGTGGGGTCTTTTGGGTCCTCTGGCTACTTTCGGTTAAGTATTTTGGGTTACATTTGTGGGTGGCGTCAAGTCAGCTGTCCAACCAATGGGTAAAGTGTGGACATACATACAAACATTTGCTCCATCACATATACAACAACAACTAGAACGGGCACTCGGTAGAGCGCATACCTTCGCCGCAGCTACTGTTCTGTACTTGGCATGGGAGTGTAGGGAACAGAACAGTGAACAGTTTGGTGCTGATTTCATGCAAATCGGATAAGAATTGACCGAGTTATGACAAAAAACGCACATTTTGCAAGGTCGTGACCCCCCTGACCTTTTACCCCCAACCGCTAACAAGGGTAATGTCTTCACTGGGTCATGTCGTATATCACAAGATCGGGCATTGAATTCTGAACATTTTGGCATTAGTTGCATGCCAATTGGATAAAAATTGACCACGCTATGGTAAAAATACGATTTTGACCTTTTCGTGACCTTGACCTTGACCTTTGACCCGATTGCTCCCAAAATCTAATCAAATGTGTCCCGTATAATAACCAATCATCCCACCAAATTTCATGCAATTCGGTTGAATACTTTTTGAGTTATGCGAATAACATACACACACACACACACACAGACATACAAATAAATACACAGCGATCAAAACATAACCTTCCGCTTTTGCGAAGGTAACAACAACATGCATTTTAAAGGCCATTTTCCCTACTAGAGCGGGGGTTAGCCTTGCGGTCCCCATGACAATCTTCTCCATTTTGCCCTATTTTCTGCATCTCTCCTTGTTAACCCCCTTGCCCGCATTTCTTCTTCCACCATCTTCAGCCAAGTCTTTCTCGGTCTTCCCCGTCCTCTACTTCCTTCTACATTCATTTCCATCACTCTTCTCAACCAGTCACTTTCATCCTTCCTCAACACATGACCAAACCATCTCAACCTGTTCCTCTTCACAGCATCAATCACAGGCTCTATTCCCATCATCTTTTGCAATTCATCATTTGCTCCATCACATATAGATAATTATAATTTTATTATTGTTTGTTTCTCGGCAGTGAAGTTTCAACTCTTATAGTATTTGCCTCATCAGAGTCGATGATTTGGCTTGTGTTTATGTTGAAGTGTTTAATTTATCATGTGAACGTATATCAAGGGAAGCGCAAAGCGTCCCTCCCTTTAGATGGGATCGTTTCTTTGTTATAATCACCAGTAAAGTATTTCACAGTGATATTGAGTGTGTGTGTGTGTGTGTGTGTGTGTGTGTGTGTGTGTGTGTTTTTTAACTCCATATGCGGGTTTCTTATTGCGCTTTCTTCTTTCTTTATGCTGAAAAAAAAAAAGTAGCAATTGTTTCTGGACAATTATCAATTTGTAGTTTAACCCCTTCCCTCATCCCCACCACACTTTCATCTCATTTTATTGAGGCACGGAGACTCAGATATTCTCGCAGACCAACTCAACTTGACGATTCACACTTACTAAAATCGGACTCAGTTTTGTCAGTCACCTTTGTGGCTCTATGTCAAGGTTCAGAAGGAAAACAAATGTGAATCAATCTGTCAATGGAACCCGTTAAAGTCCATATGCATTCATATGCGTTCACGCTTATCACACTCTCAGCTATGCCTGTACCTCTCACATTATAGTGAGTAAAGGGTATTCCAACATGGCGGCTGCTTGCCCTGCAAGCACATGCTACACCTGTGCGCAGTTGCATATGCAGCTCAGTGAACACACACCAGCACATGTGCAAGACAGAGCTTGGTTTGCATGCCCATAAAACTGCCTCGGGATATAAAAGCAAGGCCATGAGCTTGCAATATCCACACATCACACCGTTAGCCGCATGCTCGTCATGCAAATTCACACTGTTAAATTAACTGTTCTTTCCATCAAAGTTTGACCCAATATTTTTTGAAACTGAATGTTCATCAAATTAAAATACTCAGGTTTTACATTGGCATGTGTTTTAGTTCTATTTTCGAGATATGTTTAAAGGTTTTTCTTCAGCAAACATTTAAATTGTCCCAATATTATTTTGCTGTAACTTAGTAGGTAAATGAGTGAATAGCTGACAGGAGTGTTCTGTGATTACGAGTTGTGAGGTTGCTGGTATGAAAAGCACTGAAATTTGATATGTAGGTGTCGTGAGAAAGGAATTTAAACGTGGATACTGATTGATATCAAGTTTGATTCATCAACAAATAATATAAGGTTGGGTCACCAAAAATGCTCGTGAGCCACCAAAAACAAAATGTTTGGGTGGCCCGGTGGACCACAAAAAAAAAAAATAAGCGTGACCCCTGTAATGTGCATATTGGGATATGGGGATCAAGCAATGCTGCCAATGGTCCACAGGCAAAGGGTAACCACACCATGAGGCCAATAACTCCACATCTTTGCAAGGTCCAACACGTCTGAGAAACCACCACCGGGAAAAGCCCACCCAGCGGGGCAGCACTGTGCAACCTCCCCTCTCACTCCACTTTGGGCAGCGACGGGAAACTGCGGCTAGTCATAAATATTTATTCGTTTTGAAGGGCTTTCATTTTGGTAACCATTTTGTATTACACATTTATTTAGTTATTATATCATAATGTATGAGCTTATAGGTTGTTAAAGGTAAACAATGAGTTGAATCCTCCTTTCCCTGGATCACAAACAAGGCACAAGGAAAGGATGTCCATTCTCTGGATTCCATGTTCTCTCCATCGAACCTATTTGTGCCCAGTTGTGGAAGAAACTGTCAGGTTTCTCTCTTTTACCTGATAAACCCATAAAAATTCTAGCATTTGCAGATAATGTTTTGCCCATAATCCACTCTCAAGATGATGTACCTGAGCAGCTTGAAGCAGTCAACGTTTTTAGCATGACATGCTCAACTCGAATAAATTAGACAGAGTGTTTCATCTTACTTTGGAATATAAAGAGGTTTTTTTCCTTCCCTTCATTAGCCTCAGTGGCATAATGGTTGATCATCCGCTGAGTAATACCAAAGACTTCAAAAATGGTACGTGCTGCTTCCTTGCTTGACACTTAACATTTAAAAAGCAGAGGGCATGGGCAAAAAGTTGGTAATAAGAGCACAGGCTTTTGGTCTAATGGTGTCCTCTGCGTTGAGTTCCTTCTAAGGGAACTCGTATTATCACGGACAAATTGTCCAAAAGGACACCATTTCGGTGTGCATTTTGGCAATGTTAAAAAGATCTTCTTTTTTGACTGGGATGGACTACTTGACAAAGTTTACTCGAAAATCCAAAGGTGGAGAGATCTTCTCGGCAAGTTATCCTTCCGTGGAAGTTCATGAGTTGTTACTTCCGCTACCAAAGGTAGGTAGGTCGAGGTTATGTTTTCACCCCTGTCTGTCTGTTTTGATGCAGAATACGTGCCTAGGGCCCAAAATCAGGGCCCAAATCAGGGCCACAGGCAGAGGTGACCTGAGAGAAATGCAACCAATGCATTTGCATGAGGTCCTGAGATAACGAGAGGAGAGATCGATTGTGGTTCACAATCTTCCGAGACGGTACCAGAGGGTGGGTTATCACTTTGCCGCCAAAACGTATCAACTTGTGAGTGGTGATGAACACAGCTCAAATAGAATGCTCAATCTCAAGGAAAGAAAGCACTGTCATGTGATGAATCAATTTTTAAAAAACGTTTTCTCTGATGTTTACCGAGACGGGACTATTACAAAATTATGAGGTGAGGTAAGTCAAGAAAGCAAGTGCAACAATAAATTAGTAAATGGACTAACTCGTGAGCATGGTGGAACGTTGCGGTTTTTAAAATCAGAGCAACTGTCCCAAGGATGAAACAAAACGATCACCAGCGATGCTAAAAAGCCAAACAAAGCTAAACTATAATGTGACTCGGTAGAGAGAATGCCGCGTCCTCCGTCACGCGCGCACCTCCACCACGCGCGGCAATGGCTGCGTCCTCCGTCCCGCGCGGCAATGGCCGCGTCCTCCGCCACGCGCGGCAATGGCCGCGTCCTCCGCCACGCGCGGCAATGGCCGCGTCCTCCGCCACGCGCGGCAATGGCCGCGTCCTCCGCCACGCGCGGCAATGGCCGCGTCCTCCGCCACGCGCGGCAATGGCCGCGTCCTCCGCCACGCGCGGCAATGGCCGCGTCCTCCGCCACGCGCGGCAATGGCCGCGTCCTCCGCCACGCGCGGCAATGGCCGCGTCCTCCGCCACGCGCGGCAATGGCCGCGTCCTCCGCCACGCGCGGCAATGGCCGCGTCCTCCGCCACGCGCGGCAATGGCCGCGTCCTCCGCCACGCGCGACAATGGCCGCGTCCTCCGCCACGCGCGACAATGGCCGCGTCCTCCGCCACGCGCGGCAATGGCCGCGTCCTCCGCCACGCGCGGCAATGGCCGCGTCCTCCGCCACGCGCGGCAATGGCCGCGTCCTCCGCCACGCGCGGCAATGGCCGCGTCCTCCGCCACGCGCGGCAATGGCCGCGTCCTCCGCCACGCGCGGCAATGGCCGCGTCCTCCGCCACGCGCGGCAATGGCCGCGTCCTCCGCCACGCGCGGCAATGGCAATGGGCCCGTCGTCGGTCACGCGGGCCAATGGCCCCGTCCTCGGCCCCCGGGCCAATGGCCCCGTCCTCGGCCCCCGGGGGCTCGCCTCTCCCCTCGGTCCTGGTAGTTATAAACGGGTTCTTCACTCACGTGGGTAATAGTAATACTGCATAATTTCATAGCAAATGCCAAAAGAAAAGTCGACGAGATACTCTGCATAAAACAATAAAAGAAATAGCCCCGACCAACCAAAAAATATCCACCCCCCCCCCCTCCCCCCCTCCCTCACTCCCCGCCCCTCCAAGAACTGTTTAACCCTTTTTCCCTACAAAGAGAACTCTTGAAAAAATATATAACCATTTTGAACCCTTCCCTGTACACAACCAACCAACGAACCACGGCGAACCTCTCTTTCCTTTGAGACACGCATGGGATCTGTATTTAAAGGGAGATCTCTCGCATGTCCATGCATTCCGTCACTTGCACTTCAAAAATCCATCGCGTTCTTACCCGAGCGTGCTGATGAATCCCCGAACGGACCCCTCCGCGTACAGAGACACGATGTCCCCGATGTGCAGGAAACTGGACATCTCGGACATTCCGAGTGCTCGCTTTTCCACACGCTCCACACACCTCACGCTCTCCGTCACTTCTTAGTTTCCCACTCGCTGCCTCGTCTCGAACACTGCTCGCTTTCCCTCCCACTTTTCCTGTCGCTTTCCCATTATTACTCCAGCATCTTCGACCGACGCATCGCTGACTCTCAAAGTTTACTTCAGTTCACTCACGCATCTAGTTCTGCAACTTCCAGTAAACTCCCCCGTAAGCTTCCCGCTCGCACGTCCTTCATCGCTACATATAGATATACATATTGATATTCGCCTCCTGGTGGTGTCAAGCGCCTGGCAATAAGGTCGGGAGGAGCCAGGAGGGGAGGAATTAGGATCAACACAACTCCACCTTCAACGACTACATCCGCAACTTCGTCAAAGCAAATAAAACTTTCTCTTTGTTTTACAAAAGAAAAAAAAGGTTTAGTCAGATTTAATATTCCATTTACATTCTTTCAATAACTATCCTCTCTGAGCTGTATTAAGTCCTACATTTTAATACGAAACTGTTCTCATGCTCCGATATGAATATCGTTTAAAAATCGCGGAATCTAACCAAACAGCGTACCTCAGTTATACATCACTAAAAGCTCAGCGCGAATTCCACTGCTTAGCCAAATTGGAGAGAGGCAATAGCTTAATTAGAGTTGTATGAAGGTATTCGAGGGAAAATACATGGCTAAAAGAGAAGGCTTAAGCACTGTTGTGATGCAAAACGAATTACTTATAAGTTATAACACGAGATTTTATAAATCCACTCTTTCCATGCCTCCTTGTGGCAGTCATGAGCGTGTGTGTGTATATATTGTTGCGGATATGGGATTTACATCCATCCATATCCGCTTGTAAATATTCCCCTATTTCCTCCATACTTCCCAACTATCCCCAATCCCCCATTCCCTAGTCCCATTTTCTGTAAACAACACTCTGTAGACCCGACCTCCCCCTATTTCCCCCATTAAATGTCGCATCCAGGTCCACCGCATCTCACGTAGACAACTATAGGACATCTTGCTAGTTATTCTTAGTCTATGTCAGTTAAGGACTCGTTTCCATTAATTCTGACTCTTCGTTGCACCAGAATGTGATTGTATGGCACCGTTAGGAAGTTTAGGACCTCCCAATACCTCCCCGCAGCTCTTCCTCACGGTTCAACAACAACAACAACAACAACGGCGGCGGCGCGGGGAGTGCGCGTCCTCACTCCGGCTTGGTTGGTAGGGGGTGTTGGGAGGGCACCATGCCTTTCCAACGAGCCGCCATCGAGCATGTGCTCGACGGGGTTACCAAGTAGGGGCTCGCTGTCAGCTCCTCATCAAGGGCGGAGCCCGGTAACCCCCGCAGCCCGCACCCAATAGAAGCGGCGGACCGGTCCCATCTGGGGCGGAGCCAACGAGCCGAGGGCGTGTGACTCCCCGCTGAGCATGCGCAGGAGGAGGGAGGTGACGTCAGATGCGCGCTGAGCTTGAAGCGAGAAGGACGCCAACTCCGAGCGCTGTGACACCTCCCCGCATCTCTGGACTGGACCGTGCTTTATCCTGTCCCTGAGCCAAGGTGCACCTTGTGCTATCGACTGCCTGTCCTTCCCTGCCATCAATCCCTGTGTAAGTCAGTCTTGTTCCGTTTGTCTGTGGTCTGTCTGGGATAGATAAGACTGTAACTAAGTGCCCATCTCTTCTGTGTCTTTACCTCATTACCTTGTAATCTACCCCTTCTCTCCACCACTAATTATATCCTCCTCCGGAGGTCTTGAGAACTGTACCCCTTGCGTCGTTTCATCTATCCCAGTCGTTGTGTCCTTTCCAATCATTGATTTAGCATAGCGCGATTTGGTCAACGTCGGGTGGAATCGGGTGAGTTGGGGAAGAATCGGGGGAACTGTTAGGTCGCGGCAATACCACCGCTCGGTAAATAACATCTAATCCGCGATCCGTAACAATATATATATATATATATATATATATATATATATATATATATATATATATATATATATATATATATATATATATATATATATATATATATTTACCATGTAAAACACAATGTGTGTTTGGGTATTTGCGTGTTTGTGCGGCGTCTGTCCCCCATTTCATATTTGAAACAAAACAGCTCAGGTATTCTGACAAGCCCGTTTATCGGGCAGCAATATATATACACATTTATGTCGGGAAGTTTGCCCGGCAAAAGCTATACCGGGCATGCCCAGGTGTCAAGGGCGAGCCTTGGAAAGGCGAGTCTGGGCCTGCCCGGGCGTGTTTGGCTGCGGCCTGGCAAGTCGAGGCTGGGCGTGCCCGGGCGCTCTGGGCGAGCCCTGGAAAGGCGATAGCGGGCATGCCCGGACGCTCTGGGCGAGCCCTGAAAAGGCGATAGCGGGCATGCCCGGACGCTCTGGGCGAGCCCTGGAAAGGCGATAGCGGGCATGCCCGGACGCTGTGGGCGAGCCCTGGAAAGGCGATAGCGGGCATGCCCGGACGCTCTGGGCGAGCCCTGAAAAGGCGATGGCGGGCATGCCCGGACGCTCTGGGCGAGCCCTGGAAAGGCGAGACCGGGCGTGCCCGGGAGGTTCAGGCGTGCCCGGGAACAGTGAGTCCGGGCATGCCCGGGAGAGGCGCGTCTGGCCGTGTTCTGGCCGGTGCAAGGCGATTGTGTGCATCCAGCGGTAACCGCGACACACGCCCCTCCAGAATCGACCTGCACCGGCAGGGTCAATTTAAGGGGGGTCCGGATGACCCGGCCGAAGCGACCCCTGGAGGGTCGTGGGGAGGGGTCCGACGTGGTGGTGGGTGGTCGAGCGGGGGGAACTGTGGACGGGGGGGCGGCCTCGCCGCGGAGGAAGGGCCAACCGTGGTGGTCGGTCGACGTCCATGTGCGCCGGTTTGAGGCGGTCCACAGAAATCCGGTCCGGCCGGTCGCCGAAGTCGACGATGAAAGACTTGTCGCCCCGTCGCAGGACCCGGAAGGGCCCGTCGTACGGCGGCCGGAGTGGCCCCCGGTGCGCGTCATGACGCACAAAGACGTACTCCGCTGTGCAAAGCGCCGGGGGGACGTAGGACTGGGGGCCACCGTGGCGGGACGTCGGCACGGGGGCAAATCGTCGGGCGGCCTGCCTCCTAGAGGTCCGAGCGCTGGCGAGCGGCGGACCAGGGACTGGTAGCGTCGGGCACGAATTCGCCCGGGACGTGGAGCGGCTAGCCGTAGACGAGCTCGGCGGCGGATGCCTGGAGGTCTTCCTTGGGGGCCGTGCGAAGGCCCAAAAGGACCCACGGCAGCCGGTCGGCCCAACCGTCGTCCTGAAGGCCGGCCATGGGTGCGGCCGTCATGGAGCGGTGAAACCGCTCGCACAACCCGTTGGCTTGGGGGTGGTAGGCCGTGGTGCGGTGCAGCGTGACCCCCAACGAACGGGCGACCGCGCCCCAAAGCTCAGACGTGAACTGTGGGCCGCGGTCGGACGAGATGTCCGCTGGTGCGCCGAAGCGCGCGACCCAGGTGGCGATGAACGCCTGCGCCACGTCGGCGGTGGTGGTGGAGGCAAGGGGCACAGCCTCCGGCCACCTGGTGGTCCTGTCCACCATGGTGAGCAGGTGGGTGAACCCCCGCGAGGGGGGCAGGGGACCCACCAGGTCCACGTGGACGTGGTCGAAACGCCGTTCAGGCACGGCGAAAGGTGCCAGCGGGGCCTGGGTGTGGCGGTGGACCTTGACCCGCTGGCAGGCCGTGCAGGCGTTGGCCCAGTCGCGGATGTTTCGTCGAAGGCCGTGCCAGACGAAATGCGCCGACACCAGCTTCTGAGAAGCTTTCCGGCCCGGGTGAGAAAGGCCGTGGATGGAGGCGAAGATGCGGCGCTGCCAGGAAACGGGCACGATGGGGCGAGGCTGGCCCTGGGAGACGTCGCAGAGCAGGACGGTGCCCGCGAAGGGAATGTCGGCCAGGCGGAGGCCCGTGTCCGCCGCAAGGAGTGCCTGCACCGAGGCGTCGGTGGTCTGGTCGGCCGCCATGAGCGCGAAGTCCACGCCGAGGTGGACCGCGTTCGCGCTGGCCCGAGAAAGACAGTCGGCCACGGCGTTGTCTTTGCCGGCGACGTGCCGGATGTCCGTGGTGAACTCCGACACGGCGGAGAGGTGGCGCTGCTGGCGGGCCGACCACAGCTCCGTGACCTTATCCATTGCGTAGACCAACGGCTTGTGGTCGACGAAAGCCGTGAACGGGCGGCCCTCCAGGAGGTGTCGGAAATGACGAACGGCCAGGAATAGCCCGAGCAGCTCGTGGTCGAACGTGCTGTAGTTTAACTCGTTCGGCCGGAGTTGCCGGCTGAAAAAAGCGAGTGGCTGCCAAACCCGGCCACCCATTGCTCATGGACGGCGCCCACTGCGTAGTTGGAGGCGTCCGTAGTGAGGGCAATGGGCGCGTTGAGCACCGGGTGAGCCAGCAGCGTTGCGTCGGCGAGGGCCCGTTTGGTGCTGGCGAAGGCCGCGTCCATGGCCGCGGACCAAACAATGTCATGCTTGGCCGGCTTGCCCCGGAGGGCCTCGTAAAGGGGCCGCATGAGCTGAGCAGCGCGGGGCACGAATCGGTGATAAAAATTCACCATGCCGAGGAACTCTTGGAGGGCCTTGATGGAACGGGGACGCGGGAACGTGGTGATGGCCTCGACCTTGGTCGGCAGCGGCACGGCCCCGGTCTTGGTGATGCGGTGGCCCAAAAAGTCAACGGTCGTCGCGCCGAAGTGGCATTTGACCGGGTTGACAATTAAGCCGTGCTCGCTGAGGCGACCGAACAGTGTTCGGAGGTGGAGGAGGTGCTCGGCGCGGGACGTGCTGGCGACGAGGATATCGTCCAGATAGACGAAAAGAAACGGCAGGTTGCGCAGCACGCCGTCCATCAAGCGCTGGAATGCCTGGGCTGCGTTCTTGAGGCCAAACGGCATCCGCAAAAATTCGAACAGGCCGAACGGCGTGATGACGGCCGTCTTCGGGACGTCGGCCGCCCGGACAGGTACCTGGTGGTAGCCCCGTATCAGGTCAATTTTCGAAAAGATGACCCGTCCCGCCAAACGGGCGGAAAAGTCCTGAATATGCGGGATCGGGTACCTGTCGGGGGTGGTAGCGTCGTTGAGACGGCGGTAGTCACCACACGGGCGCCATCCACCCCCCGGCTTTGGCACGATGTGCAGTGGCGAGGCCCACGCGCTATCGGAGCGCCGCACGATGCCGAGGTGCTCCAACGCGTCGAACTCGGCCTTCGCCACGGCGAGCTTGGCCGGGTCGAGGCGGCGGGCCCTGGCGTAGACCAGCGGGCCCGTAGTGGGTATGTGGTGCTCGATCCCGTGCCGCACCGCGACGGCCGAAAACGTCGGCCGCGTGAGGGCCGGGAATTCCGCGAGCATGCGAGCGAACTCGTTCGCTGCCGGGAGGGCGCACGCCAGTTCGGTCGGCGCGGAGCTGCTCATCGTGCACGCCAGGGAGCTGAAGGTCTCGGCGTTGACAAGGCGACGACGTTTGACGTCGACCAGCAGCCCGTGCGCGCAGAGGAAGTCGGCGCCCAGCAAAGCCATGGGGACGCAGGCGGTCACAAAAGTCCATTGAAAACGCTGGCTGCCGAAGCAGAGGGTGACGACGCATGGGCCGAAAGTGCGTATGGCCGAGCCATTAGCAGCGACCAAAGAGGGGCCGCAAACGGCGTCCCGCCTGTCCTGCTCGGAGGCGGGTATGACGCTCAGTTGGGCGCCGGTGTCACACAGGAAACGCCGCCCAGACGCTTTGTCCCGAATAAACAGCAAGTTGCCCGAGTGGCCGGCGCTCATGGCTGGGAATGAACGCCGGCCCGGCCGTTTCCCAACCTGCCGAAAGTGCACGGGGACCGGCACGTCCGAGCCTTGTGTCCGAACCTGGGGTGGTAATAACACCACGCACGTTCAGGTGGAGGCCCCGGCCGTCGTGTCAGAAGCGGGCGGTGCGGCGTGGCGGCCGCCAGTTGCACCGGCAGTTCGGTCTCCAACCGCGCAGGGCGCTCGGGCGTTGTGGGCGTCGCCTCGGACGGCGGCGGGCTCCAGGTAACCGCGCCGATGTGCTGGCCCGCCGAGGAGATCTTATCGGCTTCCCTGGCGAGGGCGCGGGAATCCGTGATCAACGTGCCAGCCAGGGCGAGGCGTACCGGGTGAGGCAGCTGGCGAAGGAACAGCTCGTGGAACAGAAAATCCGGAGAGTGCTCACCGAGCAACGAGAGCATATAGTCCATGCGCTCTGACGGGCGCGTGTCGCCGAGCTCGGGCAGAGCGAGCAGGCGCCGTGCGCGTGCTGCCGGTGAGAGGGCGAAAGCGTCGAGGAGGAGTGTCTTCAGCGCGTCGTATTTGTCAGCAGCCGGCGGGTGCTCGAGGAGGTTCAAGGCGCGGGCCGCGGTGGCGGAACCGAGCGCCGCCACAACATGGTGGAAGCGGGTGTCGTCCGCGGTGATGCCTCGCAGGGCGAACTGAGAGTCCGCCTGAGCGAACCAAACAGCCGCGTGAGCCTCCCAGAAGGTAGGCAGTTTAAGCGTCACTGCCGTATCCATGTCGGTAGGTCACCCGTGAAGGAGCTGCGCTCCAACGCGAGTCGAAAGAATTGACGCGACCAAAGACGGAATTCGTCCGAGTTGCTTTATTGAAACAAAACAGCTCAGGTATTCTGACAAGCCCGTTTATCGGGCAGCAATATATATACACATTTATGTCGGGAAGTTTTCCCGGCAAAAGCTATACCGGGCATGCCCGGGTGTCAAGGGCGAGCCTTGGAAAGGCGAGTCTGGACCTGCCCGGGCGTGTTTGGCTGCGACCTGGCAAGTCGAGGCTGGGCGTGCCCGGGCGCTCTGGGCGAGCCCTGGAAAGGCGATAGCGGGCATGCCCGGACGCTCTGGGCGAGCCCTGGAAAGGCGATAGCGGGCATGCCCGGCGCTCTGGGCGAGCCCTGAAAAGGCGATAGCGGGCATGCCCGGACGCTCTGGGCGAGCCCTGGAAAGTCGAGAGCGGGCATGCCCGGGAAAGACGAGACCGGGCGTGCCCGGGAGGTTCGGGCGTGCCCGGGAACAGTGAGTCCGGGCATGCCCGGGAGAGGCGCGTCTGGCCGTGTTCTGGCCGGTGCAAGGCGATTGTGTGCATCCAGCGGTAACCGCTACATGTATGTATATACATACATACCAGTACATATGAAATGGTGCATTATGTATATATATATATATATATATATATATATATATATATATATATATATATATATATATACACATACATATATATATATATATATATATATATATACGTATATATATATATATATATATATATATATATGTATAATGTGTATATATATATATATATATATATATATATATATATATATATATATATATATATATACGTATATATTGTTACGGACACGGCTAAAGATGTTGCTTGACCGAGCGGAATGGCCACCGTGTTCGCACAGTTTACCCGATTACCCCCAACTCACCCGATTCCACTCGAACGTTGGCCAAATCGCGCTACGCTAAATCAATGATGGAAAGGACACAACGACTGGGATAAATGAAACGACGCAAGGGGTACAGTTCTCAAGACCTCCGGAGGAGGATATAATTAGTGGTGGAGAAAAGGGGTAGATTACAAGGTAGAGTGAGGTAAAAGACACAGAAGAGATAGGCACTTAGATACAATCTTATCTAGCCCAGACAGACCACAGACAAACGGAACAAGACTGACTTACACAGGGATTGATGGCAGGGAAGGACAGGCAGTCGATAGCACAAGGTGCACCTTGGCTCAGGGACAGGATAAAGCGCGGTCCAGTCCAGAGATGCGGGGAGGTGTCACAGCGCTCGGAGGTGGCGTCCTTCTCTCTCCAAGCTCAGCGCGCATCTGACGTCACCTCCCTCTTCCTGCGCATGCTCAGCGGGGAGTCACACGCCCTCGGCTGGTTGGCTCCGCCCCAGATGGGACCGGTCCGCCGCTTCTATTGGGTGCGGGGGTTACCGGGCTCCGCCCTTGACGAGGAGCTGACAGCGAGCCCCTACTTGGTAACCCCGTCGAGCACATGTTCGATGGCGGCTCGTTGGAAAGGCCTGGTGCCCTCCCAACACCCCCTACCAACCAAGCCGGAGTGAGGACGCGCACTCCCCGCGCCGCCGCCGTTGTTGTTGTTGTTGTTGTTGTTGCTGAACCGTGAGGAAGAGCTGCGGGGAGGTATTGGGAGGTCCTAAACTTCCTAACGGTGCCATACAATCACATTCTGGTGCAACGAAGAGTCAGAATTAATGGAAACGAATCCTTAACTGACATAGACTAAGAATAACTAGCAAGATGTCCTATAGTTGTCTACGTGAGATGCGGTGGACCTGGATGCGACATTTAATGGGGGAAATAGGGGGAGGTCGGGTCTACAGAGTGTTGTTTACAGAAAATGGGACTAGGGAATGGGGGATTGGGGATAGTTGGGAAGTATTGAGGAAATAGGGGAATATTTACAAGCGGATATGGATGGATGCAAATCCCATATCCGCAACAATATATATATATATATATGTATGTATAATGTATGTATGTATATATATATATATATATATATATATATATATATATATATATATATATATATATATATATATATATATATATATATATATATATATATATATATATATATATATATATATATATATATGTATGTATATATATATATATATATATATATATATATATATATATATATATATATATATATATATATGTGTGTAGCGGTTGCCGCTGAACATACACAATCGCCTTACACCTGCCGAGGACGCAACCACGGAGCGATCGCTGTGCCGGGCTTGCCCAGACCGCCCGGAGACGCCCAGTCTCGCCTTTCCCAGGCATGTCCAGACTTGCCTTTCCCGGCTCGCCCAGACCGCCCAGAGACGCTCAGTCTCGCCTTTCCCGGGCATGTCCAGACTTGCCTTTCCCAGGCTCGCCCGGGCCGCCCGGGCATGCCCACTCTCGCCGCGTTTGATTGTATATATATATTGCTGCCCGATAAATGGGCTTTTCAGAGTACCCGAGTTTGGTTTTACTGAATAAAGAAACTCGGATGAATTCCTGTCTTTTGTCGCGTCAAACCTTTTAACTCGCGTAGGAGCACAGCTCCTTCATTGGTGACCCCCAACATGGACATGGCAGTTGCCCTTAAACTGCCTACCTTCTGGGAGGCTCACGCGGTGGTTTGGTTCGCCCAGGCGGACTCCCAGTTTGCCCTGCGAGGCATTACCGCCGACGACACCCGCTTCCACCATGTGGTAGCGGCACTCGGCTCCGCCACTGCGGCCCGCGCCCTGGGCCTCCTCCAGCACCTGCCAGCCGCTGACAAGTATGGTGTGATCAAGACGCTCCTCCTCGACGCATTCACCCTCTCAGCGGCAGAACGCGCACGACGCCTGCTCGACCTGCCCGAGCTCGGCGACACGCGACCGTCCGAACGAATGGACTACATGCTCTCGCTGCTCGGTGAGCACTCCCCGGATTTTCTTTTCCGAGAGCTGTTCCTCCGCCAGCTGCCTAGCCATGTGCGCCTCGCCCTGGCAGGCACGCAGATCACGGATCCCCGCGCCCTCGCCAGGGAAGCCGACAAGATCTCCTCGGCAGGCCAGCACATCGGGGCAGCTACCTGGAGCCCGCCGCCGTCCGAGGTGACGCCCATGGCGCCCGAGTGCCCGGTGCGGTTGGAGGCCGAACTGCCGGTGCAACTGGCGGCAGCCACGCCGCGCCGACCGCTCCCAACACGACGGCCGGGGCCGCCACCTGACCAGGCGTGGTGTTATTACCACGCCAGGTTCGGACACAAGGCTCGGACATGCTGACCCCCGTGCACTTTCGGCAAGTCGGGAAACGACCGGGCCGGCATTCATTACCAGCCATGAGCGCCGGCCACTCGGGCAACTTGCTTTTTATCAAGGACAAAGCGTCCGGGCGGCGCTTCCTTTGTGACACCGTTGCCCAACTGAGCGTCATACCCGCCTCCGAGCAGGACAGGCAGGCCGCCGTTTGCGGCCCCTCCTTGGTCGCTGCCAATGGATCGGCCATCCGCACCTTCGGCCCGCGCAACGTCACCCTCTGCTTCGGCAACCAGCGCTTTAACTGGACCTTTGTGACGGCGAGCGTACCCATGGCTTTGCTGGGCGCCGACTTCCTCTGCGCACATGGGCTGCTGATCGACGTCAAATGGTGTCGCCTTGTCAACGCCGAGACTTTCAGCTCCCTGGCATGCACGATGAGCAGCTCCGCGCCGACCGAACTAGCATGCGCCCTCCCGGCGGCAAACAAGTTCGCTCGCCTGCTCGCAGAGTTCCCGGCCCTCACGCGGCCGACGTTTTCGGCCGTCGCAGTGAGACATGGTATATATATATTGCTACGGTTTTAAGATTGGCACATATTGATCATTAAAGGTTAAAGGGTTTTCTGGACGCCCCACAAACGGAAACAGTTGTGTGGGTGGTTTTTGTGTTTGATTTTTGTGTGCGAGTGTGTGTGTGAGTGTGTGTTCTTGTGTGTGGGAGGGAGCTGCACGAGAGCCATCCCTGGATGGGGTGAACATTATCCTGCAGCTGCAAGCCCCGTGTGAGTGTGTCTGTGTGTGTGACGGGCCCGTTTGTCCTGGGTCGTAAGTTAAGGCTGTTTTAAGGCTGCACTGTGTCCTCTTTTCTCGGAACCATTGTGAATAGTGTAAATAAATCTTGTTATTCCTTTCTTCCCAATTCGATCGCCTTTGTGATTTCTCCATTGGCTAAGCGTGGTACGAACAAGATCGCTAGAACCGGGGTCACCATATAAATGGCACGGATCGCGTGTACGCACCGCTCGGCGTCTCAGCACGCGTGATTCGTGCAGGGCTTATTTCCTCATTTCAGGGCAGCGCGAGTAATTAGGTAATAGTGATTCTAGTCCGAAGACCCTATTTCGCGCTGTCCGGGAAGGACGTCATCGGTCCCGGGTCCCGTCGGCCAGTCAAAGACAAGGGGACTAATCCCCCCTTGGTAAGGGGAGAAGGCCGGCGTCGAAATCCGCAACATTTGGTGTCAGGAGTGGTATTTGGAACCTGGGACGAAATTTTTTAGACCAAATTTTGGACACCAATTTTGCATATTGGCCGCAACAATTGGTGTCAGGAGTTTGGATTGGGACCCGAAGTGCGCTTAACGCACTCGAAAATTACGAGCGGCCGAAATTTAGTTATTAACATCTAAATTAAATTCGTGCCATGGCTAGCCAAAGCGGTCGGATGCCGGTGGGGTTAGAAGATGAGGAGATAGAAGAATTAATAACCCAGGACCCCCGGGAATAATTGGGAGAAATGGAGGAGGACATTAATGAGGGTACAGCCGTAGAGGCAGAAGGGGTAGAAAATGGTGGTGCCTCGCACGTGGCGGCGAGAGCCGAGCCCGCTGTACCAACGGTCTTTGACCTGCAGCAGTTCATGGCACGGTTCAGCGAATACATGGCGGAGTCAAAGTGCGACAATGAAAAAAGAAGTAAGGAAATGAAAGAAATAAGGGACGAGTTAAGGAGTAGCAGGGGCGAGTTGACCGAAAAAATGGGTGACCAAATGAAAGAAATGAAGGACGGGTTAAATAAATTGGAAAACAAAATGGGGGGCTAATTGAAGGAAATGGGGGACAAATCCGCCCGGGAAATAAAACAGATGGGTGGTCAATTGGAAGAGGTGAAAAACGGGCTGAATGCAAAGATGAACACCCGAGGGGAGTTAATAAAAGAGATGGGGAAAGATAAGGCGCAGGTCGAGCGGGAAAGTCGCATTGGTACGCGACGGGGTAGCGCGATGTGAGGAACGCGTGGAAAGCGAGCTTGGGCAGAGCGCAGTTAAGTTGCCCGGGGTAGAAATCGCGACTCGGCATATGGAAAAGCCAAAGGCTGCCGAATTGGAAGAGAAAATTTTAAGCGCACCGGCGGTCGTTGGGCTAGAAAAAGAAAAAGAAATTATAGTGGAAATTGGGGACGAAGAGACGGCAAAAGCAGAAATTAAATCGGAGATGGTGATGGAATATGTGCAAAGTCTGTATTCACATCGTGATGTCGTGCTGCCTAACCCAAATGAAAGTTTGCAGGTGCTGCTGTGGAAAAGGGTCCCAAAGGTGAATAGGAGCGTGTATGGCGCGAAAATGTTTGGCGCAAAAAGATTTTTCGCGCGCTTGGGATCGAGACGCAATCCGGGCGCTCGTGGAAGGTCCGTGGTGTGATGTGTGAGGGTGAATGGCGCGCGTGTGCGAACGGCACCGAAGCGCGAGTGTGTAACAGAAGACTGTGACTTTCAACAAAGCTGAGCTGAATTATAGTAGTCAATCTTCTCCGGCCGCAAGTAAAAGCTGAATTATAGTTGAAAATTCATTCAAAAAGAACCAAAAATGTCGGGACGGGCCCCGGGAAGGTTATAGGCTAGGTGGTGAGGCCGGTCAAGGCCGCCTCAGCCAGGCTGGGCCCATTTCGCAATTAAAAGCTGAGCTGAATTATAGTAGTCAATCTTTTACGGCCGTGAGTAAAAGCTGAATTATAGTAGTAAATTCATTCAAAAAGAACCCGGGCAACGCAGGGTGCTTTCAGCTAGTCTACTATATAAGAGAGATGTTGGTCTGTGCATCGCCATTTTTCTTAGAGTTGGCTGAATGGATCTTCGTCAAACTTTCAGAGGTTAATCAGTGAGTGTCTGGGAGTGTTTTAGGCCAAAAATAATAATAATAAGGGAAAAAAAAAAGCTCGTTTTTTTGGAGTTAAAAAAAAAAAATCGCTCGATAGTGCCTAAGCCTTTTAAAATTAATGACAGTTATATGCAAGTACACATTCACATAAATAAATACAAAACAATCACCAGACATTTGAATACAAATAAATCAAACAATTCCGGAAGTACACGAATTTGGTAGTACGGCTTCTTCTTCTTCCTGATCGGCATCACACTTAACTCAGAAACGTGAGCCAAATTCACCCACCAGCATATACCCCCCTCTCCCCTCTCCCCTCTCCCCTCCCCTTCCTCTCCCCCTTTCCTCCCCCCTTCCTAAACCCCCCTCCCCCTTCCTCTTCCCCCCTAACCACTTCCTTCCGCCCCTTCTCCCCCCTCCCCCTCCCCTTCCACCCCTCCTCAGTGCCTCCTCAGAGCTCAGTGACTTTCAACATAGCACCGTCATAGGATGCCACCTTTCCAACAAGTCAGTTCGTCAAATTTCTGCCCTGCTAGAGCTGCCCCGGTCAACTGTATGTGCTGATATTGTGAAGTGGAAACGTCTAGGAGCAACAACAGCTCAGCTGCAAAGTGGCAGGCCACATAAGCTCACAGAACGGGACCAACGAGTGCTGAGGCGCGTAACGCGTAAAAATCGTCTGTCCTCGGTTGCAACACTCACTACCAAGTTCAAAACTGCCTCTTGAAGCAACGTCAGAACAACAACCTTTTGTCGGGAGCTTCATGAAATGGGTTTCCATGGCCGAGCAGCCACACACAAGCCTAAGATCACCATGTGCAATGCCAAGTGTCGGCTGGAGTGGGGTAAAGCTCGCCGCCATTGGACTCTGAAGCAGTGGAAAGGCGTTCTCTGGAGTGATGAATCACGCTTCACCATATGGCAATCCGACGGACAATTCTGGGTTTGGCGGATGCCAGGAGAACACTACCTGCCCGAATGTATAGTGCCAACTGTAACATTTGGTGGAGGAGGAATAATGGTCTGGGGCTGTTTTTCATGGTTCGGGCTAGGCCCCTGAGTTCCAGTGAAGGGAAATCTTAATGCTACAGCATATAATTACATTCTAGATGACTGTGTGCTTCCAACTTTGCAGCAACAGTTTGGGGAAGGCCCTTTCCTGTTTCAGCATGACAATGACCCCATGCACAAAGCGAGGTCCATACAGAAATGTTTTGTCGAGATCGGTGTGGAAGAACTTGACTGGCCTGCACAGAGCCCTAACCTCAACCCCATCGAACACCTTTGGGATGAATTGGAACGCCGACTGCGAGCCATGCCTAATCGCCCAACATCAGTGCCCGACTTCACTAATGCTCTTGTGGCTGAATGGAAGCAAATCCCCACAGCAATGTTTCAACATCTAGTGGAAAGCCTTCCCAGAAGAGTGGAGGCTGTTATAGTAGTAAAGGGGGGAGGGGGACCAACTCCATATATTAATGCCCATGATTTTGGAATGAGATGTTCGATGTTCGGGTGTCCACATACTTTTGGTCATGTAGTGTATTTTGCTGGAGCACCCAACCAGCAACCCACACTTATAACCTCACCACTCAACAACAAAACACACACAAGAACACACACTCACACACACACTCGCACACAAAAATCAAACACAAAAACCACCCACACAACTGTTTCCGTTTGTGGGGTGTCCAGAAAAGCTGTATCATCAGAAATAATTCACCAGACATCAGCGATTGTTTTCATGGTTTAATTCATCCTCAGCACCCTCTGCCTACTTCTTTCCACGCATGTGTAGCAGACATGTTCCCGTGCATGCGCACACTCATCTCCACCCATTGTATTATATGCAGCATATAAATTTATTCGAACATCCCCTTTTTCATCAAAAAACACCAAACAAATCCAAAACACCCACAATTCCTTCCTAGTCTCCTTTTAGCACTTGAGTTCCCACATGACTAATTGCACTTCACTTTACTCAATTTTTGAACGAGTCATTTATCTTGTCGTTACATTCTCACACACAAAATCTTTGAATCGCTGCGGCTTCTTGATGGTCCATGTTCATGTTGAGACTTTTCTTGGTTGTGGTTGGTACGTTCTTCGTATTGCTCGCTTTCTTGCTGCTTCGAGTCTTGTTGGTCGTGTTGTGGAGTTGCTTTCACTTTGTCTTCCGCGTTGTCAGGTTCTCCACGAGTTGTTGTTCTTATGTCCAAATCCAGTGCCTCGCCGGTGTCCTTTTGGTGGCAGCTTTTGATCACTTCCCTCAACGTTGACTTGTGTTGCAGTAACTCCGTTGGTTTGATGTAAATGTCTGCGATTTCATCGATATTCTTGTTAATTTACCTTAACTCAATATGATCGAGGTGATAACTTCTCCATACATACAGTATGCTCCGTTGCCATGTTGGTTTCATCTTGTTGAGTGCATTGAACGTTTGCACTCTTACTGCTTCTCCAACAATCAGCTCTGCTAACCGCTTTGCCGTTTTGTCGTCGTGTAGTTTGGATTTTTTCCTTTTCAGCATCAACTTTTCCTTTACATCTTTCGTGATCTTAGGTTTCAGCAAACATTTTGATGTTGGTGGAGTTGTCTGGGTGCGACGTGACATCAGACGTTGGACTGGGCTACTGTCCATTGCTTCAGTGAGGGGTGTTTCTCCACACTATGATCGCTTTCCAATCATCTGCACTTGTTCTGGTAGACTTTTTAAATATTCACTTTGCAATCTTCACTGCTGCTTCAGCCTTGCCATTTGACTGGGGATGATGTGGCGTCTGTGGCGATGACGTGTAGTGTGGAACTTCCCAGTCTCGTGTAAACATGGCAAATTCTTCACTAAGTAAATGGGGTCCGATATCGCTCATGATGATTGATCTCGGGTATCCCATGTCCGCTGAAATGTTATTTTAAACAGTCATTGATGGAGTTGGAAATGGACGTCGATAGTTGGTCCAACTCCCAAAAATCAAAGAAATAGTCCACTGTTACAAGGAATTCTCCTCTTCCATTGGAGACCATGTCAACTCCAGATTGACACTTTTTTCCAGTGTCGGTCTGGAACCGAGTGCATCATGAGTGGTTCTTTCTGTTGTTTGGCCTGAATTGTGTTGCATGTAATGCACTAGCCTATGAACTCCTTGATCTCTCCACTCATGTTGGGCCAAAACAGGATGTCTCTTGCTTTACGGAGACTTGCTTCAACACCCATGTGGCTCGAGTATGTGCAGTTTGTCATCTTCTGGCGCATCGCTTTGGGTGATTATTCGGTTGCCCTTGTACAGAATGTCGCCCTGAGCAACGATCTCATCTCGAAAAGTCCAGTATTACTTGATACCGACAGGCATATTCTCCTTCTGCTCAGGCCATCCTGAAATGGCTTCCGTCTGCAATGCTTGTGGAGCTTCATCCTGCTGGTTGTGTCGCTTGATCCGCCATAGTCTCTCATCACAGACATTGACAGTGTCAGTGAAATTGAGTGTCTTTAGCACATCTCTAGATCTTTTCTCCTGTTGGATCTTGAAGATTTCGTACTCTGTGCTTGCTTCCTGGGTTCTTTTCAGTGGGAGGTGAGCTCTAGACAGCATGTGCGCGATGTACACCTCAATACCTCTCTTGTATTTGATGTCGAGATGGTATCTCTGCAGCCTCAGCATCATCCTCTGTAGTTGTTTCGGTGCGGTGAGTTGTGGTTTTGAGAATATGCTCTGCAATGGCTTATGGTCTGTCTCCACATTCACTTTCTCCTTGCCAAACAAATATTGGTTATAATGTTCACATGAAAAAACTATTACGAGGCACTCCTTTTCTATTTGCGCATATAATCTCTGTTTGTGTGAGAGTTCTTGATGCAAAAGCAACTGGTTGGCCTTTTTTACCTCCGCCACCGAAGGTGGATGGAGGTTATGTTTTCACCCCTGTCTGTCTGTGTGTCTGTCTGTCTGTCTGTGAACAAGAAATCTCAAAAAGTTGTGGACGGATTCGGACGAAATTTTGCAGTGAGGTAGCATATATTACAAGGACGAAATGATTAGATGTTGGTGAAGATCCGGTTTCGGATCCGGCTAGTAGAAATGTTAAAGTGATTCTTCACCATTGGGAGATCGGGCCAAAACGATATATAGCAGGATATCTCAAAAGCTTGTGGACGGATTTGGACGAAACTTGGTGGACAGGTTGGGTGTCTGACAAGGAAGAATTGGTTCAATTTTGGTGAAGATCTGAATATGGATTCGGCTACAATAATTATTTAATTTTTTAGTGATTCTTCACCATTGAGAGATCGGGTGAAAAGCGATATATATAACATGATATTTTAAAAAGTTATGGACGAGTTATGAATAAACTTGGTGGATTAATTAGTTAGGTGACAAGAACAAGTCGATTAGATTTTGGTTCAGGTCCGAATTATCCGGCCATTGGGATAGGTTAGGATTCAGTGAGAAACAAGACATAAACTGTTCAGCCTCTGTGTACGTGGCCTGAGCCTGATCCCTGACCTCTAGCAATGGGTCCAAGCACATTACACCTGAGTGGAGAAATGAAAAGTTTTAGCGGTATAATGCGGGGGGGGGGGGGGGGGGGTATGTGACGTCATATAATAAAGAGGGGGGAATTGCTTAAACCCATCTTTTAAATCTTCCATCTCAGGCGTCGCACCATCGAGTACGAATTCTTGCAAATGATGTTCAATATAAAAACATAATCAAAGCAACTTTGCCGAATCGTTAATTCTCCATTTCCTTTGAATCGCTGCGCGCGACAGGTGTCTAATAAATTATTTATTTAAAAAGTTTTTGACAAACTTTTGCACTTCCGCGTTTGGACAAATCCAAGAGGTACCGCAGGACACAAAGGAACCGATAATGTGAAACTTTCTAGTGGAAACAACTTCAGAGACGTTATTGTTGTATTTTCAATTCCGTGGAAGGGTTTATTGTCGTTCGACTTTATTTACCCTTGTCCGTTTGCGCCATAATAAGGAAGTGCAGGTATTCACATGAATAGTGCATTCCGCTGCGTGGATCACCAGCTCGTCGTGCACTTTCCAATCTCTCATCCACACTTCTGTTCCCTGTGGAGTTGCCTCGGCCTCAGACGAATTCGCTTGCATAGTTGGAAAAGTTTGTGATTTCTGCGCGACGAGGTATTTCGAGGTTCCAAAGGGTATTTCCTTACACTTTTGTCGATGTGGAAGATTTGAGGTCATGATGACGATGGCGCAGGAGTTGTGTGACTGCGAAGTCCATGAAGAGCATCCGTCACCACGACCTAGTGCTGTACTCGTGCAAGAGCTTCTCACCGAGTTGTATGATTCCTGTCCACGAGCGGCCGGAGATCAGGTTCCCGCACAGGGGTCCATCGGAGACCATGGGCGGGGCTCCGAGCCGGCGGGCGGGAGCGGGGACAGCTCGGGAGAGGGGTCGTGCTCGGAAAGCTTTGGTCGTGGTGCTTCGTCCCCGGAGTCGACCATCCACGTGGAGCTACTGCACTGCAGTTCTGAAGGCCAACGACGAAACTACCTCGTTTCCATGGGTGAGTATGGTTACCTATATATTTGTGGTACGGTACATCCCACTGACGTGGTGGTAACAAGACCCAGTCGTGCTCGTAACTGCAACATTAATTTTTTTGGACCAATGTGCGTGAAACGAGTCGTCAAAGATCTATCCACTAGCCTCGGTATCAAAGTGCAAATACGTACTCGAAACTTGGTATTCCATATGGGAATGTGAAATAAGACGAAGAGTTAAAATGATTCCTCACAAGAAACTTGGGACAATCTATTTATGAGGTACGCAACTATAGTGTAGGTTTGAGCAATTAATTCCAAGCACCTTTGGTGCCGAATAAAAGCTACATAAAATAGGAATTGAGGCTGACAAGATGACTCTAAACTGTAAAGCCTGGGTTCGAATCCCGACCTAGCTATAAACTCATCCTGGTGGTTCACAGCAGGGTGATTCATCAATCAATGTGTGTGCCGACCCTCGGATGGACGTTAAATTTCACCTCCTGTGTGTGCCGGAATTAGTTCCGGGACGTTAAAGATCCCATGGTCTCCTTTGTGAAGAGTAACCGAGCTATCGCTGGCACCAAGGCCAAAGTCAAAATTCCTGCCCCAACTACTCCCAGGAGAGGGATGGCAAACCACTCAGTATAACCTTTGCCAAAAAACTGCTTCGGTGGAACCAATTCTCTGTAACACCGATTATGGTACATCAGTCCAAATGGTCAATTCTTATTATATTGTTGCGGTTTTGAGAATAAAGAATGACCCCCCCCCCCCCCTCGTAGGTAGTTGCACCACAACATGTAGCCTCGCTGTAGTTCAGTTATTTCTTATTAAATGTAAGCGTAGTCCTTTCCTGTGTTAGTTTGCGTTGAGCAGGCCAGTGAGCTTAGGTGTTATTTTGCGCTGGAATGCCACGTGCTCGGCCTGAACAAGTCTGGCAAGGCTGAAGGGAGGAGCTGCAGGAGGGAGTGGCCGGTAAGCAACGAGCCGCCAATCAGAGCTCGGGGGGAGTGGCTCACAACGACGACGAGAGGAGTCGTCTGGAACATTCAGGTAGGGCCGGGGCAGAGCCATAAAACCCTGCTCTGGGCCCCCCGCCTCAGTAGAGTTGAGTGGGAGGATCGTGAGAGTTGAGTCGGAGCCCCTGTGAGAGTCAGAGCCAGCGAGAGCCAGAGAACGAGTCGGAGTGTTGGACTTGAATTGCTTGAAATAGCCTCGTTGTACACGAATCCTCCGTGCCCTGTGCCCTGCGCTCTGCTGCCTGTATTAAATCCCGCTTGTGAAGACGACCCGTTCCGGGCCACAGACGCGCGATCTCCTCCTGCCTGCGTTTCCCTGCATACGTGCCGTGACCACCAGAGGGCCACGCCGGGCGAGCTGTCCCGGAGCGACCGACGGCAAGGCGCGTTTGGCGTGCGAACTTCCTTCCTTCTTTTTCCCCGCGTGAGTGAGAGGGCCCTTTGTCTGGGAATTAGTTAACATTGATTAAGCATCTGCTCTGTGTCCCCTTTCCTTTATCCTGATTATAAATAAAAAAAATAAAATAACCACCTTTAGAGGCCATTTCCCCCCGCAAAGCAGGGGTTGGCCTTTTTCGGGAACCGTGGTTGTTGTTTTTTGGTCCCCTTTTTGAAGCAATGTTTTATGGCCGGATGCCCTTCCTGACGCCAACCCTTTTTGCCGCCTTTAACGACAAACAGGGAATTACCAGTGAACTGGTACTCAATTAGCCGACCTCGGAAGGATGACAGACTGTCAACCCCCCTGGCGTTAATTCAGCGATCGACCGGGATTCGAACCCAGGATCCTAGGATCCTAAGCCGGCACCCTAGCCGCTAGCCCAACACCAGGGCTGTTATGATTTATTGTTCTGATTATTGTACAATGATCCTGATTATTGTACATAAATAATAAATCGTGTTCTTCCTCTTATTTGGCCGTTCCCGTCCTTTCCATCAATTGGCTTAGCATCGCACGAACAGAACCGCTCGAATCGGGTTCAATAAAAGGTAACGGCACGAGTCACGTGATACGCACACCGCCCGGGCGTACTCGATTAAGCGTGGCTTGTGCGAGGTCCGGTCCCCGTTTTCGTGGCAGCGTGGGTCAAAGGTACGTGCGGCGTCGACCCGATACCCTTTTTCACGCTCGCTGCGGAAGTGGCGATTCGGCCTCGTGGACACGAAGACCCTAGGGGAAAAGGGGTTTAAACCCCCCTTTGTCACGTGGACGGGCTTCTGGAGATCCGCAACAATATGTACCTATATACAACTAGAACGGCATTCGCAGAGCACAGTCTCACCTCGCATGTTCATTCCAAACAAACAAATAAAACAAAGAAACATCGTTAACTGAACATGCTGCTGCTATGGCCCACTGCTATTATGGCCTATATGCCCGTACCATCCATGCACCCTATTGTGTCACATAGTTTCTTGGCAAGGTGAGGAACATCATAAATTTAATTACTCACTCACGTCGGGTCATATATCAGAGTTATGAGGTTTCAGATTTTTTGGATAAGGATTTCAATTCAACCAATTATGGCTGGAATACCACTTCACTAATGACATCATCGTTATCACCATATATGGGGAGTTGATGATGTATCCCAAGTTTCAGTTTTTTTCGTTGAGCAGTATTGGAGAAAATGATGTCCAATTTTTTTCCCCTTTAATCCAATATGGCTGCCATAGCATGTGACCTATGACGTCAGAGTTAGCAATTAAATATTATCCATGGGGAATGCTTCCGATGTTTAAAGATTTGCATTGATTGGACAAGCGGTTTCAGAGAAAACTATTTTTAGAGTGAAAATATATAAGACACACATAGACAGACAGAGGCATTGCAATAGTCTCACATCCTCTTCGATTGAGACTAATAATAGGACTGAAGTAACAATTTGCAAGAATCATCATCATACTAAAATATGCAATTTGGTGTCTGTCTGGTTTTTTTGAGCGCGATACATTCAGTCGTTACTTATCCAATCACAACTAAACTTGACAGGGGGCCTAAGGGTCACAGGACAGAGGTTGCAGTGATGTAATTTGCCTCCCGCTCACCAATAGTAAGGGCATTTTATGAGATATTTCACAAATCTGTTAACTAAATTGTTACCAAAAAATTTCTTCACCAATATGTTTGTAAAGGTGTGTAATAACATGTGTTAAAATGTTGAAGTTCAATTCCCGTGGGAAACCCAGAAAAAAAGCTGTTGAATTCGGGTACCGAAAAATTATCTTCGAGAATTTTTTTTTTTTTTAAATCGGCCCTTAAGTAACTTATGAGGGGTCAAATAAGGGTTTTTCATGATTCTGAGTTGATTGTTAACATTTATATTTTCACTTTTACATTTACACACAAAGTAGCTTTTATTTCACATACATATATAATACTCAAGAGTTATTTCTCATTCACAATGTCAGAAGTTTCAACAGTCATTGTCTATGTCTTCTTCAGACTCAACAACATCATGACTGCAGTTTCTGCATGTAATGCCATTACAGACTCCACAGGCCGAGATGCACGTGACCCCATTCTTCTTGCAGCTGCATCGCCGGTTGCTGCAATCTCCATGACAATTACAGCTCGTGAACTGCAATAGCTCCTCAGGAGCCGTGGGGTCCAGTGTTGGAACTGGCTCATACCCATGCACACCTATTGTCCATCCATAGTCACTGGGGTTCAGAGACATGCTCTGTAGAAGGATCCAGTCCCGGGTCTGCAGGTAGGCACGGAGTGAATGTTGTGCAGCTGCACCCTCTGTTGGAGGTAGAGTCTCTGGTTTGATCACTCCTGCCGCTGCCTTCCTTGAGAACATGTTGTACCGAATTTCACCCAATGTAGTATCTCGTCCATGGTAAATGTACTTGAAAATCGCAGTACCAGCCTGAATCACTGTTTCCTTGGTGGCTTCTGTGTCAAGGAAGATGTCGATGTACTCCTTTCACTTCAGTTCCTCTCAGGATCTTAGCTTTGTCGAGTGCCTTCAACTTCACCCGGGGGAAAGCTGCTGTTGTCTGTGGATCTGGCAAAGGTGGTGCCGGAGAGGTGACTTCGATCCAACCCATTGAGTGAAAGGGAGTGTTTCCGTGAATAGAGACAATGTTTAAATCTATATTGTCTCCAACAAACTGAGTGACTGCATTGTTTGTTTCCCCAACCTCCATAAAGACCACCTGATCATTACTTGACAATTCACTTTCACTGGCTGGCACTTTGGCTGTCATCACTGATTGATCCTCAAGCGCAGCATCAACCGCAACCTCATCATTGATCTGTTCATCGGTTTCCTCCACAATGGTGTCAAGAGTGCCAGAAGTATCTGGAACATCATCTCCACTCCTACTATTAAGGAAGCAGTATTTGTAGTTTTGTGTCTCCGTGTAAGACTCGGTGTATCCCAGCCGGTGGAACTTGTTGAGCATCCATTTTGACCCAAATCTATGATCAAGTTGTATGGCAAGCCCCATTTGGTGTGGCAATACTCCAGACCGAGGTCGACAGGCCTTAATAAAATTCTGCCCCCAAACGGCAACTCTTTCGTCTGTCTTGACAATCGGTCTCAAGAACATCTGAAGGCTTGCAGGAACAAGTGTCAGCTGACTATCGATGTCAGTCATACTGTGTGTGGTGGGGTATGACTTTGGACCTAAATCAATCAAGGCAATATCATTGGATATGAACTTGAGTGCCGTCTTTATGATCTGAGTCTTCTCATCTCCATGGTCAAGATTAGCATGATGCCCTCGCAGAATATTGTCGGTGCCATCTTTGAGACAGAGTACATCTGCCCTTCTTTCTTGTGTTGTGAAATACAAGGTGTCTTCGTATTTCTCTAGAAGTTTTATCTTTAGCCAATGCTTTGAATAAGAAAGGCTCTTCTCTGGTGACTGATCAAACTCCTGCAGCTTTTCATGGACTTGGTCCATGTTCATTACCCCATGCTCTAATTCTGAGTCTAACCATTTGCAGAATTCAATAAAAACTGCCTCTTGCTCCTCATCAATACTCCTCTGTCCTCTCTTCCTTTTTCCTTCCTCATCAGTCTTGGACAAACTGTCACCTCTCGCAAACATAAGTTTGCATCGCAAATGGTACAGTGTTTCTTCTGCTACCAAGTCGTTGATCCCTTCAAGGCGTCCAGTGACTTCAGTGCCCCAGTCATCCCCGCGACTCCGTGCTGTCTTCAGCAAGCTTGCCTTCAGTGTATCTGCAGTCAAATTATCTGGCACTCTGTATTTCTTTCTAGCTTGTGCTGGATTATTTTTGTAGAGCTGGGCTGGTTGGTTGCAAAGAATGCATACATCCTTATACAGGAGGTCAACTGACTGTGATCTTCTAGAACTGCAGCCAGTTGATGAACTGAACTCACAAGTAGTGCGTCTTCTCTTCAACTTTGATGACTCTTTCTCTGCCTTTGATGCTTGAGCTGACTTCTTGGTGGTTGCAACAAAGTTGTTGTACAGATCATTTTTACACTTCTGGTGGTACCTCAGTTTTCCTTCCTTTTGAGCCTCCTTCATACGTTCCACAACAGTAACATTTTCGACAGTTTCTGCTTGTTTCAATAAAGTTGAGTATCCCTTTGGAGTTGCCTGTATGAGCCTTTCAGCTGGTGTATCCGAGCATGCACAGATGAAGCAATTGAGCACAGGTGGAGTAACGTCTTCATCCATATTGCTAGACTCCATGTCCTGCAAAGTAGAAAATGAGATATATTTAGAAATTATTTTTCCACAAAGGAGTGTCTGTGGTGAAATATAAATGTTAACAATCAACTCAGAATCATGAAAAACCCTTATTTGACCCCTCATAAGTTACTTAAGGGCCGATTTAAAAAAAATAAAAATTCTCGAAAATAATTTTTCGGTACCCGAATTCAACAGCTTTTTTTCTGGGTTTCCCACGGGAGTTGACCTTCAACATTTTAACACATGTTATTACACACCTTTACAAACATATTGGTGAAGAAATTTTTTGGTAACAATTTAGTTAACAGATTTTCATATGTTTCCCTTACTACAAGGGGGTTTTGCACCTTTGACGAATCTGTATTAAGGTGTATATCCATATTATGATTGTTTATCGTGGTGTTTTATTTCAAGACTGCTTCTCATAACAAAAGTAGTAACAGCACTGATGGTAATAGCAAAATTTATTGTTATTACAATACAAATTAATACTAATAATATCCCCTCTCCACAAGGCGTTTCCTTCCTCCTTGCAAAAATGCGGTGTTTTATTTATAAATAGCTTATTGTGGCGTTTCGTGGAAATCCCCTACTGGAAGTAAACAAAGGGGCAATACCTCTGCTGCTCAACTGGTAGAATAAACAGCATACTGCACTGACAAGGTATTTTGAACCAATTTCAATGGTTGCGAGAAGACAGGGCAGCATGTAAAATCATACTAACATAATCATAAGACTTTAAACAAACAAACAAATACCTATTTTGGGGGGCAACCCCCCTCCCACCCCATTTACCTCCTCAGCCCCCAATTTTTCCAATGCCTTGAACAAACATTGGTACATCACGGATGATGAAGGTTGTGGTTCAAGTTTCATCAGAATTGCATGTGTAGTTTCTGAGAAGGAAGCAAATACCTATTTTGGGGGGGAAATTCCCCCCCCCCCTCCCCACCCCATAGATCCCCAAAGGAGCAGATTTTTTTTAATGCCGTAAACATACTTTGGTACATCATAGGTGGTGAAGGTTGTGGTCAAGTTTCATCGAAATTGTGTGTGTAGTTTCAGAGAAGAAAGCAAATACCTATTTTGGGGTGTCAAACCTGGACCCACTTTGACCCCCGTAGACTCCCAAAGGGCAGATTTTTTTTTTTTAATGCCGTGAACAAACTTTAGTCACAACACAACAAATATCATTTGTGCCAAATTCGCAATCCCATCAGCGGTTTTGGAGAAAAAGTTTCAAGTGTTTACAGACTGACGGACGGATTATACACCATCGCATAAGCTCCCCTGAACATAGTTCCAGGTGAGCAAAAAAGATTATAAACCACAAACACGTATGATTGCCTTTTGAAAAAGTTGCTACTGCTGTTTAAGACTAAACTGAAAGGGAGGAATCCCGGGATGTGTTCATTTACCAAGCAGCTAGCTAGCGCTTGCCAAGCCAGCCGTTCCTTATCAACGGTTTTTTAATGGAGTGCTTGGTCGATTCGTTAAACCACTTGGCGATCTCTCCACAATAAATTTGGTAAATGAACACACCCCCAATGTTATTGAGGCCCGACCCTAGATATACTGTAATCAATATATCCAAAAGAGGAAAGACCCTTCCGACCGCTCCCGTAGGGAACTGGTGTACCAGTAGGGTAATTAGTCATAATGGACTTTGTCATAAAATGTGGCAGGGATTCCGTTTTTTTGTGTTGATTACACTGGTCAACAGCCAAATTGGTTCTGACTTATTTTCAACTGTTTAACTAATTTGGTGCCCACGAATCCGAATCTGACCTTAAAATTTCACTATCACGTAACCTTGACGTAGTACAGTCACGTGAAAAAGTAAGTACACCCCATGTAAAGTTTTGACTTTTTCAACATATTTCAACATACAGCTATTTGATCTTCATTTCAACAATATTGACAGATAAAGGTGATATAATATAACAAATATCATGAAACATTTACATTTTGTAGTCCATTGTATAATTAAATAAACATAAATGCAAATTTCGCATGTGGAAAAAGTAAGTACACCCTTGGCTCTAATAGGTGGTATTGCCCCCTTTGGCAGAAACAACCTCAAGTAGGCGTTTCTTATAACTGTCTACCAGTCTCTGACCGACTGGGAGAAATTTTTGCCCACTCCTCCATGCAGAATTCTTTCAGCTGTGCGATGTTTGAGGGGTTTCTTGCATACACAGCTCGTTTCAAATCCCCCCACAACATCTCAATGGGATTTAGATCCTGGCTTTGACTTGGCCATTCCAGAACCCTCCATTTCTTTCTTTTCAGCCATTCCTTGGTGGATTTACTGGTATGTTTAGGGTCATTGTCATGTTGCAAGGTCCACCTTCTGTTGAGCTTCAACTTTCCGACAGATGGCCTCACATTATCCTCAAGCACCCTCTGGTACAATGAATAATTCATAGTGGATTATATGATGGTGAGCTGCCCAGGCCCCGATGCAGCAAAGCTGCTCCAAACCATAATATTTCCACCACCATGCTTTACAGTTGGTATCAGGTTCTTGTGGTCAAATGCTGTCTTTGGTTTTCGCCAAACATGTCTTCTGGTACTGTGGCCAAATAGCTCTACCTTTGACTCATCTGTCCAGAGCACATTGTTCCAGAAGTGCTGGTCTTTGCCTCGGTGTTCATTGGCAAACTTTAGTCTTGCCCTGATGTTCTTTCTGGACAGCAAAGGTTTCCTCCTGGCACACCTCCCATGTAGATCAAATTTGTGCAGCCTCTTTCTAATGGTAGACTCGTGCACTTTGACATCAACAGTGGCAAGAGCTACCTGTAGGTCCCGTGATGACATTCTGGGGTTCTTAGAGACTTCTTTCAGCATGGGCTGAACCGTCTGCTCTCGGGCTGAACTTGCTGGGGCGGCCTGGCCTGAACAAGTTGGCAGTTGTTTGGAATCTTCTCCACTTGTAGATGATCTTCCGGACAGTCGAATGATTGATTTCAAATTGTTTGGAGATCTTTTTAAATCCCTTCCCAGACTCATAGACATCTATAACCTTCTTTCTGAAGGCCTCAGAGAGATCTTTTGATATAGGCATGGTGACGCCGCACACTTCAACAACAAAGAGCAAACAAAACTAAATGTCTGAGGTTTAAATAAGACAGGTTCCTCCAAGATCCTCTCTGATGATGTTCTAATCATTTGCACCTGAGCTGGTGCACCTGATTCTAATTTTAGGTATTTGAAGTAGTGATAAATGTAGGGGTGTACTTACTTTTTCATGTGACTGTGCATCATAAGTGTGGAAAAAATCTTTAGAGCATGCGAATTTCTTGATTAAGTCTCAATAAGTCTTTATTGTCACATAAAATAATATGAACTTAAAGTTTTTATTTACATCACATAAAAAAATGTAAATCTCCCAAAATAATATGAGCTTTATAAAATATCACAAAGAATAATATGAACTTTCAGTTTTTAGTTACATCACATTAAAAGTGCTTCTGAACTTTACTTTTGCGTTTGTAGGAGCAATTACTTTCACGCTGTAAAGTCCAACAGTAGTCGCCCATCATGTTTGGATTGAATTGGCCTTGATATTGAGTCTCCATGATGGCAATTTCTTGGTGAAACCTTTCTCCATGTTCATCACTGACATCGACAATATTTTGTGGAAAGAAGTCCAGATGAGAATGGAAGAAATGTATCTTGAGTGACATTCGAGCACCGAGCACCTGGTAACCTCAACATCTTGTCCACAAGCTCTTCATAATTTGGTGCTCGAAAATTTCCAAGGTAATTGTTAGCAAGAGCCACAAAGCTATCCCAAGCAACGCTTTCCAGCTCAGATAGACTCGTTACAAAGTCCTGATTAGTGAGGACAAGACGAATTTTGACTGTGGCTGATATTTCTAGGGTATACTGGTTCTCACAAACTGGATGTGATAGTGAAAATTGGATATCATAATCGAAATCTACAGGTTCCTGTTGGTTAGAATCACCTCAAAATACACGAGAACCATAAAACCTTTAAAATTTTGTTGACCAGTGTTATTAAACTATGAGATTTTTTTTTTTTTTTTTTTTTTTTTTTTGTATACTGAATCAAGGCTCGTGAAAGAGCTGACACTTACTTCACAAACAAATCAACCAGGCAAACAAAATATATAAAAAGAGGTAGCGGAAGACAAGATGGGGAGAGAAAGGGAAGCACACAAACACTTGAGAGCACACAACATTTGAGAGCAGGGAGATGTGTGGGAGGGAGAGGGCTTGGGGGGAGGAGGCGTGGGAGGGGGGAGGAGGCGTGGGAAGGGGGAGGGGGGTGGGAGAAGTATAAAGCACAAGGATACCAAGGACTTCCAGGACAGAAGTTGGTATTTCAAAAAAGTAGAATTGGGGTGAAATTAGCGGGGGTAGAAAAGATCAAGGTTTTGGATGGGGGAGGAGGCGTGGGAGGGGGGAGGAGGCGTGGGAAGGGGGAGGGGGTGGGAGAAGTATAAAGCACAAGGATACCAAGGATACCAAGGACTTCCAGGACAGAAGTTGGTATTTCAAAAAAGTAGAATTGGGGTGAAATTAGCAGGGGTAGAAAAGATCAAGGTTTTGGATGGGGGAAGATAAGAGATGGTGGTGAACAGCTGTTTTAAAGACCTGGAGGGTGGAGTGGGATTGAAGAGAGTGAGGGAGTTTGTTCCAGAGGCGGGAGAAAAGAGGAATGAAGGAGTGAAGGTGAGCAGAGAGTCTTGATTTTGGCAGTTTAACCATAAGAGGGTTGCAGGCAGATCTTGCGGGACAGAGCCCAGAGAGAGCTGGGGGGGCAAGGCTAGAGAGGAGTCGGTAGAAGACGGAAAGACCACCAACCTGCCTGTGGTGAGTGATTGAGAGGCCCTTGGAGTTAGCTTCATCGCGGGAGATTCCAATGATTCTGAATGCTTTGGTTTCAACAGCGTGAAGACGAGATAGGTGTGAGGCAGGAGCACCAGCCCAGAGGGGAGAGCAGTATTCCATTGAGCTGCGGATGAAAGCCTTGTATGTGGTGAGGAGCTCAGGTGTGCCAAGGAAGGACTTCGCACGACGGAGGATGCCCAGTCGGCGACTGGCTTTGGAGGCCAGATTTGAAATGTGGTTTTCCCAGGAAAGATCATGGCAGATAGTGAGACCCAAAAGCTTGAGTGACAGAAATTCTTGGAGAGGATTATTCAGAAAGTGGATGGGAGGGTTGTCCAGTCGGTCTTTTCGGAGAGACATCGTAAGAGTGTGAGATTTGTCAGGATTGAAAGACATGTTCCACTTTTTTGCCCAGTCTGTGATTTTGTCCAGGTCTGCAGAGAGTGAGGAGGCTGCAGACTGCCGATCTGAGGGATGAAGAATGGAGCGACAGAGAGTAGAGTCATCAGCAAAGAGATAGAGAGGATTTTCAAGAGTCAGAGAGATCATTGATGAAGACCAGAAAAAACACAGGGCCCAGAACACTGCCTTGGGGAACTCCAGCCTGAACAGGAAGAGGAGATGAGAGAAACCCATTCAGGGCCACACGTTGACTACGATGAGAGAGGAAGTCCGCCAGCCATGCGTGGAGATTTCCATGGATACCAAAAGAGGAGAGTTTGGTGAGCAGAGCGGGGTGCCAGACCATATCGAAGGCACGTGATATGTCAAGGTAGACAGCTCTAATTTCCTGTTTGGCATTGAGGACCTCCATCCATTGTTGAGACAGCAGAAGCAGCATGTCCAGAGTAGAGTGACTTGGTCTGAAACCAAATTGATGATCAGAGATCAAGCCATTGGAGAAGAGGAAAGATTTCATATCTAAAGCAATGATGGATTCCATGACTTTGCTGATAATTGGGAGAAGGCTGATTGGTCTGTAGTTGCTGGGATCTGTTTTTGCACCTTTTTTGTGCAAAGCTGTGATGTTGGCAGATTTCCAAGCAGATGTCAGATGACCTTGAGCAAAAGAGAGGGTGAAGAGAACAGAGAGAGGGAGTGAAAGAGCGGAAGAACAGGATTTTAGGACCCGTGGGCTGATGCCGTCAGGTCCAGTTGCAGAATCAGAGTCGAGGGTTGACAGAAACTTTTCCACCTTGTCAGGAGGAAAGGACACAGAATCCAGGAGCAGCTGGGTACGACTGGGTACGGTGGGTACAGAGAGGGATGGGTTTTGGACACAAGATTTAAAGGCAAACACAGACACAGATTTCCTTCAAAAGCTGGATTATGCACCCTGTTACTTCCTGTTCTCACTCTTTATTAAAGTCCCTGCCTTACCCTACTGCCCTCATTTTATGAACTTTCCCACATTCCGAGAATGTCGAAAGACTTCCGACTGCCCCTGCCAGCTCCGATGTGATCAATCTAAACATCTTCAATGGCTGAGTTCTAAATTTATGCTCTTTCAAATTGGCATCCTGTCTGTTCCCTTTTGAGTGAATCATTTACTGTAAATCACATTATATTTACTGTACATGGTGAAAAACAACCACCCCATTCCACAATAGGGAGCAAGCAAGCATTGATGCACTCAACTACAGACCTGTCACCTTTCATCATATCATGACTCATGTGCAAAGTAATCAAATTTTTTCATTGTATTGTGTGTAGTTCCTTGTTTTGCTTTTCCAACTGTGAAGGTGGAACACCCTTTTTGAACTTCTGTTATCGTTGCTCGTTTCTGCTATCGAGTAACCACCTTTAGGTCATCCACCTATCCCAAGCAACGCTTTCCAGCTCAGATAGACTCGTTACAAAGTCCTGATTAGTGAGGACAAGACGAATTTTGACTGTGGCTGATATTCCTAGGGTATACTGGTTCTCACAAACTGTTATTAATTAATTTGACTGTGGCAAACCGCAAATTAATCTTCAAACTCCGCGTTGCACACACACACACATCCCAGATAAACGCTCGTTTCTGCTATCGAGTGAAGCCTGAAATTTCAACATGATCGGGATGTTCTTCATCGACATAATCAGTGGTTTTGATGCTGTATGACACCCATCTCTGCTTAATAAATTCTAAGCAGCTTTTAATGCCACACACCAACCAACTGAGCCAGTTTGTGAAACATTTGGACCAATCATAGACGTTCTATGACCTGCCCACTCCCTATGAATGGGACAAGCTGTATCCTGATACTTATGGTGATGAAACATGTTCATCTTTGTCCCATGACCATTGGCCATTATTTTTCGTATGTTAGACTTAATTATCTTTGTGCAAAAAAAATATTTTTAGCTTTAAAAACCTTCAAAAAATATATTAGCCACCTTCAAAAAATTTATATCTTTCTTCTATCATGCAATTCTTAGTACGTTTTATGAAAATTCATGGGCACATATATTATGACGTTCTTTTTTTTCTGTGGATTTTGCATAACTTTCATATTGTAATCTATTTTTAGAAAACCATGATCTTAATGTATTGTTGTTGCTTGGTAGAATGGCTTGGTTGATAGTTTGCTTTTTAAAATTTTAATTACACTGTGCACGCAAAGCAAAAAGCAGGGTTAAGCTATTGGTTTACTTCTGTCTGTCTCTGTCTACAAACATCAGTTTATGATAGAGGAACAACATTATGTCAATTGAATGTCATATTTTGAACATGAATCGGAATATGAACCTGTAGTTAAGCAATACTTTGCCTCTGAATACCTGTGGGTTAATGTTAGAATTTCCTCTGTGGGTTAGAAAGGTTCAAGAGATTTTGAAGATCTTGTATGCGCAGAGAGGAGTGAGATAATTATTTTACTCTGTCTGTCTGGCAGTCAAACAAAATCGAAAATCATTCCAAACAGGAAACTTACTGTTTTTAAGGATGTCATAAAGGACACAAACAACAGGTATGAGGAACTAATGTAACATGTAATGAAGAAACTTATAGAAAGGTCATCACTAAGTGATAAGTTTGCCGTTTTACCATACTTTAGCTCTTTATTTGTCTCAATCGCACATGCGCAGAGAAGAGCGAGGTAATTTTTCACTCTGTCTGCCTGCCTGGCAGTCAAAAAGAGTCACCCCCATTTCTGAAGGAAGCGGTTTAGTTTGGCATTTTTAATACTAAATAAGCAAAGCCTAGAAATGAACGAAACCCATTCGAATTACCCTTTAGAACCCCTCAGAATTACCCTTTAGAACCCTTAGAATTAAACACGGTGGGTTAGAAAGGTTCTTCTTCTTTATTTATTTGACAGACGGACAGACATCGTCAAATATTGAAGCTGCTACTCCGCTTAAAAATGAAAATCATTCCAAAAAGGAACATTATTAGCCCCAGTTGGACTTGGTCTGAAATGGGGCCTGTACGTCCGACTCATCTGTCCGTCCGTATGTCCGCAACCATATCTCAGACATGTACAGACCGATTTTTATCCATCCTTGGCACAAAGGCAAAACATGATGGTATACATATTAAGTACATCATTTTGTTTCACGATGCGATCAAAGGTGGCCTACTGGCAGCCATTTTAGTTGTAAAACTAGAACGATACTCTTCGATATCACAACGTCGATCGATATGCCTCCTTCCACACATACTGTACATCAGTATACATACTTGTACTGTTACGTAGTCCTCCCCGACCCGCTGGTCACGGTGTACCTCCGAGCCCCGAGAGGATCCATGGCAGAATAATGTGTTTCTCCGTGTCAAAAATCACTAGTGAAACCACACCAATGGTTATCAACAAACAAATATTGTATTAAAAATCACACCAGAATTACGATACAACAATAATAGCAATCAACAATACAATCGACACATCTTATGATGGTACCATCAGCTAGGGTAAGATAACTCACTGTGCTCCAAGTGAGTGAAAAAGAACACTCCCCAATGTCTCTATAGCTCAAAGGTGATCCCCTCCAGCGAGCGTCAGAGCGATATCGAATCGAAACCCAAACCCCGTTCCGATGATGGGCTCAGTCACACTGCCAAAACAGCACAAAAGGCGTAGGCGGCCGAAGCGGCGCAAAAAGTCACTTGGTCCAAAACCGTGTAAGGCAAACTCACGGAGGAATGGGAAATCCAAAGGCGCCCTCCAGGTATGAACATTCACGGTTCAGTCGGCGAACCGCAAATTAATCTTCAAACTCCGCGTTGCACACACACACACACATGCCAGATAGACGTCGGAATGGTGAAAAAGGCTGACGGGAAGCAAAGACCTTTTGCGATGAGCAAAGCATGAGTGTCAAGACGGCTCGTATTTGAGTCGCAACGACCCGGCGATGATTCTTCAGAATCCCAACGCCAAACCTGACCACGCAGGTTTATCAATCCCAGCGATAACACCTATCGCAGGAATTCCTTTCAAGGAAACTCCAAGTTCACTCGCGACTTTCGTTCGACCACGCTCGCTCCGGAGCTTGAAGCGACTAGCTTATTGTCCGACTTTTTTCCCCGCCTTCTTTTCTCTCTCCTCTTCTTCTTCGTCTTCCGGTTCCCGATCCGGTTTCCTGTTTCATTTAACATTAACCTTTTTACCTTTTGACAATAATAATGGCTATTTCCCTCAAACAATCATAATAATAATACATAGAACCAGAAATGTTTCAAGTGGATGAAAACCACAACACCGGAAGTGACGCATCCATAACACTTCCCCCCCTCAAGAAAGAAAGTTTGAACATAGTGAAAACTTTCTTTGTAGGGAAAACTCTCCCAACAAACAAAAGTAAACTCACACCCAAATCATCAATTCCCGTGAGCAACGATAATCAATATTTCCCAAAAATAAAGCAACAAAACTTCAAACAACCTACAGAGATTTCCAAAGTTAATTCACTCTGGACAAAGTATCAGCAACGACATTGTCCCTGCCCTTTACATGCTCAATTTCCCAGTTGAACTCCTGCAAAGCCAAAATCCATCTCATCAACCTCTGATTTTTATTTTTAGTTTCTTTTGAATGAAGGTTGAGGGGTTGTGATCAAAAATCCAAAGTCAAGCAAATCTATAGCACTTTTTTCGGGAGGCCGAGCTGAGAGCCAGGTTCCATGGTGGTTGGGTGGTGAGGCTTGGAAGTATTCACTACATGGACACCTTTAGGAACGTGGAGTTCACGGTTAATCCGTGTTGGAAAGTTCACTACATGGACGCCTTTAGGAACAATGGCGTTCACGGTTAATCCGTGTAGGAATCTTGGCTCGGCTGCTCCGCAGTATTCAGTGCTTCAACTCTTCCTAACTTTCATAATAATCACGGTTGGACCGCTTGTTGCTGTAGTCACGTGAATAGCGGTCTCCTTCTCGGCCACTACCCTGATAATCATCCCTTCGGGAGCTGCCGTAACTCCGGGAGCCTCTATAGTGATATCGACTGCGGCCACCCACCAAAACTACTACTCCCACCCTGGGAGCCATAGCTACCCCTGAAACTACCTCCACGTTTTCCTCCTCTGTAGCCCCCTCGACGCCTATGGCCTGCCTTCTTTGCTGTTATGGTCCGACCATCCAAATCCTTGCCATTCAAATCCTTTTCTGCATCTTTGGCGTCTTTTGTGTTTTCAAACGTGACAAAGCCAAACCCTCTTGACTTTTGCATCTCCCTATCTTTTATCAGCCGCACTTCCAAGAGTGGTCCATATTGGCCGAAGACAGAATCCAAAACAACTTCCTTTGTTTTGAAGTTCAGTCCACCTACAAAGAGCTTGCCAACATTGCTTCCATCCCTGACTTGTGTGTGCTGACACTTAGTTTCAGGGTACTTCCTCTTCTCTTCAGGGCTCTTCCTACCCATAGCACGAGTCGCGGTACAGGATGGAAAGATACCCGGAATCTTCTGCTCTACCTGTACGGTTTTATTTTCCATACTAGGCTTTTCAAACATCGGGTTACCAGAAACTTGATCACCGGCCAAATCATTCCCGATAACAAAAGATACTCCCCTCTACAGGAAGAGTGGCTTGTGAACCTACGGTGACCGGTTCTGACACCAAATCAGACTGCAAATGGATGACATGAAGTGGAGCTTTAACAAAGCCACCAACCCCCTGTAAACGAACACTAACACCAGTTGCCGTCTTCTCTGACCATGGCAAAATGCCTTCAAGCATCAAAGATTGATGTGCTCCTGTGTCCCTCAATACCCTAACAAGCCTCTGGTTCGTTAAGTCTCCATCCAGTGACACAAACCCCTCTGAAATAAATGGTTTGTAGCCCTCTTGAACAAGGTCGTTCTGTGATGCCGTAACTTTGGCATGGGAACCCTCACAAGGCTCTGTCCTCCAAGGACGATTTCTCACATTTGCCAATGCATTCGGAGTTGTACTCGTCTGACTCCGCTCTTGATTTTTCCTTTCCAGAGCATAACATTGGGACATAAAGTATCGAGGTTTCTTGCAAAAAGCGCAAGTAGTCCCGGAGGAAAAACTCGTGGTCCGCCTCAACCCCCCGGAAGATAAGTCTGTCTTGGAACTGTAGTCTTCTGATCCTTAAAAGTGGCGGTATCAGAGTTGTCCTCATCGTCATCTCTAGGCCGCCCCCATGAATTTTCGTTCTCCGCACCGGATGTACCATAACTCCCCTGGCGAACTCAAGGCGGGAAGTTAGGTTTGTGGAACCCCATCCTGTGTGTCAAGGCATAGTCATCTGCCACGGTTGCTGCCTCATACAACTCTGGTACCTTCTTTTCCTCCAGATGTACTTTAATGTCCTCGTGGACACACTGTTTGAATTCCTCCACCAAAATCAATTGTCGCAACAGTTTGAAGTCTTTCCCAACCCCTTTCGAATCACACCACCAATCAAACATGGTTTCCTTCATTCTGGCAAACTCCACATGGGTCTCACTCTCCCTCTTCCTGGTATTCTGGAATTTTTGCCAGTAAGCTTCAGGGACCAATTCATAGGCTTTGAGAATGGTTTTCTTCACTATCTCATAATCTGCACATTGGTCAATCGGTAAAGCCGAAAATATATCTTGAGCTTTACCCACCAGAACAGTTTGCACTAACATGGTCCAGGACTCCTCAGGCTATTTTAGCATTCGAGCCACTTTCTCAAAGTGTAAAAAAAACTTGGCTGCCTCCTTTTCATTGAAGGGTGGAACCAGCCTCACATGTCTACCAACATCCCAGGTGTTCTGACTAGTTGTCGAACTAGCCGGCATGGATGGTACCTCTCCCCGTTCTCTCATTAACTCCAGCTCCTTGAATTTAATTTCCTTCTGAAGCTCCATGTCACGTTCCTTTAACTCCCTTTCGGCTCTTCTTTCCTCCGCTCTTTCCCCTGCTCTTCTTTCTTCTTCAGTTCTCCTTTCCTCTGTTCTTCTTTCCTCAAATTCTCGTTCCTGTTCTATTCTTTTTTCCTCAAGTTCTCGTTCCTGTTTTACTCTTTCCTTTTCTGCCTTCCTTTCCTCTGCTTTTAACCTTTCCTGGCTCTGCAGTTGCATCTCCAGTTTCCGGAGCTCCACATTTTCTTGTTCCTCGGGTAACCAATCCAAGGCTACCTCTGTCCATGTGCCCTGTCCCACCAGAGCTTCCATCACCAATGTCTGCATCTCTGCTTTCTTCACATTAACTCGGACCCCCAAGTTAAAATGTCTGGCCAATATCAAGAGTTCCGATTTGTTTAACGCTTGGAACTGTGCCTCACTAGGGGACGCCACAAACTTTTCTGCATCAAACACCATGGTGACTATCCGTTAGCACCTGTTAACCTTCACACAAACATTTTCCAATTTTTTTTTTTGGGGGGAAAATTTTGGGAATAATAGAAAAACTTCCAATTTTGGGAATGCTAGGGAATTCTATCCCAGACGAATGTTATCAGGGAATTTGATCCCGGATGAGTGTTATTAGGGAATTTAATCCCGGACGAAGACCCAATTTCGAGCCCCCGAGTCAATTGGACGAGCCCCCAATTTCTGTTAGGTGGTTCTCCCCGACCCCCTGGTCACGGTGTACCTCCGAGCCCCAAGAGGAGCCACGGCAGAATAATGTGTTTCTCCGTGTCAAAAATCACTCGTGAAACCACACCAATGGTTATCAACAAACAAATATTGTATTAAAAATCACACCAGAATAATGATACAACAATAATAGCAATCAACAATACAATCAACACATCTTATGATGGTACCATCAGCTAGGGTAAGATAACTCGCTGTGCTCCAAGTGAGTGAAAAAGAACACTCCCCAATGTCTCTATAGCTCAAAGGTGATCCCCTCCAGCGAGCGTCAGAGCGATATCGAATCGAAACCCGAACCCCGTTCAGATGACGGGCTCAGTCACACCGCCAAAACAGCACAAAAGGCATAGGTGGCCGAAGCGGCGCAAAAAGTCACGTGGTCCAAAACCACGTAAGGCAAACTCACGGAGGAATGCGAAATCCAAAGGCACCCTCCAGGTATGAACGTTCACGGTTCAGTCGGCGAACCGCAAATTCATCTTCAAACTCCGCGTTGCACACACACACATCCCATATAGACGTCGGAATGGTGAAAAAGGCTGACGGGAAGCAAAGACCTTTTGCGATGAGCAAAGCGCGAGTGTCAAAATGGCCGACGGCTCGTATTTGAGTCACAACGACCCGGCGATGATTCTTCAGAATCCCAACGCCAAACCTGACCACGCAGGTTTATCAATCCCAGCGATAACACCTATCGCAGGAATTCCTTTCAAGGAAACTCCAAATTCACCCGCGACTTTCGTTTGACCACACTCGCTCCGGAGCTTGAAGCGACCAGCTTCTTGTCCGACTTTTTTCCCCACCTTCTTTTCTCTCTCCTCTTCTTCTTCGTCTTCCAGTTCCCGATCTGGTTTCCTGTTTCATTTCACATAAGCCTTTTTACCTTTTGACAATAACAATGGCTATTTCCCTCAAACAATCATAATAACTAGCCGAAGCCCGTGGAACATCCACGGAAGGGAGGATGTGGTGTATGGATAGAGTGTACCATTATGGATGGCATAGGGGATTTGCTTGTCCGAGTAAGAGTTAGGAAGAAAGATGAGAATGAAGAGTGCGTATATGAACAACGATCGCCGACACCGGCACAAATGCATGCTCTGGATTGTCCACTCAGTGGACGGCTTGCTTCACCTTCGCCTGTCCAATCAGCGGACGGCTTGCTTCGCCTTCGCCCAGCAGACGCCAATACGATGGCGTCGTAAGATGGCGTCGTATCGGCAGTTAATCAGATGCTTTTGGGCCCCAACGTCGGCTAATTCAGATTTTTCGAGTATGGCTGTACGTGATAAACAAAGAGTGCGGTTCGTAGATCGTAAATCCATTGCCACTCAGTAGAGCGCATACTCCTGCCGTGGGTCAAGTTGGAATAATACGTTTTGTTTAACATCCCCTCTCCCCAAAACAATAAATGAAAAGGAAAGTAAGCCCTAACTGTCAGAGAATTAATTTTGATACATCTCGGAATTAGAGGAGAAAAACATCATTTAATGCATGTGTATGCATTAAATTGGCTTTAAGAATAAGAATAAAAGCTTTAATGCAGTAAAACAGAAAAATGTTTTCCCCAAAAAATTCCCCCAAAAAATTCCTGGATCCGGAATAATATCCTGAGCTTCACCAAAAACTAATCAATTCTTCCTTATCTCAAGGGCAATCACCCCACCAACTTTCATCCAAATCCGTTCAGAACTTTTCCAGATATCTTGTTCACGAACATACGAACACACACACACACACACACACACACACACACACACACGGACGGACACGATCGAATGCATTACTCCCGCCGAGCTATCTTGTGCTTATTCCATGAACGATCGACGGATACAAAATGGAACCCACGACCCACGTGACCAGAAATTTCTGGGATTTCTAGTAGGCTATATATAAGGAATCGATAGCCCCCTAATACGAGGCTCCTCCCCTCCCCGCATCCCACGAGGGTCACACACATGATGAAGTTGCTCACCTGTCTCTGCCATGTCAAAGCTGCTGCATCCGAAGTCACTCACATGGACACGCCATGTTGACAGAACAGAACGCGTGGGGCTCGCACGCAACAGCCATTTTGATGTGGTCGTGTGGGGCTCGCATATGCGGAACCGCCATGTTACTGCCTTTGTGTGGGGAGGTGAGAAATGACAATGGGATAAAATGTATTCAAAAAATATTTCACAGGCAGAAGTTTTACCTCAACGCCAATAATAAGAAGAGGTCAGGTTCTCACACGGAGGTTTATTCAGGTAACGCTGCTCGGTCCAAGGCCCAGTCCCCGAGAGACCGCGCGCATGCGCGAAAAACCCGGTGCACGGGAGGAGCCAGAACCCGTGGAACATCCACGGAAGGGAGGATGTGGTGTATGGATAGAGTGTACCATTATGGATGGCATCGGGGATTTGCTTGTCCGAGTAAGAGTTAGGAAGAAAGATGAGAATGAAGAGTGCGTATATGAACAACGTATTTATTGCAATCTACTTAAATGACAACGCTACGATATACTTTTGAAAAATGAATGGATTCGTAATAGGAATCGGCATAGCGCCATTCTGGGAGTGTTACGTCTCGCCACCTGCTACACCTCTCTGAGTTACGAGGATTTATGCAACGCACCCCGAGTATCGCAACGTCACTCCATTTAACTTTATTAAAATGACGATAAAGACGTTTCCTTATATATCCTAATTTAAAATGTTCAAGGGAATAAAAAAACCATTTGGTTCACACCAGCCATGTTCACACCACTCGACTGTCCAATCAGCGGACGGCTCGCATCGCCTTCGCCCAGCAGACGCCAATACGATGGCGTCGTAAGATGGCGTCGTATCGGCCGTTAATCGTATGCTTTTTGGCCCCAAAGTCGACTAATTCAGATTTTTCGAGTGTGGCTGTACGTGATGAACAAAGAGCGCGGTTCGTAGATCGTAAATGCATGAGTGCCGTAGGCATCGGGTCACTGTGTGCGGCGTAAAAGGGATAACAAAGTCGAGTCCTTACGGTATTATTATATAGATAATACATAGAACCAGAAATGTTTCAAGTGGATGAAAACCACAACACAGGAAGTGACGAATCCTTAACAGTACCCAGTTTGACAAAAATCCATTCAGCTGTTCTCAAGTATCACATTTTTACCTGACATGACCTCTGACCTCACTAAAATCACAAAATCACCTCACTACTCACCTTTAATGCCAAAATATAATCAGTTGATCTTTGCATCATAATTTATACTTATACCAAGTTTGGTCAAATTTCCATCACTGATTCACAAGTTAGAACAGTAACAGAATTTTTACTTTGTGGGACATCTGACCTTTGACCTCTTGATGCCATAATCGCATCAGTTCATCTTTGCATCATACAGTGCATTCAGAAAGTATTCATCCCCCTTCACTTTTTTCAGATTTTGTAATGTTGTAGCCTCATGCTGAAATCGTTTAAATTCATTTTTTCCCTCATCAATCTACACTCAATACCCCATAATGACAAAGAGAAAACAGGATATTAGAAAGTTTTGCAAATTTATTAAAAAGAAAAAACTGAAATATCACATTGACATAAGTATTCAGACCCTTTGCTATGACACTTGAAATTTAGCTCAGGTGCCTCCCATTTCTCTTGATCATCTTTGAGATGTTTCTACACCTTGATTGGAGTCCACCTGTGGTAAATTCAATTGATTGGACATGATTTGGAAAGGCACACACCTGTGTATATAAGGTCTCACAGCTGACAATGCATATCAGAGCAAAAACCAAGCCATGAGGTCGAAGGAACTGCCTGCCGAGCTCAGAGAATTGTGTCGAGGCACAGATCTGGGGAAGGCTACAAAAAAATCTCTGCTGCATTGAAGGTTCCCAAGAGCACAGTGGCCTCCATAATTCTTAAATGGAAGAAGTTTGGAACAACCAGGACTCTTCCTCGAGCTGGCCGCCCGGCCAAACTGAGCAATCTGGGGAGAAGGGCCTTGGTAAGAGAGGTGACCAAGAACCCGATGGTCACTCTGGCTGAGCTCCAGAGAGCCTGTGTGGAGATGGGAGAAACTTCCAGAAGGACAACCATCATTGCAACACTCCACCGATCTGGGATTTATGGCAGAGTGGCCAGACAGAAGCCTCTCCTCAGTGAAAGACACATAAAAGCCCGCTTGGAGTTTGCAAAAAAGCACCTAAAGGACTCTCAGACTGTGAGAAACAAGATTCTGTGGGCTTTCAAGCCCACAGAATCAAGATCCTGATTATAATCAAACTCAGACCAGACAGCATAGAGACAAGTGTGCTTGTTCCATCCTGTTGGACCTTATAGAAAGGTCATCACGATTGATTAACCATGTCAACAACAGGTTCTTGCAAACAAATTGTAGGAAATACATTTTACTCCTGTTTTCTTTGTTTGTTTTACTTTTGTTCAAAATCATATTTGTTTAAAAACCGTGTTTTAAAATTGATTTGTTACTTTTTGCTATTCAGCCATTAATATGTACATTTCTTAAAATAATAATAGCTGACCAGCTAACTAGCCAACCAATTTATTAAAATGGTGGTTCAAACATGCTGTGTTGACAGAACTCCCTAAACTGAAGCAGGCAGTGGTGGAGCTTCAGGAGCTTGTGAGGTGGCGTTCGGCACGTCTCGTGCAACGTCTGCGACAACGTGACCGCATGGGCCGCGATATTCAGCATCACTGTGATGTTCTGACAGCCTTTCTGCAAGCAATTTCTCCCAAGCGCCGTAAGTATTATGCCATTATCTTCTTTCAAAGGTTGGTGGAATGTTTTTCGCAATGGGATACAGGGGCCCATCCCAGAGTGGGAAGCTTTACTTCATCCCATCCCAGAATGCAGCTGCTTTGTTTGTCATTTTAAAAGTTTAAAGCTTCAAAGTAAGGGTTGGAAACAGCAGAGAATGCTCAGTCAGTGTCTCATTAAAAAGTTAGATTCAAAATGAGCCTCGCTCCGGACATCGTCTTGCACCCCTCACTTCTTATTAAGCTATGTGAAGCATTCAATGCTATCTCTATGATTGATATATTCCAAATAGTTGGACACACGAACAGATTTTTACATTTCAATCTATGAATATTGTACAATTAGTCAGCAAAATATTTATTTATATATATATATATATATATATATATATATATATATATATATATATATATATATATATATATATATACACAGACTTGGCATTTAATATGGAATATTTTTTTTTTCTTGACTTGGGTTTACTTTCTGAACTCGGTATATCAATCTGGTGAGTTTCTTTTACGCTTCGGTGATTTCTTTGTTAAAAGAACCATGTCACTGATTGTTTGTCGCAGCAAGAAGTCAATAACAGGATTATATCACAGGTGGCGTGACAAAATGTACGGACAGGTACATTTGACGATTGGCTTCACAATCGGGTATATAAGGGTTGTTGCGTTCTGTATTAGTGGAAAACAACTGCTGCACGTCTACAAAAGTTATTGCCGCTTCCCCTGGAGATGGTCCGTCAACTCAACAATGCTGTTTGTCATTTAGTGGTGGCTTTACGAAATTCCGGCATGAAACAGCATGCTATTGCTCGGCAGTATGGCATCACTCAAGGTCAGGTGTCAAAGATCCTGAAACGAAATGCACAGAGGGGTGTCCCTACTCCAATACCGAGGTCAGGACGTCCCCACAGAACCACAAGGAGGGATGATCGCCAGCTGCACCGGTTAGTCCGCAATGGCCGTACCAAGTCAGCTAATCGGCTTCGGGCTGAGTGGCAGCAACTGACAAATGTGCCTGAATCCAGAAGGCGAATCAACCAACGACTGGTTCAAGCAGGCTATCGTGCCAGGCGTCCCCTGAGAAAGCCACGTCTGACCAGACAACACCGCCAGCACCGATTGCAGTGGGCCAGAGAGCACCGTCAATGGCAGCCAGGACACTGGAATCACGTGATCTTCAGTGACAAGTCTAGATTTCTGGTCTATCGTCAATATGGCCGCGTCCGAGTGCGCAGACAAGTGCATGAAGCCTACAACGAAGATTGTATAGTGCCAAGAGTCCAAGCTGGAGGTGGTGGGGTGACCGTTTGGGCTGCTATTCATGCAGGGGGCAAAACTGACCTGGTTGTTCTGAATGGAAACCTGAACCAGTTCAAGCACAGGGCCATTCTGGAAGAAACATTGCTTCCATTTGTTCGTGCAGCCTTTCGAGGAAACTTTGTCTTCCAAGATGACAATGCACGGCCTCATCATGCTCGCATGATCCAACACCTTCTTGCTGACCGTGGTGTAGAGCATATGGAGTGGCCTGCCATGTCCCTGGATATGAATCCGATCGAGAACTTGTGGACAGAATTAACGCGTCAAATCGACAACTTGGACCAGCAGCCTGCCTCTGTGCGTGAATTGCAGCAGGCTATTGACACTGCATGGCAAGCGATTCCTGTCCAAACCTTGGCAAATCTCGTGAACAGCATGCCTCGACGTGTACGTGCTCTCCTGAATGCTCGTGGGGGTTAAACGAAGTACTGAACTGTAATTTTACTGTCCGTAATCCCAGTCGTAATTTAACTTTTGTTTTTGTTAAAAAAACTTTTTGGCTAATGTGCAAAATAAAGAGATACTTCTGGAAAACGCACAGAAGTTTAACACAATACTGTCTGTGAATTGAGTTCGATATCAGTTTACATCACTTTCAGGGATCAATTTATTTGCTTCAAAATGTCAAATGTGGTTTTTGTTTCTTTTAAAGGTCACATTAACAAAATCTAGAATAATTTCAACATAATTCCAATGAACTTTTGGTTCTAAGTCATCTTTAAAAGTAAGTTCACCCCCACAAAAAAAATATTCCATATTAAATGCCAAGTCTGTATATATATGTATGTTGCCTGGTGTTGGTTTAGCGGTTAGGGTGCCGGCTTGGGATCCTAGGATCTTGGGTTCAAATCCCGGTCGATCGCTGAATGAATACCAGGGGGGTTGACTCAGCCTGTCATCCTTCTGAGGTGGGAAAATTGAGTACCAGCTCACTGGTAATTCCCTGTGTGTCACAAGAGGCAACCAACAGGGTTGGCGGCAGGAAGGGCATCCCGAAAAAGGCCTACCCCCGCTCTGCGGGGAAAAATGGTCTCTAAAGGCGGTTATATATATATATACAGACTTGGCATTTAATATGGAATATTTTTTTTGTGGGGGTGAACTTACTTTTCAAGATGTCTTATTACCAAAAGTTCATTGGAATTATGTTGAAATTATTCTAGATTTTGATAATGTGACCTTTAAAAGAAACAAAAACCACATTTGACATTTCGAAACAAATAAATTGATCCTTGAAAGTGATGTAAACTGATATCGAACTCAGTTCACGGACAGTACTGTGTTAAACTTCTGTGCGTTTTCCAGAAGTATGTCTTTATTTTGCACATTAGCTAAAAATTTTTTTAACAAAAACAAAAGTTAAATTACGACTGGGATTACGGACAGTAAAATTACAGTTCAGTACTTCGTGTAACCCCCACGAACATTCAGGAGAGCACGTACACGTCGAGGCATGCTGTTCACGAGATTTGCCAAGGTTTGGACAGGAATCGCTTGCCATGCAGTGACAATAGCCTGCTGCAATTCACGCACAGAGGTCGGCTGCTGGTCCAAGTGGTCGATTTGACGCGTTCATTCTGCCCACAGGTTCTCTATCAGATTCATATCCGGGGACATGGCAGGCCACTCCATATGCTCTCCACCATGGTCAGCAAGAAAGTGTTGGATCATGCGAGCACGATGAGGCTGTGCATTGTCATCTTGGAAGACAAAGTTTCCTCGAAAGGCTGCACGAGCAAATGGAAGCAATGTTTCTTCCAGAATGACCCTGTACTTGAACTGGTTCAGGTTTCCATTCAGAACAACCAGGTCAGTTTTGCCCCCTGCATGAAAAGCAGCCCAAACGGTCACCCCACCACCTCCAGCTTGGACTTTTGGCACTATACAATCTTCGTTGTGGGCTTCATGCACTTGTCTGCGCACTCGGACGCGGCCATCTTGACGATAGATCAGAAATCTAGACTCGTCACTGAAGGTCACGTGATTGCGGTGTCCTGGCTGCCATTGACGGTGCTCTCTGGCCCACTGAAATCGGCGCTGGCTGTGTTGTCTGGTCAGGCGTGGCTTTCTCAGGGGACGCCTGCCACGATAGCCTGCTTGAACCAGTCGTTGGTTGACTGGCCTTCTGGATACAGGCACATTTGTCAGTTGCTGCCACTCAGCCCTAAGCCGATTAGCTGACTTGGTACGGCCATTGCGGACTAACCGGTGTAGCTGGCGATCATCCCTCCTTGTGGTTCTGCGGGGACATCCTGGCCTCGGTATTGGAGTAGGGACACCCCTCTGAGCATTTTGTTTCAGGGTCTTTGACACCTGACGTTGAGTGATGCCATACTGCTGAGCAATAGCACGCTGTTTCATGCCGTAATTTCAAAAAGCCACCACTCCATGACAAACAGCATTGTCGAGTTGACGGACCATCTCCAGAGGAAGCGGCAATAACTTTTGGAGACGTGCAGCAGTTGTTTTCCACTAATACAGAACGCAACAACCCTTGTATACCCGACTGTGAAGCCAATCATCAAATGCACCTGTCCGTACATTTTGCCACGCCACCTCTGATATAATCCTGTTGTTGACTTCTTGCTGCGACAGACAATCAGTGACATGGTTCTTTTAACAAATAAATCACCAAAGTGTAAAAGAAACTCACCAGATTGATATACTGGGTTAAGAAAGTAAACCCAAGTCAAGAAAAAAATAATAATCCATATTAAATGCCAAGTCTGTGTATGTATGTATGTATATATATATATACATACATACATATATATACATGTATATATATATATATACATGATCACACATATATATATATATATATATATATATATATATATATATATATATATATATATATGTGTGTGTGTGTGTGTGTGTGTGTGTGTGTGTGTGTGTGTGTGTGTGTGTGTGTGTGTGTGTGTGTGTGTGTGTGTGTGTGTGTGTGTGTGTGTGTCCAGTTGTTCCTCTCTATCCTTGATCTTCTCTATTCTCTTCCAAACTTCCTTGTTCTCCCCACAACTACCTTCGCTACTTCCTCTATCCACCATACCTGATTTCTGCCCCGAATCAACGATGTACCCATTCCTAATGTCCTTCCACACAAATGTCCCTGGACACTACAGGGGCTCGTCCTTCCACACAAAACCTGTGCAATTCCCCTAAACGTCTCCATATTTCCTCCACCTTCCTCCAAACCTCCGGCTTCTTTACCAAGTTCCTCATACCTGGCTCTCAACCTCTCCTTGTACTCCATGGCAACATTGTCCCTCCACTTCCCTCACCTAATCATTGACCAATCCCTGGTCTTAATTTCCCTCCTTTTCTTCATGTGTAGTATAACAAACATCACCGGCTTGTGCTGGGTCGTCACTTGCTCTCCCGCCACTGCCTTACAATCCTTGATTCTCCACAACTGTCGCTTCTTCACTACCAACAAATCCAATTCCGTTATATGCTGTCCATTCCTGTCTGATAAATGCTGTATGGATGACATCAGAGAATGAATGAGAATCCAGAATTGCCAGAAAAATTGAGAATAGGGAATGCTGACTCGTCATGAAGGTGAGGCTTCATACAGAACAAGGCACAATATGATTATGAAACACAATGTAATTTTTTTGATCATCCAGAGCTTTTGAACTCTTAATCCAAGTATGTGCTTTGATCTGATATCTTTCTTGCCTTTCTATACTCCTGTATGCCTCCATGTTTTTGGGGTTTTTTTGCCTATTAGTTTTTTTCGTATACTAAGTTGAGGCTCATGTAAGAGCTAACACATAGAACATAAAATAAAGGGAGCAGTAGACAATAGGAGGAGAAGGAGGGAAGCACAACAGTAGAGAACAGGGACATCGGGAGACATATGGAAGGGCAAAGTACTTTGCCCCTTGGCTGGGGCAAAGTACACAGATTAAACAAGGTGGACACGACGGGGGCTTTCAGGAAAGAAAACGGAATTTGAAGGATGTGGATTAACGGGGGTAGAAAAGATCAAGGTTTTGGATGGGAAAAGACAAGAGATTGTGGTGAACAGCTGATTTAAAGACCTGCAGGGAGGACCAGGATTGAAGAGAGTGAGGGAGTTTGTTCCAGAGAGTCTTGATTTTGGCAGTTTCACCAGAAGAGGGTTTCTGGCAGATCTTGCGCATCCTGCAGGAATATTTGGGAGACAGAGCACAGACAGAGCAGGGGGAGCAAGGCCGGAGAGGAGTCGGCAGAAGACAGAAAGACCACCAACCTGCCTGCGGTTCTCTATTTAAAAAAAAAAAACCCAGGGTGGTTAAATTTACCCAGAGTTTTTTGTGGCTGTTGCTTGGAAAGGTTTGGCAGTACGAGTTAACATAGACACCGTCAAACATTAGAAACAGCCCATTGTAGAAAAACTATTGATATTATTTTTATCAAATGCACTCGAGGTAAAAATCTGACGGTTTGGTTCCAAATTCAATTCATGGTGATAAATTGATAAGTAGTTTTTCCCAGACTTTAAAGCTGTCCTGGCTTCAGTTTGATTCATAATGCAATTATGAAGAAAGAAATGTCTGCTGAGCTCAACTATTCCTGCTGAGACCCTGATCCCACCCTTCTCCAATAATTTCTGTCTTGATCACCCTTAGCTTTACATCAAGGTAGTCCAAGACTAATGCCAAATCCCACTCCATTGAACATAGTCTCTCTTCTTTTAAGCAAAACTTTTATGTGGGCTCCCAAGGCATGTAGTCAGAGTAATTCGTAAAAAGGAGGAATTAAGAATGATCCTCTGAATTACAGCATCAAATTAAAATCCCTTCATCCAACATCAGAAAAGTGATGACGTTATGATTGCACCACATCAAAAGGCATACCTGTTCAAAAACTCAAATTAGTTTGGTTTTTGTCGAATCCACTTGACACTTTCTATGTGGTGATTCTGCCAGTGGATTCCTTGAGTCACAAATGAGGTTTATTTCATCCTCTTAAAATTGTCTTGGCGTTGTTTTTGTTTTTTGCACACTTTTTTTTCTTCAACCTTTGGGAGTCACATCTATGTATTATGTACTTTAAAATGACTTTTTGACCCAATCTTCTCCTCTGCTATTTTCCTGATAAACCATTTATTTGTCTTCCGCCTTCATTTCCTCCTTTCTTCTCAACATCTCTTTGCGCTATTTTTCTTCCATCTCCTCCTAATTTTTCTTCCATATAACAATATTTTTTTACTCGATCAGCATCCCTCCTCTCCTGTCCTATGCCTTCCCCCCAACTACATAGGTACTATGTAGATGGCTTCTCTGCCAAAATTCTGGCAGTTGTCTAATATGCTGTTTGTGTAGATTTCGTCTCTGGACACGGTGAGTCATTCGGTTCACCCATGCCAGAAGAGATCGGAAAACGACTGATATGTGTCTGTGTTTCCGTCTGTCTGTCTTTGAAAAGCCAAACTTTAATATAGCGCCCCACACCCCAATGGCCTACTTTAACATTCCAGCCTTCAGCACAGTTTGACAAAGTTGTTGAATGTAACCATAATATTTTTTACCTCTAATATTTTACCTCTAAAGTTGATTTTGTACCTAAAATGTGGATAATGTCAGTTATTCACACCTTTTCCTGAGTGTGATGCCCACATGTCCATAGTTTGAGGTATACTGCAAGGCCTACAGGCTTGACTAGTGCTCCCAACCAGCTTTAAACACATTTTGACAAAATTCCCTGAGTTAACCATAACATTTTCATGTCTAATTTAACCAAAGGTTTTTGTTGTTGTTGTTTTTATCTTTAATTGGCATTATGTCTAAATGAGAGATTATTAATCCATTGTTTCATCATTTGTGTAGGTTCTTCACCCTGTACCTGTCTGTACAACTGCTTGAACTGTTAAGGGCCATAATTTTCTAATCTCTACTCTTCATAAAGGAGATTTGTTTGCACATGATGGACCCAACTTCACATACAACTTAATGAATGGTAATGATTTAACAGGTTAACCTTCACTCTATATAAACCGATACCTATGTAAATTGCACAAGTTATATTTGTATGTGGCAATTTAATTGTGACGTCCTAGCCTCCCACGTTCTTAAAGGAACATAAAAGTCTATTGTAACTGTTCTTTGTGTCGCTCAGTTAGCGATTCTGCAGTGGTTCTTAGATATACTGTCATATATCTTTGATCTACTGATCGACCTCCAGTTTGGTGTGCAGCAGGTCAGAGACAATATGTTGGGTGGCAGATCATCATTGTTGCTCACAGGCTGTGCAGGTTAGATTTCGATTAGGTTAGATTGCCATGTATCAGGGACCTGTCAGAGAAAGTTGTCGTGTTACACGTGATGCCGGGGAGGCAGTGTATGTAATTTATAGACAGTATAGCTAGGAGAAGATTGTATGTGTAAAAACCTCTTGCTTGCGGAAGGGGCCAGGTGATGACTTTTGACAACAAGGCAAAATGGATGTGCTTCATGCTACAAAAGGGCCGATCATGATCTGTCTGGCCGGTGAACCACAAGTCATGGTGGCAAGATATGCTGGAGGGACCGGAAGAGGGGATCGACGGATTTTTTTAATTGGGGCCACCCCATGGGTTTGCCAGCCTGGAGAATGGCACTTCCCACAAGCAGTGGGCAGCCAATCATGGGACCAAGTGGAAGCTATCCCAGGGTATGAGTGGCAGGTCAGAGGACCTGTTGATGTCTCCCACCCTCTTGATCTCTCTTGCTCTTTGTCTTGCTGGCTGGCATTGTCTCCCACTTCTTCGTCTTGCTGGCTGGCTCTGTCTCCCACTTCTTCGTCTTGCTGGCTGGCACTGTCTCCCACCCTCTTGATCTCTCTTGCTCTTCGTCTTGCTGGCTGGCACTGTCTCCCACTCTCTTGATCTCCCTCCCTCTTCATCTTGCTGGCTGGCACTGTCTGCCACTCTCTCGATCTCTCTCGTTCTTTGTCTTGCTGGCTGGCACTGTCTCCCACTCTCTTGATCTTTCTCCCTCTTCATCTTGCTGGCTGGCTCTGTCTCCCACTCTCTTGATCTCTCTCGCTCTTCGTCTTGCTGGCTGCCTCTTTCTCCCACTCTCTTGATCTCTCCCGCTCTTCGTCTTGCTGGCTGGCACTGTCTCCCACTTTCTTGATCTCTCTCGCTCTTCGTCTTGCTGGCTGGCTCTGTCTCCCACTCTCTTGATCTCTCTCACTCTTTGTCTTGCTGGCTGGTGCTGTCTCCCACTCTCTTGATCTCTCTCCCTCTTCATCTTGCTGGCTGGCACTGTCTACCACTCTCTTGATCTTTCTCCCTCTTCGTCTTGCTGGCTGGCTCTGTCTCCCACTCTCTTGATCTCTCTCCCTCTTCGTCTTGCTGGCTGGCACTGTCTCCCCCTTTCGTGATCTCTCTCGCTCTTCGACTTGCTGGCTGGCTCTGTCTCCCACTCTCTTGATCTCTCTCCCTCTTCGTCTTGCTGGCTGGCGCTGTCTCCCACTTTCTTGATCTCTCTCGCTCTTCGTCTTGCTGGCTGGCACTATCTCCCACTCTCTTGATCTCTCTCCCTCTTCATCTTGCTGGCTGGCTCTGTCCCCCACTTCTTCGTCTTGCTGGCTGGCTCTGTCTCCCACTCTCTTGATCTCTCTCCCTCTTCATCTTGCTGGCTGGCTCTGTCACCCACTTCTTCATCTTGCTAGCTGGCACTGTCTCCCACTCTCTTGATCTCTCTCCCTCTTCATCTTGCTGGCTGGCACTGTCTCCCACTTTCTTGATCTCTCTCGCTCTTCATCTTACTGGCTGGCTCTGTCTCCCACTCTCTTGATCTCTCTCGCTCTTCATCTTACTGGCTGGCGCTGTCTCCCACTCTCTTGATCTCTCTCGCTCTTCATCTTACTGGCTGGCTCTGTCTCCCACTCTCTTGATCTCTCGCCCTCTTCATCTTACTGGCTGGCTCTGTCTCCCACTCTCTTGATCTCTCTCGCTCTTCATCTTACTGGCTGGCTCTGTCTCCCACTCTCTTGATCTCTCTCGCTCTTCATCTCACTGGTTGGCTCTGTCTCCCACTCTCTTGATCTCTCTCACTCTTCATCTTACTGGCTGGCGCTGTCTCCCACTCTCTTGATCTCTCTCGCTCTTCATCTTACTGGCTGGCTCTGTCTCCCACTCTCTTGATCTCTCTCGCTCTTCATCTTACTGGCTGGCTCTGTCTCCCACTCTCTTGATCTCTCTCGCTCTTCATCTTACTGGCTGGCTCTGTCTCCCACTCTCTTGATCTCTCTCGCTCTTCATCTTACTGGCTGGCTCTGCCTCCCACTCTCTTGATCTCTCTCGCTCTTCATCTTACTGGCTGGCGCTGTCACCCACTCTCTTGATCTCTCTCGCTCTTCATCTTACTGGCTGGCTCTGTCTCCCACTCTCTTGATCTCTGTCCCCCTTCTTCTTGCTGGCTGGCACTGTCTCCCACTCTCTTGATCTCTCTCCCTCTTCATCTTGCTGGCTGGCACTGTCTCCCACTCTCTTGATGTCTCTCCCTCTTCATCTTACTGGCTGGCTCTGTCTCCCACTCTCTTGATCTCTCTCGCTCTTCATCTTACTGGCTGACACTGTCTCCCACTCTCTTGATCTCTCTCCCTCTTCATCTTGCTGGCTGGCACTGTCTCCCACTCTCTTGATCTCTCTCCCTCTTCATCTTGCTGGCTGGCACTGTCTCCCACTCTCTTGATGTCTCTCCCTCTTCATCTTGCTGGCTGGCACTGTCTCCCACTCTCTTGATCTCTCTCGCTCTTCATCTTGCTGGCTGGCTCTGTCTCCCACTCTCTTGATCTCTCTCGCTCTTCATCTTGCTGGCTGGCTCTGTCTCCCACTCTCTTGATCTCTCTCGCTCTTCATCTTGCTGGCTGGCACTGTCTCCCACTCTCTTGATCTCTCTCCCTCTTCATCTTGCTGGCTTGCACTGTCTTCCACTCTCTTGATCTCTCTCTCGCTCTTCGTCTTGCTGTCTCTTGATCTCTCTCTCCCTCGTTTTTTTTTTTTTGTGATAAATGTTAGCTCTTTCACGAGCCTCGATTCTGTATACAAAAAATCAACAAAAAAAAGAAACTGTGAATGCTAAACTATGGAATCAATAATTTCCACATTCCTGTGCCACCTTCAGTCGAACGTCAGACATGGACAGCCGGTTCGTGAATGACTTGGGCAAAAAACGGTGAATGGGAAACGATGAATCAATAATTTCCACATCCCTGTGCCACCTTCAGTCGAACACCAGACATGGACAGCCGGTTCGTGAATGACTTGGGCAAAAAACGGTGAATGGGAAACGAATCAATAATTTCCACATCCCTGTGCCACCTTCAGTCGAACACCAGACATAGACAGCCGATTCGTGAATGATTTGGGTAAAAAAACGGCGAAGGCGAAACGATGTACCAATAAATTCCACATTCCCTTGGCACCTTCAGTTGAACGTCAAGCATTGACTGCAGGTTCATGAATGACTTGGGCCAAAAACGTACCCCGCATGAATGTTTTTTTACCCAGTCAATGGCGAATCTGCATATGGCGAATCCGCAAATGTCACGGTTAGAAAGTGGAAACCCTCACGTCATTTCCGAATTCATATTTAAACTAAATATCTACTTGCTTTGGATGGCATTGTGATCATATTGTAGGTTGATAATATCTTCACTGCAGTCTATCAATGGCTTTTTGTGCATCGTGAGGTAACGTTGGGGAAATCGATGTCAAAATGTATTGAGCTCAGAGTGGTTGGAGCCATTTATTACCGATGATTTGAGAGGGGGAATTATGTGGGGTGTGGCTGAGGAGGTTAAACATATTGGGGGGAATTCAGGAGGAGAGAGGGGACTGTATTTAGTTTGACATAAGTACAGATTATAATTTAGTAGAGCGCGTATCTCTGCCAGCCCTGTTTTATATATATAAAATTATTCCCTTATTCCACTTTATAATTTATTATTCTTTACACACTTTAAATCACACTTTATAAAAATTATTCCAAAAAAAGTATAATTCCCTGTTTGTCGTTAAAGGCGGCAAAAAGGGTTGGCGTCAGGAAGGGCATCCGGCCGTAAAACATTGCTTCAAAAAGGGGACCGAAAAACAACAACAACCACGGTTCCCGAAAAAGGCCAACCCCCGCTTTGCGGGGAAAAAATGGCCTCTAAAGGTGTTTTTTTTTTTTATCTCTGCCAGCCTGAACAATTTACATTTTGTATCCCACTGATAGGCCAGATCTGGATTAGGACCTGAACAAAAATCGAATCGGCTTGTTCTAGTCATCTAACCAACTCATCCACAACTTTTTGAGATATCATGCCATATATCGTTTTTGGTCCCACCTCAAAACGGTGAAGAATCACTTAAAATTAAATATATATATATATTGTATGTGGATCTTCACCAAAATCTAATCATTCCGTCCTTGTTACACATCTAACCTGCTCACCAAATTTAGTTCGAATCTGCCCACATCCTTTTGAGATATCCTGCTCACAGACAGGACAGACTGTCAAAACATAGCCTACATCCACCTTCGATGGCAGAGGTAATAAAATATATGGTGCATGTTGCTTCCAAGCAGGATGATCCAGCGCAAATAATTCCTTCATCTGGAAAGACATGAATCCAGTTGTTTTGTGTTCAGGATTCACAAAGTAAATTTTCACATCATTTCCTTTGTACAGTACTTTGAACTAGGGGTTGTGGGAAATGTGGATGGAAGGAAGGAGCAGGGAATCCCATAATGTTTGTGCCTTGGTTTGAAACGATGTTCCTCTGCAGAGCTTCACAATGATCTTTCCACACTTAAAACGAGGAGGGCAAATGAAGGGACTAATAAGATTTATCATTGTGAGAGTAAAACATTTTACCTTTCAAGAAATAGTCTAAGGCTCCTGTCACAGTTTGTACATAATTAGAGCATTGCAAATAAATAAATTATGTAAATGAGGAAGTTATTGTGTGAGCTTGTTTGGGACAGATCTCAACTACTTCCCCGCATAATAACTTGCTCATTTACATAATTTATTTATGATGCTCCAAATATGTACAAGCTGTGACATGAGCCTTGGACACCAGAAAAAAGAAAAAAACATGGAGATGGCAGGGTAGCATTGTGTGCACTCTGAACTCATCTACACTTCATGACCAAAAGTATGCGGACACCCCTTCTAATTAGTGGATTTGGCTGTTTCAGCCACACCTATTGCTGACAGGTATATACAATCAAGCACACAGCCATGCAATCTCCACAGACAAACATTGGCAGTAGAACAGGCCATACTGAAGAGCTCAGTGACTTTCAACGTGGCACAGTCATAGGATGCCACCTTTCCAACGAGTCAGTTCGTCAAATTTCTGCCCTGCTAAAGCTGCCCCGATCAACTGTAAGTGCTGTTATTGTGAAGTGGAAATGTCTAGGAGCAACAACAGCTAAGCCGCAAAGTGGTAGGCCACACAACCTCACAGAACGGGACCGCTGACTGCTGAAGTGCTTAGCACGTAAAAATCGTCTGTCCTCGGTTGCAACACTCATTTCCGAGTTCCAAACTGCCTCTGCAAGCAACGTCAGCACAACTGTTTGTCGGGAGCTTCATGAAATGGGTTTCCATGGCCGAGCAGCCACACACAAGCCGAAGATCACCATGCGCAATGCCAAATGTCGGCTGGAGTGGTGTAAAGCTCGCCACCATTGGACTCTGGAGCAGTGGAAACGCGTTTTCTCGAGTGATGAATCACGCTTTGCCATCTGGCAGTCCGACGGACTAATCTGGGTTTGGCAGATGCCAGGAGAAAGCTACCTGCCTGAATGCACAGTGCCAACTTGGTGGAGGAGGAATAATGGTCTGGGGCTGTTTTTCATGGTTCGGGCTGGGCCCCTTAGTTCCAGTGAAGGGAAATCTTAACGCTACAGCATACAATGACATTCTAGACGATTTTGTGCGTCCAATTTTGTTGCAACAGTTTGGGGAAGGCCCTTTCCTGTTTCAGCATGACAATGACCCCATGCACAAAACGAGGTCCATACAGAAATGGTTTGTCAAGATCAGTGTGGAAGAAATTAATTGACCTGCCCTGACCTCAACCCCATCAAACACCTTTGGGATGAAATGGTATGCTGACTGCGAGCCAGGCCTAATCGCCCAACATCAGTGCCCGACCTCACTCATGCTCTTGTGGCTGAATGGAAGCAAATCCCCGCAGCAATGTTCCAACATCTAGTGGAAAGCCTTTTTTTTTTATGCATACAAGATCGAGGCTCGTGAAAGAGCGAACATTAATCACACAAAAAATCAAACATAAAACATATAATAACGGGAGCGGTAGACAAGAAAGCGGAGAGATGGGGAAGCACACAAACACAATATTTGAGAGCAGGGACATCGGGAGATCTGTGGGAGGGGGAGGGCTTGGGGGGGGGTGAGGAGGCGTCGGAAGGGGGCGGGGGGAGAAGTACAAAACACAAGGACACTGCAAGGACTTCCAGGAAAAAAGTTGGTATTTCAAAAAAGTGGATCTGGGGTGAATTAGCAGGGGTAGAAAAGATCAAGTTTTTGGATGGGGGAAGATAAGAGATGGTGGTGAACAGCTGTTTTAAAGACCTGGAGGGAGGAGTGGGATTGAAGAGAGTGAGGGAGTTTGTTCCAGAGGCAGAAGAAAAGTGGAATGAAGGAGTGAAGGTGAGCAGATAGACTCGTTTTGGCAGTTTAACCATAAAAGGGTTGCTGGCAGATATTTTGCGACCTGTAGGAATATTTGGGGGACAGAGCCAAGAGAGAGCTGGGGGAGCAAGGCTGGAGAGGAGTCGGTGGAAGACAGAAAGACCACCAACCTGCCTGCAGTGAGTAAGAGAAAGGCCCTCAGAGTTAGATTCGTCGCGGGAGATTCCAATGATTCTGAAAGCTTTGGTTTCAACAGCGTGAAGCTGAGCTAGGTGTGAGGCAGGAGCACCGGCCCAGAGGGGAGAACTGCGGATGAAAGCCTTGTATGTGGTGAGGAGCTCAGGTGTGCCAAGGAAGGACTTCGCAGGATGGAGGATGCCCAGTCGGCGACTGGCTTTGGAGGCCAGATTGGAAATGTGGTTTTCCCAGGAAAGATAGTGAGACCCAAAAGCTTGAGTGACAGAACTCCTTGGAGAGGATTGTTCAGAAAGTAGATGTGAGGGTTGTCCAGTCGGTCTTTTCGGAGAGACATAGTAAGAGTGTGAGACTTGTCAGGATTGAAAGACATGTTCCACTTGTTTGACCAGTCTGTGATTTTGTCCAGGTCTGCAGAGTGTGAGGAGGCTGCAGACTGCCGATCTGAGGGATGAGGAATGGAGCGGCAGAGAGTGGAGTCATCAGCAAAGAGATAGAGAGTATTTTCAAGAGAGAGTCAGAGAGATCATTGATGAAGACCAGAAAAAGCACAGGGCCCAGAACACTGCCTTGGGGAACTCCAGCCTGAACAGGAAGGGGAGATGAGAGAAACCCATTCAGGGCCACGTGTTGACTACGACTAGAGAGGAAGTCCGCAAGCCATGCGTGGAGATTTCCATGGATACCATAGGAGGAGAGTTTGGTGAGCAGAGCGGGGTGCCAGACCGTATCGAAGGCATGTGATATGTCAAGGGAGACAGCTCTAATTTCCTGTTTCGCATTGAGGACCTCCATCCATTGTTGAGACAGCAGAAGCAGCATGTCCAGAGTGGAGTGACCAGGTCTGAAACCAAATTGATCATTGGAGAAAAGGAAAGATTTGATATCCGAAGTAATGATGGATTCCATGACTTTGCTGCTAATTGGGAGAAGGCTGATTGGTCTGTAGTTGGAAGGATTTGTTTTTGCACCTTTTTTGTGTGAAGCGGTGATGTTAGCTGACTTCCAAGCTGATGGCAGATGACCTTGAGCAAAAGAGAGGGTGAAGAGAACAGAGAGAGGGAGTGAAAGAGCAGCAGAGCAGGATTTTAGGACCCGTGGGCTGATGCCGTCTGATCCAGTTGCAGAATCAGAGTCGAGGATTGACAGAAACTTCTCCACCTTGTCAAGAGAAAAGGACACAGAGTCCAGGAGCAGCTGGGTACGACTGGGTATGGTGGGTACAAAGAGGGATGGTTTTGGGACACAAGATTTTGAGGCGAACACAGAGTTGAGGCATTCAGCTTTTTCACGTGCGGAGTCAGCTGTGTAGCCGTTTGAGGTAAGGGTGGGGATGTAGGGGGAACAAACACCAGAAACAGATTTGACCAGACACCACCAGGATTTGGAAGAGAGAGACAGGTTTGAGAGTTTGGTCTTGAGAGTGGAGAGATATTGCCTCCTGGCTCTCCTGAGGGTGGACACTCACTTGTTTCGTGCTTTGTGAAAGGAAATGAGATTTCGTTCTGTTGGATTTGCTTTCCAGGAGGCGAAGGCAAGTTGTTTCTGGGCAACTGCCTCACCACAAGATTCCGTGTACCATGGACGGGAGGAAGGGTATGACAACTGAAGACGAGATGGGATAAATCTGTGCATGAGAGAGCAATTTACTTTGGAAGAATTCCCAGGAGGGGTTGATGTCAGAGGCGGTAGAGATGGGAGACCAGTCCAGATGAGTGATGGCTGCTTGAAGACCGTGCCAGTTGGCCTGAGTGAAATGCCAGACTCGTCGACGCTGAGGAGGCTCTCTGAGAATTGTCAGAGAGATATCCACTTTAACAAGCACATGATCAGATGAGCCGATTGGAGCAGAAGAAGAGCAGCAGACATTTGCAGGGCAGTTGGTCATAACCAAGTCCAGAAGAGAAGATGCTCCGTTGACTGAGATCCGGTTCGGGAAATTGACAGATTGTGTCAGTCCCAATGAGTCTCAGAAGTCCTTTGCTGAGGAGACATGGCTGGTGAGAGAGGTACCCACACCCAGCCAACTGTCATGGTGACAATTGAAATAAATTTGAAGTTTTTTCTTTTTGAAATTGAATTTGAAATATAATTTATTTGATCATCAAAAATCAAAATCAAAATCATTTGATTATCTGATCATCTATTTGAAATATAAATTTGAAATTTCAAGCCTTCCCAGAAGAGTGAAGGCTGTTATAGCAGCAAATGGGGGGGACCAATTCCACATTAATGCCCATGATTTTGAAATTAGATGTTCGATGCTCGGGTGTCCACATACTTTTGGTCATGTAGTCTATGTAAACTGCCACCATGGTTTTTCACAAGCAAGGTGATGTTTCCCTCAGATGGACATTGAACTGGGTGTCCCAACTGCTAGTATTAATTTGCAGACGATAAAGGCCCAACGGTGTCCTTTGCGAAGAGTCGATGAGTTCTTGCTGGAACCTTCCACACTCTTTCTCTAACCTACAGGGGGGGGGGGGGGCATTGCATCAGCTGCATCAGCTGTACACCTGTAATAGCTGATGCAAACTCGGCCACATGCTACAAATGAACAAGCAAACTCAGGATATAGAAATGTGCATGTTCCAGATTGGCCTCTGTTGATGTAGCCATCTTGGCACTTAGTTCATGATGCTATAACGCCATGCCCATATCAGTACTTCTTTCATGACGGTAACCCTGTATCCATCTCGACACTTCGCTGATATAACCTCGAACCATCCTACTATCTCAGCAGCAGTGTATGATTCTGTAACCCCATTTCCAACTCAGCCCTTTATTCTTGATGCTGTAACCGAAATACTATTTCAGCACGAGGTTCATAATGCTGTGACACCCATATTCATCATCAGCATTTGGATAATGATGCTGGAATATACCACTCTTCCCTTGGATGATTCAATCAGGAGTACACTACCATCTCACGCCATCGCCCAACCCTACCCAGGAGTTAACCCCAATTATCCCTACCTAACCCAAACCTTTAACTTTCTTTCAGTTACTGTGTTTCTTCTCTCTCTCTCTCTCTCTCTCTCTCTCTCTCTCTCTCTCTCTCTCTCTCTCTCTCTCTCTCTCTCTCTCTGTCTCTGTCTCTGTGTCTGTGTCTGTCTGTCTCCCCCTCTCTTTTTCCCTATTCATTAATTCCCTTCCTTGTGTTCATTCCTTCACCTGTGGCCCCACGGCTCCACTGTCAGCACATTGACCCTCTGTTACCTCTCTTCCATGAGCCTAAATGTTGTACATACAAATAAATAAATACTCCTCCAGGATCCCTCTGTTGGCTACCGGTAAGGTGCCAACTATTTATATGACGCGTGCGGGGAAACGGTCCACAACGGGATGACAAGTAATACAAACATTCTGCCCTCAAGAGGGCGCATGCTGAGTGCTTCCACTGGTGAGCCTTTGATTCGTCATTCAACGTTTGGTTCAGCCCAATGTGCGCGCCCAGCGTTCAGTCCGGACATTGTGCACGGTTCGCCTTCCTGAAGAAACGGCGACGTTCCTTTCTTTGGCTCCATTCTCAGAAAGGCCAGGCGTTTAATTCTTCTCTATAAATACCTGAATATATGTTGTTCTGAAGATTTTTCTGTTCCATTTGCATCTGAATTTTGTCATCATTTCAGATTTTATTGTTTAGCGTTGAGCTGTCTGTCTTACGGTATATATTTCGTTCTCTGATGGACACAGGGAATGATATCAAGTCTGGGATCGGAGACATACATTGTTGCATCGATAATTATTTTGACCGGTCTGTAGGTCTTGTCCCGTATCAGGGAACGCATTGACGTCATCATAGCAAGAGTATTTCTCAACGATCCAATGAGAGACTGCCTCCGTCGAAGCATCTGTGCAATCTTCACTTGTCATGGAATCAGTTGCCATTTGTAGATGGTGTCATGGGTGGTTAATTTCATTGTGGATCTGGTGTCCAGTAAGACCTTAAGGATGCCGCAGGTAGTAGCGGAGAAGTCCACAATACCAGGGGTCCGTGACACGAAGCCACCGGGGAAGGTCCAGGTTGTGCAGGGGACCTTGTTGGGCGGCTTGCTGGAAAGGGTGATGAAGAAACGAAATGGAGTGGCCAGGACTGCCCCAAGGTTGCTGTGCATGCTAGAACCAGGTAGGAGGAATGGCTCAGCCATTTATTTTAAAAACGATACGCGCAGTTCCACAGATTCTGTCTTCTGTGGATAAAATGCTACCTCTCGATCAAACGATGCTTTTGGTGACATTTATCACATCTTGGTTGTTTAGTTGTTGTTGTAGATTAGCCTCGGTCAGTTCTGCTTGAACAGACCCGCAGCATGGAGATAGCCAATTCATCTCCTCGCAGCGACACAAAGATCGCTCACATCTAAAATGGTGTGCTCTTACCTTCATGAAGCCAGGTCCATCATGTGTTGTATTGCATGTGGGGCAGCCTGGCAGACGTTGCAGGTGTCGTCAGTGGTGTTGGCGATTCTTTGTTTCTACTGTAAAGCTGTGGGTCTTGGCCACAGCAGAGGGGTAAAAAATGAAGATGATCACACTTGGAAAGTAATTTCTATGTGTCATCGATAGATTGGGGTTTGGTGCCCAATATACTGTTTGGGCCCAGGTTGTTGATTGTGTTTATGGTGATGTGGGTGAGGATGTGTTTTTCGTAGTTGTCGCTGATCAGTGGGGGATGTTTTGAAGGATGACACTGTAGTGTCTTTGTGATGTAGCTTCAATTTGTCTGTGTGGTGGTCTTTGGTTGGTTGGACATGTGGCATGGGTGATTAGGGTTGGCACTTGCAACTGCAAGGAACTGCGCACCTCTCATGTCCAAGTGGTCTTTGCTTTTTAGCAATTTTGCCTCTGTGTGTCGGTGCTTGATGGGTGGTGTAAATGTACAACCTGCGATGATGTGAAGGGCTTTGTTTTGTGTGTTCTGTAGGGTGTTAAGATGTGTGTTTGATAGGTTGGAGGACCAAGATGAGCTGGCGTAGTCAATGACTGATCTAATGTACTGTATATTAGTGATGCTGCCTTTGTGGTGTCCGAAGTCGGTGTCTGTAAATGTCTAGTCTTTTCAGCCTGGGTGTGCATGTTTTTTATATTTGTGATATGATCTGTGCACGACATGAATGTATTAAGTGACGCCTAGTGTGTGTGTGTGTGTGTGTGTGTGTGTGTGTGTGTGTGTGTGTGTGTGTGTGTGTGTGTGTGTGTGTGTGTGTGTGTGTGTGTGTGTGTGTGTGTATGTGCACATGCACATATATATATATATATATATATATACATATATATATATATATATTGTTGCGGTCTTGAGTTTTGGTAACAGTCAGTATAATAAAGGTTAAATTTCCCCCTCATAGTTAGTCACACAAGAAACATGTAGCCTCGCAATAGTGTAGTTATCTCTTAGTATTTGTGAGCTTAGTCCTTTTCCTATGTTAGTTCTGCGTTGAGTAGAGTCAGGAGAATAGGTCCTACATCTACTGACTATCCCGCCTCCCTAGCCTCATGCCCCTTTGCACTGCCTTTGGTTCATTTTGGCGCCAATTAACATGTTCGCCGCCAGTTCACGGGGCGGGACCGAATGAGGGCAGCAGAGGAGCTGACGGTAAGCGCGAGCCGCCAATCAGGGCTCAGAGGGTGTGGCGGCAGCACTGCGTCACAGGGCATGGTTGGAAGGTTCGGGGCGTATCAATATAAGCGGTTGCGCAAAGCCCCCAAGAGGACTGACGAGGAGGACTCGCGAGTGGAGAGCGTCAAATGACTCGCAAGTGGAGAGCGTCAAAGGACTCGAGAATTGAAAGAGGGCGTGAGCAGTTGGCACCGAGGACTCGCGAGCAGCTGGATTGAAGAGAGCGGTACGAGGACTGAGTTGGCATTGAGTGAAGAAAGAGGCGCATGAACCAGGATACGCGCTCATATGAAAGTAACGCTCGGTTGAGCTTGAAGCCGAGCCGCAGATAGTGCATTGAGTTACGCGAGTGATAGGGTGCTGTGTAACTGTCAGCCGCACTGAGAGACGTGTATTTTCCTTCCTACCTCATCGGCTGCCTTTTGTTCGGGAGACACGCTACGAGGATCCTTCCACCGCCTGCGTGCCTTCTTCGCGGGACGTGCTGGGACCGTGGAGAGCCGGACGGGGCCGTTCCTGGACGACCACGTCGGCGCATTTGGCCTGAACACCAACCTGCCTGCAATTCCCTGTGTGAGTGTGACGGGCCCGCGTCTGGGGGTTAAGAATAAGACTGATTAAGTGCTGCTCTGTGTCTCTGCATCTACCGATCATTGTACATACGTGTGGGAATAATTAATTAAACCTGTGTTCTTCCTTTCCATTCGATCGTTCTCATGATTTCCTCATTGGCTAAGCGTGGTACGAGTAGAACCGCTCGAATCAGGGTCCAATAATTAACGGTGACTGCACGGACCACGTGGTACGCAATCCGCTCGGTGTACCCAAAATTACACCTGGCTCGTGCGAGGCTTGCTTCCCCGCCTTTGTGGCGGCGCAGGGATTTAGGTACGAGCGAGGATTGTCCCGAAACCCTACCTTGCGTTTGCCCGGAAGAGGCGTTTCAAGTCTCTCGCTTCCGCCAAACCCAGGAAGAACAAGGGGTCTAATCCCCCCCCCCCCCCTTGGTAAGGGTAAGAAGGGCGGCGGAGAACCGTAACAATATATATATATATATATATATATATATATATATATATATATATATATACAGTGGACCTTGACTTACGAGTTTAATCCGTTCCGTGACCGAGCTCGTAAGTCAAATTGCTCGTATCTCAAATCAAATTTCCCCATTGAAATGCATTGAAATGCTATTAATCCGTTCCAGCCCGCCAAAAACCACACCAATTTTTTTTTAAATATACAGTATATATATAAATATCTCGCGCTTTATATTTCACCTGTATGCAGCATACAAGCTGGCAGGATGGCCTGGACTGGAGGTACACACACTTGACTCTAAAGTCTAAACTGTCCAGCCTGGGTTTGAATCCCGACCCAGCTATAACCTGTCATGGGTGAATCACAGGCAGGGTGATTCATCAATGGGTGTACCGCTAAACTGGGCGCCCCGTTTGCGTCCCATTAGTTGTTGGATGTTAAGGATCTCACCGTGTTTTCCACAAAGAGAAGGCGAGCTATCGCCGGCACTCTGAACAAGTTGACGGCAGAGATACTGTACTTGCACGGCATGATAACCACGTGTCGCACGATCTCTTGTCATGGTCCACAAGATTATCACAGAGAGGTGCAGCTTCCAGCGTTTCGAGATCTGATCCAGGCCTATCCAACGAGACCGGTCCCAGCGTTCTAGGCCCGGTGGTTGTCTCAGACGGACCCGACAACGGCAGTGTTCGTTTTAACTCGATTCGATTCGAGCGCCGACGTGCCGGCGAACAAAACCGGTCATATCTTTTGAACGCGTGGCTCGATTTTTACAAAATAAACTTTTTCTTGAAGGTCTGAACCGTGCGCTCAAAACGATACCGAGTTTGACCCTGAGAGAGCCGTTTTGCGCCGGCAAAGGCGCCTTGTGTGACGTGAGGACCACGTCGTGCTGCATAGATTATCATAAATTATCATATCATTATCGGCGGCGTTATATATCATTAGCGCTATACGACAGAGATACTGTACGTGCACGGCAAGATAACCACGTGACCGGGTGGCGAAAGCTCGTAACTCGGATCTCGGCTCGCATCTCAAAGCAATAAACTGCCAGAGTGACGGCTCGTATCTCGAAAAACTCGTAAGTTGGGGCACTCGTAAGTCGAGGTTCCACTGTATATATATATATATATATAGATATATATATATATATATATATATATATATATATACACACACACACACACAGTCACGTGAAAAAGTAAGTACATCCCATGTAAAGTTTTGACTTTTTCAACATACAGCTATTTGATCTTCATTTCAACAATATTGACAGATAAAGGTGATATAATATAACAAATATCATGAAACATTTACATTTTGTAGTCCATTGTATAATTTAAATAAACATAAATGCAAATTTCGCATGTGGAAAAAGTAAGTACACCCTTGGCTCCAATAGGTGGTATTGCCCGCTTTGGCAGAAACAACCTCAAATAGGCGTTTCTGATAACTGACTACCAGTCTCTGACATCGACTGGGAGAAATTTTTGCCCACTCCTCCATGCAGAATTCTTTCAGCTGTGCGATGTTTGAGGGGTTTCTTGCATGCACTACTCGTTTCAAATCCCCCCACAACATCTCGATGGGATTTAGATCCGGGCTTTGACTTGGCCATTCCAGAACCCTCCATTTCTTTCTTTTCAGCCATTCCTTGGTGGATTTACTGGTATGTTTAGGGTCATTGTCATGTTGCAAGGTCCACCTTCGGTTGAGCTTCAACTTTCCGACAGATGGCCTCACATTATCCTCAAGCACCCTCTGGTACAATGACGAATTCATAGTGGATTCTATGATGGTGAGCTGCACAGGCCCTGATGCAGCAAAGCTGCCCCAAACCATAATATTTCCACCACAATGCTTTACAGTTGGTATCAGGTTCTTGTGGTCAAATGCTGTCTTTGGTTTTCGCCAAACATATCTTCTGGGACTGTGGCCAAATAGCTCTACCTTTGACTCATCTGCCCAGAGCACATTGTTCCAGAAGTGCTGGTCTTTGCCTGGGTGTTCATTGGCAAACTTTAGTCTTGCCCTGATGTTCTTTCTGGACAGCAAAGGTTTCCTCCTGGCACACCTCCCATGTAGATCAAATTTGTGCAGCCTCTTTCTAATGGTAGACTCGTGCACTTTGACATCAACAGTGGCAAGAGCTACCTGTAGGTCCCGTGATGACATTCTGGGGTTCTTCGAGACTTCTTTCAGCATCTTGCGGTCTGCTCTCAGGCTGAACTTGCTGGGGCGGCCTGGCCTGAATAAGTTGGCAGTTGTTTGGAATCTTCTCCACTTGTAGATGATCTTCCGGACAGTTGAATGATTGATTTCAAATTGTTTGGAGATCTTTTTAAATCCCTTCCCAGACTCGTAGGCATCTATAACCTTCTTTCTGAAGGCCTCAGAGAGCTCTTTTGATCTCGGCATGGTGACGCCGCACACTTCAACAACAAAGAGCAAACCAATGAGGTTTAAATAAGACAGGTTCCTCCAAGATCCTCTAACGATGTTCCAATCATTTGCACCTGATCTGGTGCCCCTGATTCAAATTTTAGGTATTTGAAGTAGTGATAAATGTCGGGGTGTACTTACTTTTTCCACATGCGAAATTTGCATTTATGTTTATTTAAATTATACAATGGACTACAAAATGTAAATGTTTCATGATATTTGTTATATTATATCACCTTTAGCTCTCAATATTGTTGAAATGAAGATCAAATAGCTGTATGTTGAAATATGTTGAAAAATTCAAAACTTTACATGGGGTGTACTTACTTTTTCACGAGACTGTATATATACAGTATATATATACAGTGGTACCTCGGCTTACGAGTTTAATCCGTTCCGTGACGGAGCTCGTAAGCCAAATCGCTCGTAAGTCAAAGCAAATTTTCCCATTCAAATGCATTGAAATGCTATTAATCCGTTCCAGCCTCAAAAAAAAAACACCAATTTTTTTTGTTAGGTGCTTTTAAATAACAAAAATGTACTTTATAAATAACAAATAATGTATAAACAAGCACGACCTCGTATATACTGTACATAATACAAGAGAATGTAAAGAAATAAACTGGTTTTATTAAGCAGAGGAGAAGAGCATGCCAGGTGAGGTGTGCGTGTTGTCGACTTGGCGAGGCAGTACGATCGTACTCCTTCTACGATATGTACGATTTTGAAGCAGAAGGAGTCCATAAAGGCTATAACGCCAGCCAAGGGCGTTACGATTATTTCAAAGCTCCGGACCTCTATCCATGAAGATATGGAGAAGTTGTTGTTTGTGTGGTTGAAGGAGAAGCAGCTCGCAGGAGATACCGTGACCGAGAGCATCATGTGTTTGAAAAGATTGAAACTCGGATATCGAGCACGGACCACGAGGTGTTTTTTCTTTTTTCTTAATCTCGGTTTCAGTGAACTTTTGCTCTGTGCTCACGTGTACTGTACCTGTACCTGTAATGGTACGTCAGAGGATGGCACCTGTTGTCATCATATTAAGTGCAAGATGTTCTGCATCGTAAGTTGGTACACCGTGGTCTTTCGGCGGTGTTTAAGCCGGCCGTCTTGGCTTCTGTCACCATTGGCATTGAGTCTTTCGATGTAGGTAGGTCGTTGTGTGCCGGTGCCTTGGCCGAATTCCTTCATTGCTGCATTGTTAGCTCACCTGGTTTTTTATACCACATCTTTGGTTATCGGACCAGCGAATGACGTCATCTCCTCCAAAGTATGGCTTATTCTCACTTGTCTTGGACGATCTTCTACTTCTAGCCTTCCACCGTGCATTTGGTGTCCACTGTACTTACTGTACAGTGCCTGGTAAAATTGATGTAATGGGTTTTTGACCGTCATGAACCGTCATGAACCGTCAACCGCCATGAACCGCCATGAACCGTCAACGCCATGAACCGCTAACACTCAAAAGCCCATTTATCGCGCCTTATAAAGCAAAACGCAAACCGAAAGCCATGCCTCTCAAGCGAGGCGTGCTTCCGTGGTCACGTGATCCACAGGTGTAGCTCATTATACCCGCACGCGCGACACGCTTTGGCGGTCACGTAACCAGCCACTCTGGAGGCGGGGATCCCCGCCGATGACGTCACCGGCTGGAGCAAGGAGATTCCTCGCTCATGTATTTCGACGATTGCGTGTTTTATATCCAAGCAGAGATGCTTTCACGGCAAGATAACCGCGTGACCGGAACCGGAAGCCACAACCGGAAAATTCAAAAAAATAAAATTTTTTGAGCTCGTACATCGGATCTCGGCTCGTATCCCAAAGCAACAAACCGCCCGAGCGACGGCTCGTATCCCGAAAAACTCGTACGTTGGGGCACTCGTAAGCCGAGGTACCACTGTATATATGTGTGTGTGTGAGGGTGCACATGCGTGCATCACAGACCTCTCAGATCTGCGAAATCTCAGCCCCCCCCCCCTCCTCCACTCTGGTCCACCAAATCTCAGATCCTCTTCCACTCGAGTATGCCAAATCTCAGGCCCCGCTGCCACTTGGGTCTGCCAAATCTCAGGCCCTCCTTCCACTGAGAGAGAGAGACAGATAGAGTTGTTCAGTGTGATGTGTGGTGCAGCTCTATGTTCCTTGGTGCAATTTGTTTAGAGTGATTGTTGATTTTGAAGGCATTTGAGGGATTCGTCTGTTGATGGTGAGACAGGTTGGTCGGGTGCTGAGGAAGGGTTGAAGTTGTGCTTTGACGGTGTTGATGGTGCTTTGAGTAGAGGGCGAATGTGCCGTGTGGTCCAAGGTGTTTCAAATGTACATTGGAGGTGTTGGCAGGGCCAGTATCCTGTGAATTGTTGATGTTTATGATTATTTGTGTTTGTGCTGGAGTGAATGATGTGATGGTGTTGTCGACTTGGTAGCTGACTTTGCATCTTGTAATACTTCTTTCCTCTCATCACTTATGTTTGCATAATGGTTTATTACTCTATGAGGATGTTAGGTTGTTTCTCTGATGGTATTGTTGCCGTTATGGAAACCAGCCCCAGGGAGTTACATTCAACACATATGGAATCCTGAGTTAGTTATTCCTGAGTTAGTCGCAGGTTGTGACCACAATGCAGTCATTCTTGTTTTAACTAAGGAATGGCTGGACAAGTCAGCTCACTAGTTCGCCACTTTGGCCACTAGTCATCGCGAATCTGCTGAACTTTGGCCATGGAAGAACCTCCGAGAAAGCAGGAAATGCCATTTCTGATGATAAAATTGCTGTTCTTTTTGTGTCTTTCATCTCCATATGTGCTTGCCATACCACAATCCCATATGACATGTGAATATTGTGCATTGGAAATGCCTTCCGGAAAGCGTTTGTAAACTGTACGCTTTCAAACCTGCTAGATTGTGTATTTTCCTTATTAGGTTCGGAATAGTATGTACTTGATAAATAGACGGGAAGTTCTGCCCCACTAATTTGCTCCCAATGCATAGCCAACTCCCACCCACGGTTTCACTTGGCTGTATGAAATAAGTAGACGGTGCGGAGTAGAGAGTGTGGTTGCCTCGTTAAAAGAACCAAACCACCAGTAAGGTAACGCGACTATTAAGAGCGAGGACCCTGCTAGGTTTGGTCGCCTCAACCGACATCCGTAGTTGCTAATGAACCCATCGGGCCGTGGAATTATCCATGGCTGACATCTTCAAGGACGGGGGATGAGTGGCAGGACCGAGCTCACCAACCCCTCCCCCCCCCCCCCATTCCTCCCCCCCCCCCCGCCCCTCATTCTCTCCTCCCTCACCTCCCTCGTGCATTCCAATGCGCTCACCCCAAACCCGTAACAGTATGTTGTCTGTGGTAGTTATGGCTGCATGTGAGGGTGTTATGCCACTATTCGAGTTAGTGATGCTGTTTTACCCAGGGGGCCAAACCCCAAAATTTTCGGAAAGCAGACATGGGCTGTTGTAAAAGGTTGTGCCCCAGAAATCATATCTACATGTGCCTAGGAACACAATCTAGGTCAACAACCTTGCCAACAAGCTGCTGGAAATTTGTAAGAGGCACACAAATGTTGCGCATCTTTCATCATCATCATCATCATCGTCATCATCATCTTTGCGCATCCCTACTTTGTGCAGGGCCCAATATAGCTGCAATTTCATGCACAGGCAAATAGTTTGACTGGGTAGTTCGAATCCACAGTTCAGGCAGATCCTTCAACAGAGTTGCAGCATAGTACACACTTGAAACAATGATATCAGTATCATTGGCATAGATGATAACAGCTGGGCTGAGACTGCTGAAGTGACAGGCTTTGTATAAAGCCATTTGGTGCGAGCATTTGTGTTGAGTGTTATGCCATCAAGACCACTGTCTTCCTTAGCGTCAGCATTATAAGTTTGCTCTAAAAGCATATCAGGAGATACACCATTATGGCTCCCATCTGCTCTCCGACCAACAAATGCTCCATTCATCATAGCTTCATGCACCTCTGGAGCTGTGTCGTGTAGTGTTTTCATTTCAGACAAGTAGAGTGGCAATGACTGCTGACCATATTTGTAATGCCCTGCAGCTGTTAAATAGGGAAGCATTCGAGCTGATTCACACAAATGCCCTCGCCAATTACCTTCCCGTTGGTGGTAGATGAAGCGGAATAATACATCTGACATCTCAAGGAAGTTGAGCCAGAATACAGCAGTTGGTAAGGTGGTGAGAGTCTCCTGGAATTTCAGCAGGTGTTGCTGAAGTGCTACAAGCTGTGAGTGGCATTCTTGGATGGACTTCAATTGTTCAGTTGCATCTATAGACGTATCGAACTGCTTCTTCAGTGCTGCCTCAATGGCATCTATCCATAGTCGGGTGTCTTCCTCTGATATCCAGCTTTCAAATGCTTCCCAATACAGATGCCATACAGCTTCATTCAGGATTTTAATGGCATGCATAGACTGGTAATAGTCTGCTTTCTCTCCAAAGATCTTCTTAGCTGTCCCTTCTTGGCACATTCCTGCTGTTACAAGAAGATCTTCCACACCAGAGTCCCTCATAATCGTACAGACTGCTTTTAAGTAGTTATGAGCCTGGTGGAAGCCTCCCAAAAGCAGGATTACCTTGGAAAACTCATCTTTGTGTTTGTCCCTGATGGCCACTGCAAGTTCATATGTGGCCTGGTCTCCAGTGATGACAGTCCATGTATCTCCAAGTGCATGTGATGTTTGTACAAGCCGTGTCATCTCTTCCTTTAGCACAGCAGGATCCGTTGGTAAAGCAGGTATGAGAGGGAGGTATGCAATCCGGCTGGCCTTGTGGTGTGGGAGTAACTGTGCACAGAATGCTGAAAAACCAGGGAGATCAGGATCCCCTTCATATGGCACATGCAGCAGTTGTGAAGTTTTCACTTGTCTTCCAAGTCTCCAGAAGAGCAGCATTTCTTCGGCTGTCTCATCAGATGCAGTTTCCAAACTGTTAACATCATCAATGTTGCAAAGTGATCTAGAATTCCTTCTGTCACTGGCTGAAATGTGACAGTTAGGGATATTTGTTTCAGAAACACCTGAAAGGGTCTTTTTCCTGCTTAACGATGAAGTAGGAAGACTAATATTGTCAGGATGAGTGATGAGGGTACTACTCATGACAGGATTCTCAATTATAATGGCTGTGGTGGCAGTGAAAGTCCCACCTTCTAATGTGTTTTTCTTCCAATCCAGGTTGTCCATTGCATAAACATGTAAACTTGCATGATTATGCACCATAGCTTCTGGGACAAACACCCCATTCTCCTCAACCTGTTGCATGATGTTGATGGTTTTTGTTGTCAGTTGGCGCTGCAACGTGTCATAATTGATTCCTAGGCCAAGTCTATTGTTCAGAGTGATCAGTGACTTGCTACGTGTCTGGTTATACACATAGTAAGCTGTAGCTACACTCAAAGGAGTTGGCACTGCTGCTACATGTTGCATAAGTTGCTGCGATATTACAAGTGCTTTCTCCCTAATTGCCAGATGAAGTAATGATGAATCTGAAATATGGGATCCAGACTCTTGGTGCTTTTGCCCTGCTTTGTCAGAGAGCAGCATGGTTGTGAAATCAAATAAAGTTTGTGGAACAATTCTTTCAGCAGCTGCAAAAGAAATTTCAGTAAACTGCTCTGATTTTTGTTCTTTTTTGCACTGCTTAATATCAGCTCTCAGAATTTTAGCTGCACAATGCATTATTTGCTGTTTTTCATCAATCTGATTCTTGGCCTCTAACAACCTCAGTTTTTCTAGAGCATCTCCTAGTGGTATGGAGGAAGCACAGATAAAGCCAGCGCCAGTGCTTTGGTTGATAATTGAAATGCGCTTGCCAAACCATTGTTGCAATTTCCACTTCAAAGTTATTGATCGATACGAGTCTGCAGTTTTGACATCTAGCTCTCGAAGAATTGCCCGATACTGATCCCGAAGATTTTTCATAAAAAAGCCACACTTATTTTGGAAGAGTGATGTCTCAAGCTGTTCGACTAATCTTTCAAATGCAACATCATAGAGATTTTGTGTTGGACTGATAGTGGGGATGCGTCTAGCTTTAAAAGTATTCATGCAGGGTGTATGGTAGCAGATGTCATTGGCAACCATATCAAAGCCTTGACCAATTAGCCTTTGCAAGATATCTTGTCTCTTCAGCTTTTTGGCTTGATCAAGGATTGCATGTTGGCTGGTTGTAGTAGACACTTTACAGGTGGGCTCTTTCCCTCTATACCATGTCTTATTACAGATGACACAAGTGTTCTTGGCTTCAAATCCTGATGTGGATTGTCTTGTGGTATGAGACCCAAGAGATGAAGTTTTCATAGGGTCATCAGCCGCTGGTGGTTGCCCTCCTAGATTCCTTTTTTCTGCCAGTTTGTAACTTTTTTCATTCAGGTACCAGTTCCTGCATTTTACATGCCATTTAGGGGAATTTTGTCCAACCCAGTTTTCTTGGGTAATGTCACTTTGTAATCTTCTGTGAATATGATCCCGTCGACAGGACATAGCCACAAGAAGCTTTTCTGTTGATATCACCTGGACATTATTAAGTCCTTTCATTGATGGTTCTTGACATATTAGACATCTGCCATAGTCTGTGTTCCAGCCATCCTCCCGCCTTTTCTTTGGTTGTTCCAGTAACAGTGCCTCTTGAACCAGCCTCTTCCCAGCTTGACTGGTCATTTTTCTCCCGGCTGTGTTATCTGAAACACAAACTAATTCATTAGACATTGTAGTTAAAAGTGCAAAGGAGTATATATATTAAGAACACAACTTCACTTGGAGCAAATCTCATCCAGAAGTGCATGTTGATATTATTTCACACTTGTCTGAAAATGAGTAAATATTAAATCATTCATAAAAATCAGCCATACAGCAAAACTCTGTCAGCTGTGCACCTTGATCCTGTATGGGGAAATCATAATAGCAGTAAATTTACATATGTAGCTTGTTTGAGTCATTAATATCTGATATTTCTTTGATATAGAGCAGAAAAAGCCACTGCTGCTGATAACCAAAAAACGCACCTAGAGTGGTATTTGAGTTAGATCACATATAGGGTGATACTACATTTCCAGCAGCTTGTTGGCGAGGTTGTTGACCTAGGTTGTGTTCCTAGGCATGTGTAGATATGATTTCTGGGGCACAACCTTTTACAACAGCCCATGTCTGGTAAAAACCCCCTTGGCCTCCTGGGTATTTATGAATTTGTAGATGTGTTTGCTGTTGGTCGAGTTGTCTAGCGTGTATGGAATGGAGTGCCAGTTCTGTGGGGTTTTTTTCGCGAATATTTACCCCCACCACCAAAGGTGGATGGAGGTTATGTTTTCACCCCTGTTTGTCCGTTTGTTTGTTTGTTTGTTTGTGAACAAGATATCTCAAAAGGTTGTGGACAGATTCGGATGAAATTTGGCAGAGATGTAGCGTATGTGACAATGATGAAATGTTTAGATTTTGGTGAAGATCCGGATTCGGATCCGGCTACTAGAATTTTAAAAGTGATTCATCACCTTCAGTGATTCTTTAAGTGATTCTTTGGGAGATAGGGCCAAAAACTATACGTAGCAGAATGTCGCAAAAAGTTATGGATGGATTTTGGATGAAACTTTGTGGACAGGTTGTGTGTGTGCCAAGGAAGAATCGATTCGATTTTGGTGAAGATCTGAATATTGGATTCGGATATGAGAATTATTTAATTTGTTAAGTGATTCTTCAGCATTGAGAGACAGGGCCAAAAACGAGGGGTACATCAGGGTATGAAAGACTGATTCCTGTGATTGATTTTGATTAAATGTGATTTTTTTTCCCCCTTTTTTCTCCCCATTTCATTAAAAGGAAGCCACAAACACGTACGTGTTCCGTAACATATACTGCCCAGCATTAGCACCATCAAATTTGCCAAAAACTTGCATGGTTTGAATCACACGCCATCACCAAACTGTCATACCACAACAACCACTATCACGCTCTCTCCACAATCACCACAATACCAACACCACTAGAAGAAATTAATGCACAAATATTTATTACCAATTCAGTTCATTAAAACATTATACAAGCTCACCATTCCGCCTCAACCACAACTCAACCACCATGCCCTCTCAAACACAGCTCAACTGCCACCCTGCCTCGACCACAGTCACCACACAGGCACAGCAGACACCCGCCGCCACCTTCGGAGCAACAGGAAAGAGTGTAATGCGACTGTGGTGGGTGGGCACTTCAGACCTGGACGTTCAGACCTTGATAGCACAAAGTGGAAATGTGTGCTAATCACCCAGTAAACTTTGTGATGGCCCTGATGGTCCGCTTATCTGACATGCCTGGTAGAGTCCCAGCGCACGTTTGTACCATGAAGGCGTAGCCAAAAACCGCACCATCAATGTTAAAGTGAAGAGCTCCAGGCCATGACTTGTTTGTCGAGGTGATAATGCCACAAATTCCATGACTGCAAACTCACGAGGAGGGTGGCATCACTCAGGAAATTGTGTGTGCACTAATGGGCACCCCACAAATCCCGGTAACCATGCCTAGAGACACTCTTGATCCCCGCCAAAACTCCGCCCACGCCAAACAGTGCTTTAAGCACCGTATTCCAGATGCACAGAGAATTTTGGCTTTGGCAGGCGGCGTACAGCGAAAGACGGGATGGAGTTGGATCTGTGAAATGGAGTTGGTGGGAAGGAGCGCTGGGCAAGCAAGCAATCCAGGTGCTGTGTAGGGTCCATTCCCATATAAAAGGCCAGGCCAATTATCATCTCACACATTAAGTAATCTTTCTCTCACATGTTCTGTCTCTCTTCTGATTGTCCACTTTGGATGCACAGAGCTCAACAAAGGCAAAGCCGCCAAGGCAAAAGCTGCCGGCCATTCTTTTAAGAGACCTCACTGATGTGCACCGCACTCACACCTCACTTGAACCCCACCAGCAGTTCTTCAACATGCACCTTAGACACTAGTATTCCTCCTTTTTTACCTCCCTTCCCAAGCAAATGTGCAGCCCGTGCTCAGCAGCCCTCGCTCAGTGAGCTAAAGAGGTCACAACAACCTCGCACTGCTCTTTCTTTCTGTTCTTATCTCCTTTCTGCATAATGAGTCTGCTGGGTGCCCTGTTACATTAGATAGGTAAGAGAATACAGTAGGTAGTTCAGGACAACTCTGCTCTGTGTCCCTGTGATTTGCCCTTTTTCATCCCTTGTACATTTTTGCTTGCTGAACATTTTGATTGCTTTGAACGACACAGTCTGCAACCCCTTAGCCCCGCCTCCAGTCTATGTCCGATGGGCACTGGCAGTTTTTGCTTGGCTGCATCTAATTAAGATTTAATATACAAGATCGGTGCATATCGAGGGAGCGAGACCCGGTTGGAAAACCCCGTGACTCACAGGTAAACGATAATTGGATGGAGAACTCTGGGAGAACCTGGTCGACTCGTTGGCAATCGCGGTTGACTAGCAACCCATGGGATGCAGAGTTATCCGTGTTCGATGGCCTCAAGTCCGGTAGTCTGGGATGAACCAAGGCACCCCTCCTTCCTCTCGTAGTAGATCCTGAAACCCGTGGCCATAAAAACATTTTGCTTGAGACATTTACACGCAAATGCAGTTCTGCTGTTTCTCTTTACCCTGCCGCACTTTGGTACACTTGCCTTGTAGTCAGACCTCCAAAATGCGTGTTTATCAAAGGTCATCATATAACCTGATTTGATTGTGGTTTGGGAGTTTTCTAGCAGGTTTGTGCCTTTTCCTCAGGAATTGATACAAAATTGAAGTTCACAGTGGAACCTTCACCTGGAAGAAATGGTTTTCAGCAGGTTGGTATTTCACAAAAAATTATTTTCCTTTATTTTATTGTTCTGACAAAAGTAATAATGACAATGTGAAAAGGCAGGTACATACACTGTACACTCATCCTGGGAATTCTTCCAAAGTAAATTGCTCTCTCTCATGCACAGATTTATCCCATCTCATCTTCAGTTGTCATACCCTTCCTCCCGTCCATGGTACACGGACTCTTGTGGTGAGGCTATTGCCCAGAAACAACTTGCTTTCGTCTCCTGGAAAGCAAATCCAACGGAAGGAAATCTCATTTCCTTTCACAAAGCCCGAAACAAGTGTGTGTCCACCCTCAGGACAGCCAGGAAACAATATCTCTCCGTTCTGAGGACCGAACTCTCTTATCTGTCTCCCTCTTCCAAATCCTGGTGGCACCTGGTCAAATCTGTTTCTGGTGTTTGTTCCCCCTCCGTCCCTTCCCTCACCTCAAACGGCTACACGGCTGACTCCGCACGTGAAAAAGCTGAATGCCTCAACTCTGTGTTTGCCTCTAAATCTTGTGTCCCAAACCCATCCCCCTCTGTACCCACCGTACCCAGTCGTACCCAGCTGCTCCTGGACTCTGTGTCCTTTCCTCCTGACAAGGTGGAAATGTTTCTGTCAACCCTCGACTCTGATTCTGCAACTGGACCTGACGGCATCAGCCCACGGGTCCTAAAACCCTGTTCTTCCGCTCTTTCACTCCCTCTCTCTGTTCTCTTCACCCTCTCTTTTGCTCAAGGTCATCTGCCATCTTCTTGGAAATCAGACAACATCACCGCTTTGCACAAAAAAGGTGCAAAAACAGATCCTAGCAACTACAGACCAATCAGCCTTCTCCCAATTATCAGCAAAGTCATGGAATCCATCATTGCTTCAGACATGAAATCTTTCCTATTCTCCAATGGCTTGATCTCTGATCATCAATTTGGTTTCAGACCTGGTCACTCTACTCTGGACATGCTGCTTCTTCTTTCTCAACAATGGATGGAGGTCCTCAATGCCAAACAGGAAATTAGAGCTGTCTCCCTTGACATATCACGTGCCTTCGATATGGTCTGGCACCCCGCTCTGCTCACCAAACTCTCCTCTTTTGGTATCCATGGAAATCTCCACGCATGGCTGGTGGACTTCCTCTCTAGTCGTAGTCAACGTGTGGCCCTGAATGGGTTTCTCTCATCTCCTCTTCCTGTTCAGGCTGGAGTTCCCCAAGGCAATGTTCTGGGCCCTGTGCTTTTTCTGGTCTTCATCAATGATCTCTCTGACTCTCTTGAAAATCCTCTCTATCTCTTTGCTGATGACTCTACTCTCTGTCGCTCCATTCCTCATCCCTCAGATCGGCAGTCTGCAGCCTCCTCACTCTCTGCAGACCTGGACAAAATCACAGACTGGGCAAACAAGTGGAACATGTCTTTCAATCCTGACAAATCTCACACTTACGATGTCTCTCCGAAAAGACTGACTGGACAACCCTCCCATCCACTTTCTGAATAATCCTCTCCAAGAAGTTCTGTCACTCAAGCTTTTGGGTCTCACTATCTGCCATGATATTTCCTGGGAAAACCACATTTCAAATATGGCCTCCAGAGCATCCTCCATCGTGCGAAGTCATTCCTTGGCACACCTGGGCTCCTCACCACATACAAGGCTTTCATCTGCAGCTCAATGGAATACTGCTCTCCCCTCTGTGCTGGTGCTCCTGCCTCACACCTAGCTCGTCTTCCCGCTGTTGAAACCAAAGCGTTCAGAATCATTGGAATCTCCCGCGATGAAGCTAACTCCAAGGGCCTTTCACTCACTCACTGCAGGCAGGTTGGTGGTCTTTCCGTCTTCTACCGACTCCTCTCTGGCCTTGCCCCCCCAGCTCTCTCTGGGCTCTGTCCCCCAAATATTCCTACAGGTCGCACAAGATCTGCCTGCAACCCTCTTATGGTTAAACTGCCAAAATCAAGACTCTCTGCTCACCTTCACTCCTTCATTCCTCTTTTCTCCCGCCTCTGGAACAAACTCCCTCACTCTCTTCAATCCCACTCCACCCTCCAGGTCTTTAAAACAGCTGTTCACCACCATCTCTTATCTTCCCCCATCTAAAACCTTGATCTTTTCTACCCCCGCTAATTTCACCCCAAATCCACTTTTTTGAAATACCAACTTCTGTCCTGGAAGTCCTTTGTGTCCTTGTGTTTTATACTTCTCCCACCCACCCCCCCCCCCCACCCTTCCCAAGCCTCCTCCCCCCAAGCCCTCTCCCTCCCACACATCTCCCTGCTCTCAAATGTTGTGTTTGTGTGCTTCCCCTTCTCTCCCCAACTTGTCTTCCGCTCCCTCTTTTTATATATTTTGTGTCTGGTTGATTTGTTTGTGAAGTAAATGTTAGCTCTTTCACGAGCCTCGATTCAGTATACAAAAAAAAAAAAAAAAAAGTTGTTTTTCCAGTTGAGCACATCACCATGGTAGGACTTGGTAGCTCATTAGCCTACATCATGGCATTTGTACACCACATAGTTTTGCTTTTTATTAAATTAAGTTCTGCATGGAATAAATAATTACTTTAATCAAAATAATTACATCAATGAGTCTTTATACTTGAGGCAAACCACGACAGTTTGTGTTTGGCAGTGGCACAATGCTCTCAAAGCGGTTGCACGGTTACCAGCTGGCATTCCCACGGCGTGGCGAAAGCGGGTAAGAATTTTATTTATTTTTTCCTCATTAATTCTTTTCCTGGTGAATCTGTGTTGGGCATGTTGTCTATTATTTATTGACATTCATTTTCTGAAATGTTCTGTTCTATTTTTTGGTGTATAAAATCGATGCTCATGGAGGATCATGATGTGACGGAGGGTAATATGGCAATGCAGTGACAGTGGCGGTCACATTTGGATGCGTAAATTTTACAAAATGTAAATTTTACAATCTAGAAGCAGCTTAAATTGTTTAAGCTTAAATTAAATAGCTTCAAAATCAGAGCACATTGTCCCAGAGGAATTGTTGGGGCTTAACTCCCAGCCTTTCACTTCTTCTGCATTATCCCGCTTCTTTCTCTCACCTGGGATGTTGCTTCATTTTTGTCCATCGGAGCCCACCCTTCTCCAAAGCCCTTCCAAATGCTAAGTTACAATCATGTGTTGCTTCCCATAAGAAAATATCCACGTTTCCTGCTTTCAATTGGATAGGCCTGTTTAGTTGTGTACTAATTTAGTGCAAGCTCTTCCATGAGCCTTAGAATCCTGAGATAAATGTAAATTCTCTCACCTTTTCACCATCATGCCATCTTGTCTTCTGTCAGTTCTGTCCTTTGTTCATCCCCTGTCCACCTGTTCGCTACCATTTCTTGGTCAATATGACTCTAAGGCTTGTAATGGAGCTTGTACATTAATCATCTGCAGGACAAACCCATTAAAAGATGTCGATGCACTTTACTGTGGATTACGACATTAAGAGGCATTGGTGAAATACATGTGCTGTATATAGTTACAACATTATGAGTGATAAACATGCCAACCCTTCTTATTTTATATTCCTACTGTGTTTGTATGTGTGTGGCCCCATGCATGCTAATATTATTTGCCAGGTGTGGCTGGCACTCGCGGATCGTTACCTCCAAACCAATGCAATTGACTGGGACAAGACTCTGCGTTTTGCATTCAACGAGCATAGTAACCCTGATGATGATTCCATGGGAGCACAGATTGTCAAGGTAATTGTAGCTTGAAGCCTGTACAGATTGTATATAATGTGTATGTGGTTACGTTTGAGGAGGGGTACGTATTATCTCGCATGTTGTTAACATGGTCCGTGTATTCGTGCAAGTTGGAACATTTTTTTGTTACCAGAGACCTGTAACTGTGAAGTTGTACTGTTCAGGGTATGAAAGACTGGACCTATGGTGATTCCTGTGATTGATTTTGATTAAATGTGATTCTGTATTGTGATTTTCTACTCTGAGATACAAAACGTAAACTGTTCACCAGGTGGAGGTATGCTCTCTACTGAGTGCCGTTCTGGTTTATTCTAGTATTATTTAGAGCTTTCTCTCATACAAATCACATGAATTTGATTACAAATAATTCCTATGGAAGAGCTATTTTTTTATCCTTGCAGGACCTCCATCGTACAGGCTGCAGTGCGTACTGTGGGCAGGATGCAGAGCCAGATCGGGTGGTTCTTAAACGTGTGCTCTTGGCCTATGCTCGCTGGAACAAGGCCATTGGTTACTGCCAAGGCTTCAATGTGCTTGCTGCCCTAATCTTAGAGGTCACTGAGGGTCATGAGGGCAATGCTCTGAAGGTAAACCTTGTGATACAAGTAAAGATGATCCAAAGGCACTGACTTTTAGAAGGGCATAACCTTAGTTTTTCAAACATCTCATGTAGTTAAAAATAATTCTTTTAACTTATGAAATTGTCCCCCTGTTATTAAATTCTCTACTCAAAAAATTGTGATGACATCATTGGTTGCTTAAGCTGCATATACAACAACAACAACAACATGCATTTTAAGGCAATTTTCCCTGCTAGAGCGGGGGTTAGCCTGCGGTCCCCATGACAATCTTCTCCATTTTGCCCTATTTTCTGCATCTCCCCGTGTTAACCCCCTTTCCCGCATTTCTTCTTCCACCATCTTTAGCCAAGTCTTTCTCGGTCTTCCCCGTCCTCTACTTCCTTCTACATTCATTTCCATCACTCTTCTCAACCAGTCACTTTCATCCTTCCTCAACACATGACCAAACAATCTCAACCTGTTCCTCTTCACACCATCAATCACAGTTAAGCTGCATATACAGTGAAACAGTAATCTGTTTTACAAGTTTCTTAGAAACTTGAACATTGACTTTCAAAATATCTAATACTAGCGAGGTGCATGGGTGGGAGGTCAATTGCGAACAGTAATTGCAGAAACAGCGAATGCTGAAAAAAAAACATGAACCAATAAATTCCAGTGTCACCTTCAGTCGAACGTCAGGCATGGACAGCAGGTTTGCGAAGAACTTGGGTAAAATTGGTGAATGGCAAACCATGAACCAATAAATTCCACATTCCTGTGCCACCTTCAGTCAAACGTCAGACATGGACAGCAGGTTCATGAATGACTTGGCCAAAAAACTTACTGCAAGCTGAAGGTTTCAGTACCCAGTCAATGGCGAATCTGCGAATGTCATGGGTAGAAACCCTCACAATCTCGCATCATTTCCTTTAAGCTCAATCTCTCTTTTTTCCATTCCAAACAGCATAATTCCACTCACAAATGAATACGCTAGCATTAATATAACAAAATACAATGTTACAAACTCTCGTGAGGTAATCGTATATATAGACTCCGTTCTCACATGATAACCAATATAGATTAATCTGCCGGCGAGAAATGGCGGATCGGATATGAATCACTTCATACGGATTGAACGTCAAAATCGTCATTTTATTAAGAAATTTATGAAACCTCCCACCCACCTTCGGATGGATAAAAGCAGCATTGTTTAGGTGGAAACTCAAAATCACGATTGTATTGAGATATTATCAAACCAGCGGATCTTCCTCCTTTTGTTTACTTCTGGATCAGGAGCAGCTTCGTGTTGATCAAAACTCAAATTCACAATTGTGTTGAGGAATTTATAATTTAAAAAAAACCTCCCACCTACCTGAGGACAGTTGCTGGGACACCAAACGTTCCACAGAAGGTTTGGTGAGGCCAGGCCCAAGATTGAGGGAGTAGTTTGGGGACGGACAGACGGACACTTCCTGTTTTATAATATGGATTACCATCGCACCCGATTCCCTATTTTGTAAGAATCAAAATGGACTTTTATTAAGGACTTTGGTTAGTCTAGTGTATGACGTAAAAATTGTGACGTGAACATTACTTGCTTGTCACCTGCTTGATGCATACCTTCTTTTGTGGCCATTTGTGATTTGTTGAATCTTTTTCTGTCATTTATTGTTGGCAGTTTGCAATTGTGATGCTCCGACAATTTTATAGGATCTCTGACGTCACATGTCACATCATATGATCAACCCAACTTGCATCTTTAGCACTGTGCTTGATTCTGAGAAATCAATCCTAATTTGTAGGGTTTTTTTGGTTCAGTGAAATACAAAATCCAGTAGAACAGGCCATGGCCTGGTATGAATCCACTTATTTTGGAGAAGTGATTTGCAACAAGCCAGAAACCCTTCAACTTTGCAATAAGATGTTGTGATGACGTTTTTTGTTAACACTTTTTGCCACATTTGTTAAATAGTTTGGACCACACTTCAGAGAAAAAGATTCAAACTTTAAACTTTTGGGCCTCACCATGGACGAAGCAGGGTTAGATCAAAGATCAGATGGCGAGATGAAATTGAAACATTTATGGGAGTAAAATGGCTTCAAATTGCATTGAATAGAACAGAATAGACCATGTTGAGGGAGGCCTTTGTCACATCTTAGACTCAATAGGCTGGTCAAGTCAAGTTAAATATTTGATCTGTGGGTAACAAGACCTCGTCGTGGAAGATAAAACGGTAAAAATAAGACAAGAAGACTTGTTAAAAGACTAGTATAACAATAATTTATAACCAAGCAAGCACCAATTTTATTTCTTCTATGTTAGGCCACATATCTCATAAATGTGTGAGCACGCTTGTAATCAATATACAAGAGGACACCATGCAATCGCATGGATAGGATGCGTTCTGCTGGACCGATATGCTCGCAGATGTATGATAAATGAATGAGGAATAATAGGAACCTACTCCCTGTAAGATAACCCCCTACTCCCTGTAAGATAATATTATTTGAACCATAATAACACATTAATTGATGCTTTTGTGCTTTAATACACAAACCTCACATTAATGCATATTATTATTATACTAAAAAACAAGATGTCTGATTGAGCAGTGTCCATTTGTTGATAGTTAAGTGTATTGCAGGTGATGATCTACCTAATCGACCGAGTGCTGCCAGAGGGTTACTTTGCGCACAGTCTGCGGGCCCTGTCTGTGGATATGGCTGTATTTCGGGAGTTGTTGCGGCTTCGTCTCCCGTACCTGTCGGAACACATTGACACGTTGCAGCACGCAGCCAACAGGCATGCCACCGGTATGAAAATGAAAATATAAAACAACCTTCTCCACTTTAAGTCTGTCTTCTTCAGGCACTTGTCTGATTTATGCACCCCTAACACCACTTATTCCGACCCACCACATCCTCGTACATTGTGTCTTTCCACTTGGTCCTCTCAAACAGCCTGAAGCCGAGCTACGTGTGAAGCAGGAGCACCAGCCCAGAGGGGAGAGCAGTATTACATTGAGCTGCGGATGAAAGCTTTGTATGTGGTGAGGAGCTCAGAAGTGCCCAGAAAGGACTTCGCACGACGGAGGATGCCCAGTCGGCGACTGGCTTTGGAGGCCAGCTTGGAAATGTGGTTGTTCCAGGAAAGATCATGGCAGATAGTGAGACCCAAAAGCTTGAGTGACAGAACCTCTTGGAGAGGATTGTTGGAAAGTAGATAGGAGGGTTGTCCAGACAGTCTTAATGGAGAGACAAAGTGAGATTTGTCAGGATTGCAAGACATGTTCCACCTGTTTCACCAGTCTGTGATTTTGTACAGGTCTGCAGAGCGTGAGGAGGCTGCTGCCTGCCGATTTGAGGGATGAGAGATTGAGCGGCAGAGAGTGGAGTCATCAGCAAAAAGATAGAGAGGATTTTCCAGAGAGTCGGAGATATCATTAATGAAGACCAGAAAAAGCACAGGGCCAAGAATACTACGTTGGGGAACTCCAGCCTGAACAGGAAGGGGAGATGAGAGAAATCCATTCAAGGCCACACGTTGACTATGACCAGAGAGGAAGTCGGCAAGCCGTGTGGAGGTTTCCATGGATACCATAGAAGGAGAGTTTTGGTGAGCAGGGCGGGGTGCCAGACTATATCGAAGGCACGAGATATGTCAAGGGAGGCAGCTCTGATTTCCTGTTTGGCATTGAGGACCTCCATCCATTGTTGAGACAGCAGAAGCAGCATGTCCAGAGTACAGTGACCAGATCTGAATCCAAATTGATGATCCGAGATCAAGCCATCGGAGAAGAGGAAGGATTTAATATCAGAAGTGATGATGGATTCCATGACCTTGCTGATTATTGTGAGCAGGCTTAATTGATCTATAGTTGCAACGATCTGTTTTAGCACCTTTCTGTGTAAAGCGGTAATGTTGGCTGATTTCCAAGCTGATGGCAGATGACCTTGAGCAAAAGAGAGGGTGAAGAGAACAGAGAGAGGGAGTGAAAGAGCAGCAGAGCAGGATTTTAGGACCTGTTGGCTGATGCCGTCAGGTCCAGTTGCAGAATCCGAGTGGAGGGTTGACAGAAACTTTTCCACCTTGTCAGGAGGAAAGGACACAGAGTCCAGGAGCAGCTGGATACGACTGGGTACGGTGGGTACAGAGAGGGATGGGTTTGGGACACAAGATTTTGAGGCAAACACAGAGTTGAGGCATTCAGCTTTTTCACGGGCAGTGTCAGCTGTGTGGCCGTTTGAGGTAAGGGAGAGGATGGAGGGAGAACAAACACCAGAAACAGATTTGACAAGATGCCACCAGGACTTGGAGGAGAGAGACGGGTTTGAGAGTACAGTCTTGAGAGTAGAGAGATAGTGTTTTCTGGCTCTCCTGAGGGTAGACACACACTTGTTCCGAGCTCTGTGAAAGGAACGGAGATTGCCTTCAGTTGGATTTGCCTTCCATGAAGTGAAGGCATGTTGTTTCAGGGCAACTGTCTCACCACAAGATTCAGTGTACCATGGATGGGAGGAAAGGTATGACAACTGAAGACAAGATGGGATAAATCTGTGCATGAGAGAGAGAGAGAGCAATTTACTTTGTAAGAATTCCCAGGATTGGTTGATGTCAGAGTTAGTACAGATGGGAGACCAGTCCAGATGTTTGATGGCTTCTTGAAGACCATGCCAATCAGCCTGAGTGAAATGCCACACTCGTCAATGCTGAGGATGCTCTCTGAGAATGACCAGAGAGATGTCCACTTTAACAAGCCTGAAAACTTTTATCCCTGAACCCTCTCTCCTTTCCCTTTCCTTTTTCAACTTCTTCCCCCTCCGCATTTTCTTTCCTTCCTCATACTGCATGTGATAGAACTTGCTATCTTTCAAATGTAAATACAGTGTGTTTCAAAAAGATTTATACAACTTTGACTACCTGCCATTTCTTTGTTTTTTTACCTATACCATTTTCCTTTTCAGGGTTTGGTGGTGTTATTGTGGTATTTGTTCCCTGGGATTTCTAGCTCCGTAGCTCAACTACGCCATTGACAGTGGAGCATAAGACAAAAGTGCTGGCTCTGTGGCATGAGACTAAATCAACAACCACAACAACATTTTATGGGGGGCAGAACCACCTGAGGAGATCACTGAGAGGTACTTGAAAGGGCCTAACGTCAAATGCTTCTGCACCTTCAATGCCAGATGGGGAATGCTAGTGACTTACTGGTTTGAGAATGACAACAGGACGGTGATGATCAACAGTGAGCGCTACTGGGCCGTGTTCCAGAAGTTCCATAATGATATAGCTCAAGCCCAAAAGGTCACCCCAGACCAGCTCAGCATGACCTGGTTTATGCAGGATGGTGCACCCCTGCATACAGCTGGTGACACCATCACTTTCCTGCAGCAGCTCTTCAGAAACCGTCGCGTTGCCCTGGGTACCGCTCATGACTGGGCGCCCCATAGCCCAGACTTGAACCCTCTGGACTACTGGTTCTGGGGAGCTGCCATGGGCTCTGTCTACGTCAACCGCCCTGCCACACTGGATGATCTGAAGCAGGAGATGTCAGACTACCTCCAGGCAGTGCCACATGAGACCTACAGGAAAGTTGGACAGAACTTTGGAGTCAGAATCAATGCCTGTCTGAACCACAGAGCGGCACACATCGAGAACGTCAATTACAAGGATTTTGCGTAAATGCCAATTTCAGACCTTGGGCTCTACTATCTCTAGCAGGGACTTACTGCAATATCAATCAGCGGTAGAAAATACCATGTCATAAGCTTTCAAGAAATGTTTGGTTCACGTTCCTGTGGTTTCTGTTTCTTTGTAAATAAACGTTTAAAGTTGTATCACTCTGTTTGAAACACCCTGTATTAACACTAATGTACATCTTTAAATGGTTAGTTTATCTGTTGAAAATTAAAACCACCATAATTTTCTATTTTTCCAGTGTTTCTCAAGGTAATGCAGTGAGATAATTTTGTGTGCATCATCCTTGAATGTGTGTGCAGGAAACTATGAACCTCCTCTTTTGAATGTCTTCACAATGCAGTGGTTCCTTACACTCTTTGCCACTTGCCTCCCAAAAGCCACTGTGCTGAGGATTTGGGATTCCATTTTGTTTGAAGGCTCTGAGATAATCCTACGCGTTGGCCTTGCCATATGGGCCAAGCTCTGGGAGTAAGTTTAATGAGTCATTTTACATTCCCTCATGGGGTTGTTTACTTTGTCTTCAAATGAAAGTCTGATCTGTCATTCCATGATGCCTCAACTCAGAAATGCTATTTTGCTGGGGGTGATTAACTGCAGTAGGTTTTTGCATGATGTCATTCGTGGCGAGCTTCAGGCTCTTACGAGGAGTAAGCATGAATAAGGGATTAGAAAGACGAAGGGTGCGGCTCCATTGAGACTGAGAATTATTGAGTAGCTACAACTTAAAGAGGATATAAAATACAGTAAAATGAAAAAAGATACTTCATTTTGAAAATCCCTTATTCATGCTTAGTCCTCGTATTCACAAATTAGTCTTGCCCCAAAGGGGAAGCGAGACTATTGCAATGCCCCTGTCTGTCTATCTGTCTGTCTGTGTGTTCGCGTCCATGTATTTTCGCTTTAAAAATGTTTTTCCCTGAAACCGCCTGTCCAATCAATGCGAACCTTTAAACATAGGAGGGAGTCCCCAGGGAGAATATTTGATTGCTAACTCTGATGTCATAGGTCACATGGTATGGCAGTCATATAGGATCAAAATAAAACATTTCGACATAGTTTTCTCCGAAACCGCTCAACGAAAAAAATTGAAACTTGGCATATGTCACCAACTCTCCATGGAGTACATAGGGTGATAATGATTACATCATCAGTGAAAGTTGTATTTCAAGCCATAATTGGTTGAATTAAAATCTTTTATCTGCAAAATCTGAACCTTCATATATCTGATCTATGACTTGATGTGAGGAAAGAATTAAATTTATGACGTTTATAGCCAATGCCAATAAACTGACATAATACGGGACATGGATGATACGGGTATATAAGTCATGATAGCAGTGGGCCATAATAGTAGCGTATTCAGTTAATGATTTTATTTTTAAATCAAAAACTCAAAAATTGTTTATTAAAAGCATAACTGGCAGCCAATGGCTGAATTACACAATTCTCATTTTATCTCATACACAATTCTCAGCCAGAAATTTTACTCAGAATGAATGCTCGAGGCAAGATTATGCACTCTGGGTGCCGTTCAAGTTGCTTGTTTTGATTTGTCCCTTTTTATACATTGTTTAAGGCTAAAACAAAAGGATGCTGTCAAAGGACAAAACAACACAGTATATGGAGATTAAACAAAGCAATATGATACATTATATATATATATATATATATATATATATATATATATATATATATATATATATATATATATATATATATATATATATATGCACTGTATACAGTCACGTGAAAAAGTAAGTACACCCCATGTAAAGTTTTGACGTTTTCAACATATTTCAACATACAACTATTTGATCTTCATTTCAACAATATTGACAGATAAAGGTGATATAATACAACAAATATCATGAAACATTTACATTTTGTACTCCATTGTATATTTTAAATGAACATAAATGCAAATTTTGCATGTGGAAAAAGTAAGTACACCCCATGAAATGTTTTTTTTAAACTTTTTAACATATGTGGACATATCCATATTTGATCTTCATTTAAACAGTATCTATAGATAACGGTGATCTAATTGAACAAAAAACAATGGGTAATTGACTTTGCAATAATTTATTCAACAAAAAATTAACAGAGATGCCATTTCCTTCTGTGGAAAAAGTAAGTACACCCTTGGCTCTAATAGGTGGTATTGCCCCCTTTGGCAGAAACAACCTCACGTAGGCATTTCTTATAACTGACTACCAGTCTCTGACATCGACTGGGAGAAATTTTTGCCCACTCCATGCAGAATTCTTTCAACTGTGCGATGTTTGAGGGGTTTCTTGCATGCACAGCTCGTTTCAAATCCCCCCACAACATCTCGATGGGATTTAGATCCTGGCTTTGACTTGGCTATTCCAGAACCCTCCATTTCTTTCTTTTCAGCCATTCCTTGGTGGATTTACTGGTATGTTTAGGGTCATTGTCATGTTGCAAGGTCCACCTTCGGTTGAGCTTCAACTTTCCGACAGATGGCCTCACATTATCCTCAAGCACCCTCTGGTACAATGAAGCATTCATAGTGGATTCTATGATGGTGAGCTGCCCAGGCCCTGATGCAGCAAAGCTGCCCCAAACCATAATATTTCCACCACCATGCTTTACAGTTGGTATCAGGTTCTTGTGGTCAAATGCTGTCTTTGGTTTTCGCCAAACATGTCTTCTGGTACTGTGGCCAAATAGCTCTACCTTTGACTCATCTGTCCAGAGCACATTGTTGCAGAAGTGCTGGTCTTTGCCAAGGTGTTCATTGGCAAACTTTAGTCTTGCCCTGATGTTCGTTCTGGACAGCAAAGGTTTCCTCCTGGCACACCTCCCATGTAGATCAAATTTGTGCAGCCTCTTTCTAATGGTAGACTCGTGCACTTTGACATCAACAGTGGGAAGAGCTACCTGTAGGTCCCGTGATGACATTCTGGGGTTCTTAGAGACTTCTTTCAGCATCTTGCGGTCTGCTCTTGGGCTGAACTTGCTGGGGCGGCCTGGCCTGAACAAGTTGGCAGTTGTTTGGAATCTGCTCCAGTTGTAGATGATCTTCCGGACAGTCGAATGATTGATTTCAAATTGTTTGGAGATCTTTTTAAATCCATTCCCAGACTCATAGGCATCTATAACCTTCTTTCTGAAGGCCTCAGAGAGCTCTTTTGATCTCGGCATGGTGACGCCGCACACTTCAACAACAAAGAGCAAACCAAACGAAATGTCTGAGGTTTAAATAAGACAGGTTCCTCCAAGATCCTCTCTAACGATGTTCTAATTATTTGCACCTGAGCTGGTGCACCTGATTCTAATTTTAGGTGTTTGAAGTAGTGATAAATGTAGGGGTGTACTTACTTTTCCACATGCGAAATTTGCATTTATGTTTATTTAAATTGTACAATGGACTACAAAATGTAAATGTTTCATGATATTTGTTATTTGATATTTGTTTCATGATACGTTTATCTGTCAATATTGTTGAAATGAAGATCAAATAGCTGTATGTTGAAATATGTTGAAAAAGTCAAAACTTTACATGGGGTGTACTTACTTTTTCACATGACTGCATAGCCTGCCGGCTTGGGATTCTAGGATCCAGAGTTGAGATCCCGGTCGATTGTTGAATTAACACCAGGGTGGTTGACTCAGCCTGTCATCCTTCCGAGGTCGCCAAATTGAGAACCATCTTGCTGGGATGAATGAGCCATTCGGGTATCTTGAGTCAGAGTGGCGACCCGTCCAGGATTGTGCCCAATAGCCAAGGAAACTGTTTCGGCAGCCCTATGCATCATCACGGTGTAAAAAGGAATGGTCATCATATATATATCTGTATATACATAGTCGTGGCCAAAAATATGGGCACCCTTGCACTTTTTCAAATAACTCACAATGTACTCAAAAAATACGTTTAAATTGACAAAAGTATTTGGTCTCCACAATTCTTTATGCCATTGTTAATATTACAGAACCTTTGTGTTTGATTCAGAACTTAAAATATCCTTTTAAATCAGAAAATAAAAAGAAATGGCATTGACAAAATTATTGACACCCTCGACTTAATATTTGGTAGCTCAGCCTTTGGATAAAATAACTACAGTCAAGCACTTCCTATAGCCATGATTGAGCTTCCTACACCTCTCTACTGGTAGTTTGGCCCACTCTTCTTGTGCAAACTGCTCTAGTTCTCCCAGATTTGAAGGGGGCCTTCTCCCAACTGCTGTTTTCAGATCTCCCCACAAGTGTTCAATGGGATTTAGATCTGGACTCATTGCTGGCCACTTCAGAACAGTCCAGTGTTTTGTCTTGAACCATTCCTGGGTGCTTTTTGAAGTATTTCGGGTCATTGTCCTGCTGCAAGACCCATGACCTTCGACGTAGACCCAGCTTTCTGACACTGGGTTGAACGTTGCACTCCAAAATGCCTTGATAATCTCCTGATTTCATGATGCCATGCACACATTCAAGGCACCCAGTCCCAGAGGCAGCACAGCAATCCCAAAACATCACTGAACCTCCTCCATGTTTGACTGTAGGGAAGGTGTTCTTTTCTTTGACGGCTTCATTTTGTTTTCTCTAAACATAGAGATGATGTGCTTTTCAAAAAAAAAAGCTCAAATTTGGTCTCATCTGTCCACAGCACATTCTCCCAGAAGGATTTTGGCTTGTTTGGTTTGTTTTGGCAAACTCCAGTTGGGCTTTCCTATGTCTCTCTCTTTCAGCAGTGGGGTCCTCCGTCGAACCCCCTTTCATTGAGTTGGCAATGGATGGTGCGAGTTGAAACTGTCGTACCTTGTGTCTGAATGTCAGCTTGAATCTGTTTGGCAGTTGATCGAGGTGCTTTCTCCACCATTTGAACAATCCTTCGCTGCAATCTTCGATCAAGTTTTCTCTTGCGGCCACGTCCAGGGAGGTTGGCTACAGTGCCATGGGCCTTAAACCTCCTGATAACATTGCATACAGTGGACATAGGAACATAAACGTCTCTGGAGATGGACTTGTAGCCTTGAGATTGTCCATGCTTGGCTACAACCTTGTGTCTGACCTCCTCAGACAATTCTCTGGTTTTGTTTTGTTTCTCCATGTTCATTGAGGTGCACACAGTGATACAAAGCAGCAGAATGACTCCTTTTCTCTATTCAAACTGGTTTAATGAGTGCTTTTTATATTGCAGGCACCTGGAAATCACCACAGGTGAGTTGAATTCCAAAGTAAAGGACAATCACCTGCTTGAACTCTTAATTATTTCTAAAACTACTAAAAGGTGCCAATAATATTGTCCTGGCCATTTTAGGATTTCTGTATGGATTTAGAAAGATTTAGAAATTCAATTTTTTCAGCTTTTTTGTTTTGTTCCACTGCAAACCAAAGAAATACATTTGTGGATCGCAAAATATTTTTTAATTTCAACAATTTTCTGGAAGAAATGATGCATTATTTGAAAAACGTACGATGGTGCCAATATTTTTGGCCACGGCTGCATACACAAAGGACAATACAATAAATGTATCTGCTTTTACATTAATTTTAAGAGTATTAGTAAATAATGTAGAAACCAAGACTATCTATGGGATTTGAATTTGTGAGTTCAGCATCATGAGCCATGCTCAAATGGTAAGGCCAAACATTTCCTCTCAAATGGCAGTCAAAACGCTCTCAAATGGCAGTAAAAACGCTCTCAAATGGCAGTCAAAACACTCTCAAATGGCAGTCAAAACACTCTCAAATGGCAGTCAAAACACTCAAATGGTACTCAAAACACTCTCAAATGGCAGTAAAACGCTCTCAAATGGCAGTAAAAACGCTCTCAAATGGCAGTAAAAACGCTCTCAAATGGCAGTCAAAACACTCTCAAATGGCAGTAAAAACGCTCTCAAATGGCAGTAAAAACGCTCTCAAATGGCAGTCAAAACACTCTCAAATGGCAGTCAAAACACTCTCAAATGGCACTCAAAACACTCTCAAATGGCAGTAAAAACGCTCTCAAATGGCAGTCAAAACACTCTCAAATGGCAGTAAAAACGCTCTCAAATGGCAGTCAAAACGCTCTCAAATGGCAGTAAAAACCCTCTCAAATGGCAGTAAAAACGCTCTCAAATGGCAGTAAAAACGCTCTCAAATGGCAGTCAAAACACTCTCAAATGGCAGTCAAAATGCTCTCAAATGGCAGTAAAAACGCTCTCAAATGGCAGTAAAAACGCTCTCAAATGGCAGTCAAAACACTCTCAAATGGCAGTAAAAACGCTCTCAAATAGCAGTAAAAACGCTCTCAAATGGCAGTAAAAACGCTCTCAAATGGCAGTCAAAACGCTCTCAAATGGCAGTAAAAACGCTCTCAAATGGCAGTCAAAACACTCTCAAATGGCAGTAAAAACGCTCTCAAATGGCAGTAAAAACCCTCTCAAATGGCAGTAAAAACGCTCTCAAATGGCAGTAAAAACGCTCTCAAATGGCAGTAAAAACGCTCTCAAATGGCAGTCAAAACACTCTCAAATGGCAATCAAAACGCTCTCAAATGGCAGTAAAAACGCTCTCAAATGGCAGTAAAAACGCTCTCAAATGGCAGTAAAAACGCTCTCAAATGGCAGTCAAAACACTCTCAAATGGCAGTCAAAACACTCTCAACACTCTCAAATGGCAGTAAAAACGCTCTCAAATGGCAGTCAAAACACTCTCAAATGGCAGTAAAAACGCTCTCAAATGGCAGTCAAAACGCTCTCAAATGGCAGTAAAAACGCTCTCAAATGGCAGTCAAAACACTCTCAAATGGCAGTCAAAACGCTCTCAAATGGCAGTAAAAACGCTCTCAAATGGCAGTCAAAACACTCTCAAATGGCACTCAAACACTCAAATGGCAGTAAAAACGCTCTCAAATGGCAGTCAAAACGCTCTCAAATGGCAGTCAAAACGCTCTCAAATGGCAGTAAAAACGCTCTCAAATGGCAGTCAAAACGCTCTCAAATGGCAGTAAAAACCCTCTCAAATGGCAGTAAAAACGCTCTCAAATGGCAGTAAAAACGCTCTCAAATGGCAGTCAAAACACTCTCAAATGGCAGTCAAAACGCTCTCAAATGGCAGTAAAAACGCTCTCAAATGGCAGTCAAAACACTCTCAAATGGCACTCAAACACTCAAATGGCAGTAAAAACGCTCTCAAATGGCAGTCAAAACGCTCTCAAATGGCAGTCAAAACGCTCTCAAATGGCAGTAAAAACGCTCTCAAATGGCAGTCAAAACGCTCTCAAATGGCAGTAAAAACCCTCTCAAATGGCAGTAAAAACGCTCTCAAATGGCAGTAAAAACGCTCTCAAATGGCAGTAAAAACGCTCTCAAATGGCACTCAAAACCCTCTCAAATGGCAGTCAAAACACTCTCAAATGGCAGTCAAAACGCTCTCAAATGGCAGTCAAAACACTCTCAAATGGCATTCAAAACACTCTCAAATGGCAGTAAAAACGCTCTCAAATGGCAGTCAATACACTTTCAGATGGCAGTAAAAACCCGCTCAAATGGCAGTAAAAACGCTCTCAAATGGCAGTAAAAACCCTCTCAAATGGCAGTAAAAACGCTCTCAAATGGCAGTCAAAACACTCTCAAATGGCACTCAAAACACTCTCAAATGGCAGTCAAAACACTCTCAAATGGCAGTCAAAACCCTCTCAAATGGCAGTCAAAACCCTCTCAAATGGCACTCAAAACCCTCTCAAATGGCAGTCAAAACACTCTCAAATGGCACTCAAAACACTCTCAAATGACTTGACTCCTTGCCATCCACCGTTTGCCCTTCACGTGACTCGTGGTGGTCCCTCTCGGCTCTCCCCCCGTTGGTATTTTTGTGCACATAAGATTGTTCACGGTTCTGTTTAAATATTATTTAAATATGTATAACCTTTCCCCTTCAGTGTTTTACTCAGTGGTATTTTACAACACGCTGTTTTTCTTCCTATTTAAAAGGCTTTTCTCAATTTCCTCTCCAACTCATTCCACCTCAAAAAAAAGAAATTCAATATCTTATACGTCTCCCTCACTACATGGTCTAAATTCACATTCATTCCATCCCTCCTCCATCATTCTGAACCGGATTGCTAACTTGAAAATCACAACAAACCCAATTTGTTTTCAATGTTCGTCTTTCATTAATCATCCACTTTCTAAACTCCCCTCTTGCCCCTCCCATCCAAATCCCTCCCCTTGCACCTACACTCCTAAACTCCCCCCTTGCCCCGCCACTCTTAAACTCCCCCCTACCCCTCCACTCCTGAACTCCCCCCTTGCCCTTCCACTCCTGAACTCCCCCCTTGCCCTTCCCCTCCTAAACTCCCCCCTCACTCCTCCCCTTCAAAACTCCCCCCTAACCCCTCCCATTCAAATCTCCCCCCATACCATTCCTCTCCAATTCTCCCTCCTCCCTCCTCCTCCTCAAAGCTGCCTCCTCCCCACTTCGTCTCCCTTCTATCTCATACCTCCACCCCCCCCCCCAACCTTTTTCTTTCCTCTGCCCCCCCTCAAACAACCCCTCACTGTGCCTCATCCCTTCACCTTCAAACCTTTCATCCTCCTCATCCTTCCCTTTCTTGGAACTCTTCTGCAATCGCTGACACACTAACAACTGCTCTCCCTACCTCCCCCTCTCATCCTTCATCTTACGCTACTCCTCCCCTCCCCTGTCCTGTACCCGATGCTCCCCCTCTCTCTTCATTAACGGTATGGACCTCAAACATCCGGGGCCTTCGCTCAAACCTGACTGATCTCTCCATACAGGTTGCTTCTGACAATCCAGACTTGATCTGCTTAACAGAGACTTTCCTCCTTCAAGATGTCTCTGATTCCTTAATATCTCTTCCTGGTTACTCCCTCCTCCGGTATGATAGACCTGAGCCTCGGCCTGGTGGTGGGGTGGCTATCTTTATCAAAAACTCTCTTCCTCGCTCTCCTTGCACTGCCCTCTCTCCTCCTCACCCCCAGGAGTACCTCTGGCTACGGCTTCCTCTCCGCTCCCACCTTTTGTTCATATGTGTTCTGTACCGTCCCCCAAACAGTGATGACTCCATCTACATTTCACTGTCTGACAACATGGACCAACTTCTATCGACTCATCCCAACTCTCTCTTCCTCATATGTGGTGACTTCAATTGACATCATGCCACCTGGTTGGGTGTGGGTTCCTCTCTCACCAGTCATGGCACCTCAGCAAAGGACTTCTGTGACTCACTGGGATTGACACAATCTGTCAATTTCCCGACCCGGATCTCAGCCAATGGAGTATCTTCTCTTCTAGACTTGGTTATGACTAACTTCCCTGCTAATGTCTGCTGCTCTTCTTCTGCTCCAATCGGTTCTTCTGATCATGTGCTTGTCAAAGTGGACATCTCTCTGGCCATTCTCAGAGAGCCTCCTCAGCGTCGACGAGTCTGGCATTTCACTCAGGCCGACTGGGACGGTCTTCAAGCAGCCATCAATCGTCTGGATTGGTCTCCCATCTCCACTGCCTCTGACATCAATTCTTCCTGGGAATTCTTCCAAAGCAAACTGATCTCTCTCATGCACAGATTTATCCCATCTCGCCTTCAGTTGTCTTACCCTTCCTCCCGTCCATGGTACACTGAATCTTGTGGTGAGGCAGTTGCCCTGAAACAACTTGCCTTTGCCTCTTGGAAGGCTAACCCAACTGAAGGAAATCTCAGTTCCTTCCACCAAGCTCGGAACAAGTGTGTGTCTACCCTCAGGAGTGCCAGGAAGCACTATCTCTCCTCACTCAAGAATGAACTCTCAAACCTGTCTCCTTCCTCCAAATCCTGGTGGCGTCTGGTCAAATCCGTTTCTGGTGTTTGTTCCCCCTCCATCCCCTCCCTTACCTCAAATGGCCACACAGTTGACATCGCACGTGACAAAGCCGAATGCCTCAACTCTGTGTTTGCCTCAAAATCCTTAGTCCCAAACCCATCTCTCTCTGTTCCCACCTTTTCCAGTCGAACCAAACTGCTCCTGGACTCTGTGACCTTCTCTCCTGACAAGGTGGAGGAGTTTTTGTCAAACCTCGACTCTGATTCTGCAACTGGACCAGATGGCATCAGCCCACGGGTCCTAAAATCCTGCTCTGCCGCTCTATCTCACCCTCTCTCTGTTCTTTTCACCCTATCTTTTGCTCAAGGTCATCTGCCAGCATCCTGGAAATCAGCAAACATTACCGCTTTACACAAAAAAGGTGCAAAAACAGATCCTTGCAACTACAGACCAATCAGCCTGCTCCCAATTATCAGCAAAGTCATGGAATCCATCATTGCTTCGGATATGAAATCTTTCCTCTTCTCCAATGGCTTGATCTCTGATCATCAATTTGGTTTCAGACCAGGTCACTCTACTCTGGACATGCTGCTTCTGCTGTCTCAACAATGGATGGAGGTCCTCAATGCCAAACAGGAAATCAGAGCTGTCTCCCTTGACATATCACGTGCCTTCGATACGGTCTAGCACCCAGCTCTGCTCACCAAACTCTCCTCCTATGGTATCCATGGAAATCTCCATGCATGGCTTGTGGACTTCCTCTCTGGTCGTAGTCAACGTGTGGCCCTGAATGGATTTCTCTCATCTCCCCTTCCCGTTCAGGCTGGAGTTCCCCAAGGCAGTGTGCTGGGCCCTGTGCTTTTTCTGGTCTTTATCAATGATCTCTCCGACTCTGGAAAATCCTCTGTATCTCTTTGCTGATGACTCCACTCTCTGCCGCTCCATTCCTCTTCCCTCAGATCGGCAGTCTGCAGCCTCCTCACTCTCTGAAGACCTGGACAAAATCACAGACTGGTCAAACATGTGGAACATGTCTTTCAATCCTGACAAATCTCACACTCTTACTATGTCTCTCCGAAAAGATCGACTGGACAACCCTCCCATCTACTTTCTCAACAATCCTCTCCAAGAAGTTCTGTCGCTCAAGCTTTTGGGTCTCACCATCTGCCATGATCTTTCTTGGGAAAACCACATTTCCAAGCTGGCCTCCAAAGCCAGTCGCCGACTGGGCATCCTCCGTCGTGCGAAGTCCTTCCTAGGCACACCTGAGCTCCTCACCACATACAAGGCTTTCATCCGCAGCTCAATGGAATACTGTTCTCCCCTATGGGCTGGTGCTCCTGCCTCACACCTGGCTCGGCTTCACGCTGTTGAATCCAAAGCTTTCAGAATCATTGGAATCTCTCGCGATGAAGCTATCTCTGAGGGCCTTTCACTCACTCACCGCAGGCAGGTAGGTGGTCTTTCTGTCTTCTACCGACTCCTCTCCGGCCTTGCTCCCCCAGCTCTCTCTGTGCTCTGTCCCCCAAATATTCCTACAGGTCGCACAAGATCTGCCAGCCACCCTCTGATGGTTAAACTGCCGAAATCTCGGCTCTCTGCTCACCTTCACTCTTTCATTCCTCTTTTCTCCCGCCTCTGGAACAAACTCCCACACTCACTTCAATCACACTCCTCCCTCCAGGTCTTCAAAACAGCTGTTCACCACCATCTCTTATCTTCCCCCATCCAAAACCTTGATCTTTTCTACCCCCACTAATTCACCCCAGATCCACCTTGTTTGAAATTCCAACTTCTTTCCTGGAAGTCTTGGCAGTGTCCATATGTTTTTATACCTCTCCCACCCCCCCCCCCCCCCCTTCCCATGCCTTCCCCCCAAAGCCCTCTCCCTCCCACAGTTCTCTCGATGTCTCCATGTCTCTCGGTCCCTGCTCTCAAATGTTGTGTTTGTGTCCTTCCCCCTCTCTCCCCATCTTGTCTACCGCTCCCGATGTTATTTGTTTTGTGTGTCTGTTTGTCTTTCTGTGTGATTAATGTTCGCTCTTTCACGAGCCTCGATCTTGTATACAACAAAAAAAAAAAAAAAAAAAAAAAAAAAAATTGGCAGTCAAAACCCTCTCAAATGGCAGTCAAAACACTCTCAAATGGCAGGCAAAACCCTCTCAAATGGCAGTCAAAACACTCTCAAATGGCAGTCAAAACCCTCTCAAATGGCAGTCAAAACCCTCTCAAATGGCAGTCAAAACCCTCTCAAATGGCAGTCAAAACCCTCTCAAATGGCACTCAAAACACTCTCAAATGGCACTCAAAACCCTCTCAAATGGCAGTCAAAACCCTCTCAAATGGCAGTCAAAACACTCTCAAATGGCAGTCAAAACCCTCTCAAATGGCACTCAAAACCCTCTCAAATGGCAGTCAAAACCCTCTCAAATGGCACTCAAAACACTCTCAAATGGCAGTCAAAACACTCTCAAATGGCAGTCAAAACCCTCTCAAATGGCAGTCAAAACCCTCTCAAATGGCAGTCAAAACCCTCTCAAATGGCAGTCAAAACCCTCTCAAATGGCAGTCAAAACCCTCTCAAATGGCAGTCAAAACCCTCTCAAATGGCACTCAAAACACTCTCAAATGGCACTCAAAACACTCAAATGGCAGTCAAAACGCTCTCAAATGGCAGTCAAAACCCTCTCAAATGGCACTCAAAACCCTCAAATGGCACTCAAAACCCTCAAATGGCACTCAAAACCTCAAATGGCAGTCAAAACACTCAAATGGCACTCAAAACCCTCAAATGGCAGTCAAAACACTCTCAAATGGCAGTCAAAACCCTCTCAAATGGCACTCAAAACACTCTCAAATGGCACTCAAAAAACTCAAATGGCAGTCAAAACGCTCTCAAATGGCACTCAAAACACTCTCAAATGGCAGTCAAAACACTCTCAAATGGCAGTCAAAACACTCAAATGGCACTCAAAACCCTCTCAAATGGCAGTCAAAACGCTCTCAAATGGCACTCAAAACACTCTCAAATGGCACTCAAAACACTACTCTCAAATGGCACTCAAAACACTCTCAAATGGCAGTCAAAACGCTCTCAAATGGCACTCAAAACAACTCAAATGGCACTCAAAACACTCTCAAATGGCAGTCAAAACACTCTCAAATGGCACTCAAAACACTCTCAAATGGCAGTCAAAACACTCTCAAATGGCAGTCAAAACACTCTCAAATGGCAGTCAAAACACTCAAATGGCACTCAAAACACTCTCAAATGGCACTCAAAACAACTCAAATGGCACTCAAAACACTCAAATGGCACTCAAAACGCTCTCAAATGGCACTCAAAACACTCTCAAATGGCAGTCAAACACTCTCAAATGGCAGTCAAAACACTCAAATGGCACTCAAAACACTCTCAAATGGCACTCAAAACACTCTCAAATGGCAGTCAAAACACTCTCAAATGGCACTCAAAACACTCTCAAATGGCACTCAAAACACTCAAATGGCAGTCAAAACGCTCTCAAATGGCACTCAAAACAACTCAAATGGCACTCAAAACACTCTCAAATGGCACTCAAAACACTCTCAAATGGCAGTCAAAACACTCTCAAATGGCACTCAAAACGCTCTCAAATGGCACTCAAAACACTCTCAAATGGCAGTAAAAACACTCAAATGGCCGTCAAAACGCTCTCAAATGGCACTCAAAACGCTCTCAAATGGCACTCAAAACACTCTCAAATGGCAGTAAAAACGCTCTCAAATGGCAGTAAAAACGCTCTCAAATGGCAGTAAAAACGCTCTCAAATGGCAGTAAAAACGCTCTCAAATGGCAGTAAAAACGCTCTCAAATGGCAGTCAAAACACTCTCAAATGGCAGTCAAAACACTCTCAAATGGCACTCAAAACACTCTCAAATGGCAGTCAAAACACTCTAAAATGGCAGTAAAAACGCTCTCAAATGGCAGTCAAAACGCTCTATGGCAGTCAAAACACTCTCAAATGGCAGTAAAACGCTCTCAAATGGCAGTCAAAACACTTTCAGATGGCAGTAAAAACCCTCTCAAATGGCAGTAAAAACGCTCTCAAATGGCAGTAAAAACGCTCTCAAATGGCAGTCAAAACACTCTCAAATGGCACTCAAAACGCTCTCAAATGGCAGTCAAAACGCTCTCAAATGGCAGTCAAAACACTCTCAAATGGCAGTCAAACACTCTCAAATGGCAGTCAAAACACTCTCAAATGGCAGTCAAAACCCTCTCAAATGGCACTCAAAACCCTCTCAAATGGCAGTCAAAACGCTCTCAAATGGCAGTCAAAACACTCTCAAATGGCATTCAAAACCCTCTCAAATGGCAGTCAAAACACTCTCAAATGGCAGTCAAAACACTCTCAAATGGCAGTCAAAACCCTCTCAAATGGCACTCAAAACCCTCTCAAATGGCAGTCAAAACGCTCTCAAATGGCAGTCAAAACGCTCTCAAATGGCAGTCAAAACCCTCTCAAATGGCAGTCAAAACACTCTCAAATGGCAGTCAAAACACTCTCAAATGGCAGTCAAAACGCTCTCAAATGGCAGTCAAAACACTCTCAAATGGCAGTCAAAACACTCTCAAATGGCAGTCAAAACACTCTCAAATGGCAGTCAAAACCCTCTCAAATGGCACTCAAAACCCTCTCAAATGGCAGTCAAAACCCTCTCAAATGGCACTCAAAACACTCTCAAATGGCATTCAAAACCCTCTCAAATGGCAGTCAAAACGCTCTCAAATGGCAGTCAAAACGCTCTCAAATGGCACTCAAAACACTCTCAAATGGCACTCAAAACACTCTCAAATGGCAGTCAAAACGCTCTCAAATGGCAGTCAAAACCCTCTCAAATGGCACTCAAAACACTCTCAAATGGCAGTCAAAACGCTCTCAAATGGCAGTCAAAACGCTCTCAAATGGCACTCAAAACGCTCTCAAATGGCAGTCAAAACGCTCTCAAATGGCAGTCAAAACCCTCTCAAATGGCAGTCAAAACGCTCTCAAATGGCAGTCAAAACGCTCTCAAATGGCAGTCAAAACACTCTCAAATGGCAGTCAAAACCCTCTCAAATGGCAGTCAAAACACTCTCAAATGGCAGTCAAAACCCTCTCAAATGGCAGTCAAAACACTCTCAAATGGCAGTCAAAACGCTCTCAAATGGCAGTCAAAACGCTCTCAAATGGCAGTCAAAACCCTCTCAAATGGCAGTCAAAACGCTCTCAAATGGCAGTCAAAACGCTCTCAAATGGCAGTCAAAACCCTCTCAAATGGCACTCAAAACCCTCTCAATTGGCAGTCAAAACCCTCTCAAATGGCACTCAAAACTCTCTCAAATGGCAGTCAAAACACTCTCAAATGGCACTCAAAACACTCTCAAATGGCAGTCAAAACCCTCTCAAATGGCAGTCAAAACACTCTCACTCTTTGCTCGCGAGATCTCGGAGACGGTGGGAGGGATTTTCGAAGCTCCACACGGTCTCCACGTTTTTTCGAAGTTAAGTCTGTTCACAATTGTATTTTGTCGAAACTGTATTTATCTTTCGGTGTGTGAAGTTATTGTGTGCAACTTTGGTTGTTTCTCGGTGTTTATCTTTCATAAATTGATCGTCTGTTTGCCGTGTCGTGTCTTGAGGCCTTGTACAGTGTGCACTGTACAACCTTGAGGCTTTGTTTTTCTCTCAGCGGTCCATCGTTTATGATCCAATAACTTTCGTTCTCTGTATTCCCAGGCTTTTCACCCATAGCCTACTTCCTTGTGTAAATCTCAACTCAAAAAAAAAAAAAAAAAACATTTCCTTCTCTGTTCTCATTCGTTTATTCATTCTTATTCGTTCGTTCGTTCTTCGACCACGTGTTTCTCCCCCATTTCCCCAGATAGTTTTTTCACTCATTAACCTTCAATGTTTACACTTTCCCCTCAAGTTATGTATTCCGTCATATTTTATAACACCTTTTTCTTCTTCTTCTTTAAAAGGCTGCTTTCGACTTGCTCACCAAATCAATTCATCCCAAAAAAAATATCCATCTCCTATAGTGCCTTTTTTCTACATTCCCTAAACTCTCCTGCACTCCATCCTCCATCCAGCGTCCTTAAACGTATTTTTAACTCGAAGGTCACAAGAAACTCATTTTGCAATAAATGTTCGTTTCCCATAAATCGTACACTTTCAAAAATCCAATCTCACCCCTCCCCTCCAAATCTTCCCCATAACCCCTCCCCTCTAAATCTTCCCCATCACCCCTCCCCTCCAAATCTTCCCCATCACCCATCCCTTTCAAATCTCCCCCCTTGCCCCCTCCCTCCTAAACTACCCCCTCACCCCTCCCCGCCAAGACGCCCCCTCGCCCCTCCCCTCCTAGACTCCTGCCTCACCCCTCCCCTCCAAATCTCCCCCATATCCCATCCCTTTCAAATCCCTCCCCTTGTCCCTTCCCTCCCAAACTCCCCCCTCACCCCTCCCCTTCAAATCTCCCCACCCTCATTGCTTCTCAATTTCCCCCCTCTCACTCCCCCTCCTCAAAGCGTCCTCCCCGCTTCTTCCCCCTTCAAACTCTCACCTCCATCTCCCCCAACCTTCTGCCTCGCTCTTCCCCCTCCTCAAATAACACCTCATTGTGGCTCACCCAATCACCATCAAACCTTTTGTCCGCCCCATCCTTCCCTTTCTCCGAGCTATTCTGAAATCTCTGACACACCTTCAACAGCTCTCCCTATCTCTTCCACCTCTTCCACATCTTACCCTACCCCTCCTCCCCCCTGTTCTGTATCTGATGCTCCCCCTTCCTCTTCATTAACGGTATGGACCTCAAACATCCGGGGCCTTCGTTCAAACTTAACTGATCTCTCCATACAGGTTGCTTCTGTCAAACCAGACGTGATCTGCTTAACAGAAACTTTCCTCCTTTATGATGTCTCTGATTCCATAGTATCTCTCCCGGGCTACTCCCTCCTCCGGTATGATAGACCTGAGCCTCGTCCTGGAGGCGGGGTTGCTATCTTTATCAAAAACTCTCTTCCTCACTCGCCCTGCACTGCACTCTCTCCACCTCACCCCCAGGAATACCTCTGGCTACGGCTTCCCCTTCGCTCCCACCTCTTGTTCATATGTGTGTTGTACCGTCCACCAAACAGTGATGACTCCATCTACATCTCGCTGTCTGATGATATGGACCAACTTCTATCTACTCATCCCAACTCTCTCTTACTCATATGTGGTGATTTCAACTGTCATCATGCCAGTTGGCTGGGTGTGGGTACCTCTCTCACCAGCCATGGCTCCTCAGCAAAGGACTTCTGTGACTCACTGGGACTGACACAATCTGTCAATTTCCCGACCTGGATCTCAGTCAACGGAACATCTTCTCTTCTGGACTTGGTTATGACTAACTTCCCTGAAAATGTCTGCTGCTCTTCTTCTGCTCCGATCGGATCATCTGATCATGTCCTTGTTAAAGTGGACATCTCTCTGACCATCCTCAGGGAGCCTGCTCAGCGTCGACGAGTCTGGCATTTCACTCAGGCCAACTGGCACGGTCTTCAAGCAGCCATCAATCATCTGGACTGGTCTCCCATCTCTACCACCTCTGACATCAACTCATCCTGGGAATTCTTCCAAAGTAAATTGCTCTCTCTCATGCACAGATTTATCCCATCTCGTCTTCAGTTGTCATACCCTTCCTCCCGTCCATGGTACACGGAATCTTGTGGTGAGGCTGTTGCCCAGAAACAACTTGCCTTCGTCTCCTGGAAAGCAAATCCAACGGAAGGAAATCTCATTTCCTTTCACAAAGCCCGAAACAAGTGTGTGTCCACCCTCAGGAGAGCCAGGAAACAATATCTCTCCGTTCTCAAGACCGAACTCTCTTATCTGTCTCCCTCTTCCAAATCCTGGTGGCGTCTGGTCAAATCCGTTTCTGGTGTTTGTTCCCCCTCCATCCCCTCCCTTACCTCAAACGGCTACACAGCTGACTCCGCACGTGAAAAAGCTGAATGCCTCAACTCTGTGTTTGCCTCTAAATCTTGTGTCCCAAACCCATCCCTCTCTGTACCCACCATACCCAGTCGTACCCTGCTGCTCCTGGACTCCGTGTCCTTTCCTCCTGACAAGGTGGAAAAGTTTCTGTCAACCCTCGACTCTGATTCTGCAACTGGACCCGACGGCATCAGCCCACGTGTCCTAAAATCCTGCTCTGCTGCTCTATCTCACCCTCTCTCTGTTCTCTTCACCCTCTCTTTTGCTCAAGGTCAACTGCCATCTGCTTGGAAATCAGCCAACATCACCGCTTTGCACAAAAAAGGTGCAAAAACAGATCCTAGCAACTACAGACCAATCAGCCTTCTCCCAATTATCAGCAAAGTCATGGAATCCATCATTGCTTCGGATATGAAATCTTTCCTCTTCTCCAATGGCTTGATCTCTGATCATCAATTTGGTTTCAGACCAGGTCACTCTACTCTGGACATGCTGCTTCTGCTGTCTCAACAATGGATGGAGGTCCTCAATGCCAAACAGGAAATTAGAGCTGTCTCCCTCGACATATCACGTGCCTTCGACACGGTCTGGCACCCCGCTCTGCTCACCAAACTCTCCTCCTTTGGTATCCATGGAAATCTCCACGCATGGCTGGCGGACTTCCTCTCTAGTCGTCGTCAACGTGTGGCCCTGAATGGGTTTCTCTCATCTCCTCTTCCTGTTCAGGCTGGAGTTCCCCAAGGCAGTGTTCTGGGCCCCGTGCTTTTTCTGGTCTTCATCAATGATCTCTCTGACTCTCTCGAAAATCCTCTCTATCTCTTTGCTGATGACTCCACTCTCTGCCGCTCCATTCCTCTTCCCTCAGATCGGCAGTCTGCTGCCTCCTCACTCTCTGAAGACCTGGACAAAATCACAGACTGGTCAAACAAGTGGAACATGTCTTTCAATCCTGACAAATCTCACACTCTTACTATGTCTCTCCGAAAAGATCGACTGGACAACCCTCCCATCTACTTTCTCAACAATCCTCTCCAAGAAGTTCTGTCGCTCAAGATTTTGGGTCTCACTATCTGCCATGATCTTTCTTGGGAAAACCGCATTTCCAAGCTGGCCTCCCAAGCCAGTCGCCGACTGGGCATCCTCCGTCGTGCGAAGTCCTTCCTCGGCACACCTGAGCTCCTCACCACATACAAGGCTTTCATCCGCAGCTCAATGGAATACTGTTCTCCCCTATGGGCCGGTGCTCCTGCCTCACACCTAGCTCGGCTTCACGCTGTTGAAACCAAAGCTTTCAGAATTATTGGAATCTCCCGCGATGAAGCTATCTATCTCTGAGGGCCTTTCACTCACTCACCGCAGGCAGGTAGGTGGTCTTTCTGTCTTCTACCGACTCCTCTCCGGCCTTGCACCCCCAGCTCTCTCTGTGCTCTGTCCCCCAAATATTCCTACAGGTCGCACAAGATCTGCCAGCAACCCTCTGATGGTTAAACTGCCGAAATCTCGGCTCTCTGCTCACCTTCACTCTTTCATTCCTCTTTTCTCCCGCCTCTGGAACAAACTCCCTCACTCCCTTCAATCCCACTCCTCCCTCCAGGTCTTTAAAACAGCTGTTCACCACCATCTCTTATCTTCCCCCATCCAAAACCTTGATCTTTTCTACCCCCGCTAATTCACCCCAGATCCACCTTGTTTGAAATTCCAACTTCTTTCCTGGAAGTCCTGGCAGTGTCCATATGTTTTATACCTCTCCCACCGCCCCCTTCCCATGCCCCCCCCCCCAAAGCCCTCGCCCTCTCTCAGATCTCTCGATGTCTCCATGTCTCTCGGTCCCTGCTCTCAAATGTTGTGTTTGTGTCCTTCCCCCTCTCTCCCCATCTTGTCTACCGCTCCCGATGTTATATGTTTTATGTGTCGGTTTGTCTTTCTGTGTGATTAATGTTCGCTCTTTCACGAGCCTCGATCTTGTATACAAAAAAAATAAAAATAAAAAAATAAAATAAAATGACAGTCAAAACACTCTCAAATGGCAGGCAAAACCCTCTCAAATGGCAGTCAAAACCCTCTCAAATGGCACTCGAAACACTCTCAAATGGCACTCAAAACCCTCTCAAATGGCACTCAAAACACTCAAATGGCACTCAAAACCCTCAAATGGCAGTCAAAACACTCTCAAATGGCACTCAAAACCCTCAAATGGCAGTCAAAACACTCTCAAATGGCAGTCAAAACCCTCTCAAATGGCACTCAAAACACTCTCAAATGGCACTCAAAACCCTCAAATGGCAGTCAAAACACTCTCAAATGGCACTCAAAACCCTCTCAAATGGCAGTCAAAACGCTCTCAAATGGCAGTCAAAACGCTCTCAAATGGCACTCAAAACACTCTCAAATGGCAGTCAAAACGCTGTCAAATGGCACTCAAAACACTCTCAAATGGCAGTCAAAACGCTCTCAAATGGCAGTCAAAACGCTCTCAAATGGCACTCAAAACACTCTCAAATGGCAGTCAAAACACTCTCAAATGGCAGTCAAAACACTCTCAAATGGCAGTCAAAACACTCTCAAATGGCAGTCAAAACCCTCTCAAATGGCACTCAAAACACTCTCAAATGGCACTCAAAACCCTCAAATGGCAGTCAAAACACCCTCAAATGGCAGTCAAAACACTCTCAAATGGCACTCAAAACCTTCTCAAATGGCAGTCAAAACGCTCTCAAATGGCACTCAAAACACTCTCAAATGGCAGTCAAAACGCTCTCAAATGGCAGTCAAAACACTCTCAAATGGCACTCAAAACCCTCTCAAATGGCAGTCAAAACGCTCTCAAATGGCACTCAAAACACTCTCAAATGGCACTCAAAACCCTCAAATGGCACTCAAAACGCTCTCAAATGGCAGTCAAAACACTCTCAAATGGCACTCAAAACCCTCTCAAATGGCAGTCAAAACGCTCTCAAATGGCACTCAAAACACTCTCAAATGGCAGTCAAAACGCTCTCAAATGGCAGTCAAAACGCTCTCAAATGGCAGTCAAAACGCTCTCAAATGGCAGTCAAAACGCTCTCAAATGGCACTCAAAACCCTCTCAAATGGCAGTCAAAACACTCTCAAATGGCACTCAAAACACTCTCAAATGGCAGTCAAAACACTCAAATGGCACTCAAAACCCTCTCAAATGGCAGTCAAAACACTCTCAAATGGCAGTCAAAACGCTCTCAAATGGCAGTCAAAACCCTCAAATGGCAGTCAAAACACTCTCAAATGGCAGTCAAAACCCTCTCAAATGGCACTCAAAACACTCTCAAATGGCACTCAAAACCCTCAAATGGCAGTCAAAACACTCTCAAATGGCAGTCAAAACCCTCTCAAATGGCACTCAAAACACTCTCAAATGGCACTCAAAACCCTCAAATGGCAGTCAAAACACTCTCAAATGGCACTCAAAACCCTCTCAAATGGCAGTCAAAACGCTCTCAAATGGCACTCAAAACACTCTCAAATGGCAGTCAAAACGCTCTCAAATGGCACTCAAAACACTCTCAAATGGCAGTCAAAACGCTCTCAAATGGCAGTCAAAACGCTCTCAAATGGCACTCAAAACACTCTCAAATGGCAGTCAAAACACTCTCAAATGGCAGTCAAAACACTCTCAAATGGCAGTCAAAACACTCTCAAATGGCAGTCAAAACGCTCTCAAATGGCAGTCAAAACACTCTCAAATGGCACTCAAAACCCTCTCAAATGGCAGTCAAAACATTCTCAAATGGCACTCAAAACCCTCAAATGGCACTCAAAACGCTCTCAAATGGCAGTCAAAACGCTCTCAAATGGCACTCAAAACACTCTCAAATGGCAGTCAAAACGCTCTCAAATGGCACTCAAAACGCTCTCAAATGGCACTCAAAACGCTCTCAAATGGCACTCAAAACGCTCTCAAATGGCACTCAAAACGCTCTCAAATGGCAGTCAAAACCCTCTCAAATGGCACTCAAAACCCTCTCAAATGGCAGTCAAAACGCTCTCAAATGGCAGTCAAAACGCTCTCAAATGGCACTCAAAACACTCAAAAATGGCAATCCAGTATGTTATTTATCTTTTACATATAATTTCATGGTACGAGGGGTCAAAAACAATTTCCCTTGACAATGATGCGAAACTAGACAGATGTTATTCCTTTTCACTAAAGTTTTCACCCAGTGCTACACACTTGTCACAGTCGTGAGTCAGGTTAATGGTGCTAAAGTAGCAGAAGTCGTGCTTTTTGACTCTAAAACTTTGACATTTAATTGGGAAAAACGTTTTGACTCTCCTTGACATGAGCAAGATGATTTGACCATAATAGGTTCACTTATTAAGGTTCTTAAAGTTCACTTCTTCTTCTTCTTCTCACTCGTGAGCTTGACAATGGCAGCTTGATGTTGGTTCATCCGGCTGTTGTTGCGCGTTAGCAAGCTATGAAGATAAACACACGACGGCGTGCAACCTGGCGCGGGCAATGCGAAACTTGTGTTGTGCTCGAAATCAGGCAATGATAGCAGGATTTGTTTTTTAACAGTACCGAAATGAGCAGTTTTGGGGTTTGGTAGATCTGGCAGTAACACGTCATGTGATGATCATGACGTATCTCTCTGAGGTCTGCACAATTCTGTGGAATTATGTGCATTAGTATTCTTCACCACGGTATAGTTCAACTCGATCAGTAAAAAGCAAAATAAATTGAAACTAGAACGCCACTCAGTGAGCGCATACTCCCGCCGTGGGTCAAGTTGGAATAGTACGATTTCACAAAAGTTTGAGGGAGTAGTTCAGTGACAACTCAACACAAGACAAGACAAGACAGACTCTGCACAGATATATATTTAGAATATATAGAAGATAATGTTTAAAAAAAACAAGGCAATTTCACTTACATTTTCGGATTCAGCGTTCAATTCTATATAAGTGAGTGTATTTTGAGGCATGTGTGACTTCAAATAAAATTGTAAGCCAGGAAAACGTTCGTTTCATTCCTTAGGGATACAACATGTAAAAGTGGCCCAAACGTCAAAACAAAACTCGCTCATTTAAAGTCGTACAAGCTAATGCGACCACTCATTCTTCTGGGAAGAATCTTTTGCACATGCTTGTCACACTTATAACTCACCTAAATCTTTATAAGTTCATCAAATACTGACACCGCGATTGGCATTCGCTGAGGTAAATGTTGATTGATATCTCTTCTGAGGTAAAAACAAAACAAAACAGTTTTAAAGCATTATACGTATCAAACGATACATTTTATGAAACGGGGAAACCTAATACACACTTTGGTGGTTTTAAAATGACAGAATATGTCTTTATTAGAGGAAAAAAAAAACCTTGAAGACGACGCTGCTAACAAAATACACCGCTCTAACGCATAACCACGAGTTTAAACTACATTTTTACAACAAATATGAAAACTATTTTCATATCACAATGTTAAATATAGAATATATAGAAGATAATGTTTAAAAAAATGAGCCCTATCTTCCAATGGTAAACAATCCTTCAAAAAATTCCTGGATCCAGAATAATATCCTGAGCTTCACCAAAAACTAAATCAATTCTTCCTTATCACAAGGGCAATCATCCCACCAACTTTCATCCAAATCCGTTTAGAACTTTTCCAGATATCTTGTTCACGAACACACACACGGACACGATCGAATGCTTTACTCACTGGCGGGAGTAATAAACCCAGGGGGTCACAAATGCAATTAAAGTTGATGTTGTGGCGGACACATGGGGCAATAATTCCGCGCACCAGAAGGTGGCGCGAGCGCCCAGGCGGGGACCGATGGCACATGCCCCGCCCTTCGACCGAGCGGCCACGCCCGAGGACTAGGCGTGGCCTCGGCACATATATGCGGGCTCTAAGCTCGAGCCCGCCCAGTGCTGCAGTTCGAGCTTTGACAATAAAGACTCTTTTGGTTTTAACAAACGCGTTGTGGCCTACCTCTTTGGCAAGCAAGTTGTGTGCGCAGCACCACACTTCACTGGCGGGGGTCCAACCGCCGGGGGGTGGCCTCGAGAGCTGCTGGCGGGGGTGCCGGGAGTCCGACCGCCGGGGGGCAGCCTCGACGCGGAGGCAGAGCCGCTGGCGGGGGGTGGTCCGGATCGAGGTGGGCCGGCTTGAGGCGGTCCACGGAAATGCGATCCGGGGCACCGCCGATGTCGACCGTGAAAAATTTGTCCCCGGTCTCCAACATGTGGAAGGGCCCGTAGTACGGGGGCCGTAGCGGTGCCCGGTGGGCGCGTGCCGGATGAACACGTACTTTGCCGTGCGAAGCTCCGGGGCGACGTGGGAAGGCGGGCAACCGTGGTGTGCCGTTGGCACCGGGGCGAACCTCCGGGCGGTCTCCTGAAGGGCAGAGCGCTGTTGTGCCGCGGACCAAGGAGCCGTGGAGTCGGGGTCACCAGTGAAGTGGTGTGCTGCGCACACAACTTGCTTGCCAAAGAGGTAGGCCACAACGCGTTTGATAAAACCAAGAGTCTTTATTATGAAAGCTCGAACTGCAGCACTGGGCGGGTTCGAGCTTAGAGCCCGCATATATGTGCTGAGGCCACGCCTCGTCCCCGGGTGTGGCCGATCGGTCGATAGGCGGGGCATGCATTCCAGTTCCCCGCCTGGACGTTCGCGCCACCTGCTGGTGCGCTGAATTCGTGTCCCTTGCTTGTGTCCGCCACACGCGCCCCCCCCCCCCCCCACCCCGACGGACACGATCGAATGCTTTACTCACTGGCGGGAGTAATAAACCCAGGGGGTCACAAATGCAATTAAAGTTGATGTTTTGATTAAAATAATAAAACGACTGGATGCATCTGTGATAGAATCATAGAGGGGCTGTTTAGCTTGATTTGATTGATATATGTCCTAGCAATAGAGCAGTCATTCTCATGCTCCAGGCTTTCCATCACTGTATTTTGGAATGCAGGCAGCACCCCCACGATCTTTTTATTTTATTAAAAGCTCCTCTGGTAGCAGATTTGAGCCCATGTGTTGACCACTCAGATAGATGGAAATAACATAAAGCACCTCACTCCCAGCATCCTGCTGCTGATTATGCCTTGCACAAATTTGGCCATCCTGCTCAATCGATAGGCCTACACACCATGATAAAACACATCAATGGGATAATGTTTTCCCCTCAACCCACGTGTGTGTGTGTGTGTGTGTGTGTAACATTATTAAAGCTGGCTATCTTATCTGTTGGCACTTGCTTGTGTGTTGCTTTTATGTTGCAGCCATATCTAAACTCAATATTTTATCTCATTTATTTCTAAAATCACAATTTCAAAAGACAAAAAGTCTCAATTTAATCCATTTTAAATTCAGGCTGTAACACAACAATATCTAAAAAAAACGTCAAGTGGTGGGAATACTTTCTGAAGGCACTATACATAGTTACGGCTATCGCATTGCTCAATTTGCCTGGTACAAATCCTGGTGAACAGCGTCAAAGCGGTCGCGGTGTCCTACTGATTCTGTTATACTGGGCCGGATCATGTGTCTATTCAACAGGATACTGTACGGAGTGGGCCAAACGAGTCGGTGAATACGCAACGCTGATTTGGTGCCATGCGCCTGATTTTGATTAAAGACAGAGCAGTGTCGCCAGGCACACAGCACGACCATGGTATGGGCACTAACAACCCATATCCAATCTGTCCTTTGACAGACGTGCACAATTGCAACCACGATCAGAACCACCCAAATTCACCCGGAGACCACGTGGTCTTATAATGTATTGAGGAACACGGAGGCATGAATGCAAGCGAAGTGAGCACAATCCGTTATCCCAGAGAAGTCATTTCCACAAGTCTATGTATACATATAGTGGACAAACAATTGGAAACACCAGGGTACACAGGCCGTACCACATATATGCAAATTATGGGGCCGGTACTGCGGTACACATGTGACCGCGTGAAATATGCAAATATCTTCCCGGTAGTCCTTTCATTGTGTATGTGTGTGTGTATATATATATATATATATATATATATATATATATATATATATATATATATATATATATATATATATATATATATATATATATATATATATATATATATATATATATATTGTTACTGATCGCGGTTTAGATGTTATGATGGGCCGAGCGGATGGTCCAACCGCGACCGTTACAGGATCCCTGACTCACCCGATTCACCCAGAACTTTGGCCGTATCGCACCGCAGCTGCCCAATCTGGGAAAAGACTAAAACGACGAAATGCAAAGAGGAAAAGGAATAAAACGAGAAGACGGACAGAAGAGTAATTGGATTTATTGTACACACACAAGCCAAAAAGGAGCAATCAAGTTTATTTACAACACATAAGACGCAGGTGACACAGTGCAAATACTAGCTTATACAGACTTAATTAACCCAGGGACAGAACAAACAAAACAAACTCACGTACACAAGAAGGGTGGAAAGGCAGGAGGTGGATGGCTGGAGGGAGAGGAAGGTCCAAGGGGGTCCTGCAGCACAACCGGCGCGTTTAGCAGCCGCCGTTCCTTCACGGCCCTGCTCCAAACCGCCGTTCAGGCCCCCAAGCTGCTGTTGTGGCTGCTGTGGACGTCGCGTGCTTTGCCAGGCCTTGTCCGACTCGTCTGGTCCAAACCCTCAACTCTTTCTTGGTCCACTCACTCTTTACCACCGACTCCTCACCGCAACCAACGCAACCACTGACCACCACCACCGACTCCTCACCGCAACCAACGCAACCAACTGACCACCGACTCCACTGACTGACTGACTCTGACTCTCTCCGCTTGCGCGCGCGCCTTTATAGCGCCTCCGGCGATCAAGCCGCCGGCCTTCAGGACACGCCCATCGGTGTGCTCACCTCGGCCCTGGTTGGTCATGCGACCCTCTGGCTCCGCCCTTGATGACGACGGGCGGGCACGCCTTTCTTCTCCGACCCGAGCGCTTGTTCAATGGTGGTTTTGGAGGGGAGGTAATTGGCAATCGAGGCTCGGCAATGACGAAAGGGGATGTAAAAGGAAATGGAGATTTTGGGGATGGGAATGAAAGGGGATCTATTCTTTTTCACTGGTGCAATGGAGTACTTCAATTAATGGGAGACACAGCCTTACCCTAAAACACAGAATAAGAGATAACTATCAAACAGGGGTATTCTATTATTTGGCTGACGTGTATGCTTGTGGACTAATTATGGGATGCCCTTTCACCTTTACACAGCTCCGGAGGCAGGGGGGCGCAGAATAAACAATAATAACAATTCACACAATAAAAAAATATACAGTTCTCATATCCGCAACAATATATATATATATATATATATATATATATATATATATATATATATATATATATATATATATGTGGGCTGTGGCTCCAGTTCGAATTTAAGAGCCAGCATGGCCACAAGAGCAGACTTCAGTGACTTAGAACAGGGTGTAATTGTTGGTGCACATTTGGCAGGCACTTCTGTGAGAAAGGCTGTTGAAATTGCTGGTGTGTTATGAGGAACTGTCTCAAAGCTGATGTCAACCTGGGAAAAAGGAAAGGTGTCATCATCGAAGGGAAACAGTGGGTGGCAGCGCATACTTGACAAGCATGATGCACAGGCATTGATCCAGACTGCGAGGTTAAACAGGAGAACAATGGCGTACGAACTGTGTGGGGAGTTCAACGTGGGTCATGAGCATCATGTATCGTCGAAAAGGATCAGAAGGGAACTTTACAGGGTGGGATACAATAGCTGGGTTGCTATGTACAAACCACTCATACCACTTGGCAATGCCAGTTTGCGGGTCCAGTGGTGCAAGGAGCATAAGTAATGGACTACCGAGCAGCGGAGGAATGTGATATGGTCTGATGAGTCATCCTTCACCATGTTCTCAAAAAATAGCCGAAAGGACATGTGCATGTGTGGCGACATCCCAGGGAGCTCTACAGCCCTGGGTGCTTGGTTCCAACAGTAAAAGGTTCTGCCAGTTCCATCATGGTGCGGGGCATGTTTTCCTGGCATGATATGTTCAATCATTCCAATATAAGGCAGCGTTGATGAAGCGTGCTGCATTAACATTTTGAGCAATCATCTACATCCCATGATGCAGCATTTCTTGGGAGGGGTGTCTTTCAGGAGGACATAACGCTCCAGCCCACACGGCACGTGTTGTCACCGGATGGTTAGAGGAGCATGAGGATGAAGTAACCTATCTTCCATGGCCCTTCAAATCGCCAGACCTCAATCCCATAGAGCATTTGTGGGACTATCTGTAGAGGTGCCTCAGACAGCGGTTTCCATCTCCATCAAACAGACGTGAATTGGAGAACTTCCTTGTGGAAGAATGGTGCCACATTCTTGCGGAAAAGCTCCAGACCTTGTTTAATCCACGCCACAGCAAATCTGTGTTTTGCAAGAAGACTACCGATGTTTGTGTGGTGTGCACTTACAAAGTTCTAGATTGTCTAAAGGTCTAAACTCTAAAGGGTACGTTCCAATAGTAGTTATAGTAGTTTCTATAGAAGTAGTCATAAACTATAGTCGCAGTAGTTTCTGCCCTTAACTGAGGTGTCAAAGGGATCTAATCTCTCAAGCATGTAAAAAGGGTCTAAAAAGGTCCAAGTGGTCTAAAGCTCTAAATGGTCAAGGATTCAATGTGTCTAATCTGTCTGAAGGGTGTAAGGGGTCTAAATGGTGTTAAGGTCTAAGGAGTGTAAAGGGACTTAAGGGGTGTAAAGGTCTAAAGGGTGAACCCGTGAAGGGATCTAACTAAAGGTGGCAAAAGGGTCTTAAAGTTAAAAGGGGTCGTATGGGTCCTTGTTTAAAGTCTGTGGTGTTTCAGTCCTGTCATTCTCTTGTCTATCTACTGAGGTGTGAATGAGGACCCATTAAGGCTTAGGTAATTGAGGAATCTGCTGCTTGTTCATTGACTTGGCAGTGTGTATTGGGTAGTGGGGCTTTCAATTAATTGAATTGCTTCTCCTTTTTGTTATCCTGCCCTGTGTTCTCTCATCGCTAGTGAATTCGAGTGGCTTGATCACTAGTTAAAGGAGCTATATATGTCCGTTATAGGACAGATTGGGTTCAGGCGATTACCACCCAGTATAAGACCGTGCCTGCGATTCTGGCGATTTCACTTGGATCGCTAATTAATGTGAAGTAATTACAGCAATGTACTGTACAGCACTGATTAGAGCATCGTATGATTGGTTTTGGTGTTTCCCCTGGAGCAAGGTATCATGGAAACCAGGTCCGTAATCCAGCTCGGACCACCAGAATCAGTTGGCCGGTGCGAAGGTTTTTACCCAATTTGTCGGATTCGGACAGGGCAACTGGGACAAGTTTGACCACTACAACATATACTCACTGCAGGCGGTGAAGACATATTTAGATAACTAATCTCATGGTGCAATTTTTAATTGTTTTTAATTAAGTGGGAAAAAAAAAAAAATTTTATTAAGTGCAATTTATTGTGATATGTGGTCGTATATCGAACATGCATGGGGCAAGGACATTAGGGGACGATAGATAAATCAACAAAGTACATCGGAGTTAAATCTGGCCTTACAGCATCCTGTGGAAAGTGCTCCGATGGGAGGACGAAACAGCCCGACCCACCTATTGCACTTCTACAATATAATGTCGTCGGTACAACTTTATTGAAGTACGTTCTTTCAAAAAAAATTCATAGTTTTGATTGTTGTTGTGGAAGATAATTATTTATTCACTCTGTCTACTCTCGTACATTTAGCTTTTTTACCGCCGCCACCGAAGGTACTATTTTTCTTTTCCACATTAAGCAAGATATAATATTTTGCTTTCCTACCACATCAAGCAAAAGGCAAGACAAGGGTATTTCTCCCTGTCTCAGCAATTACCTGTGCTCGTGTCAGCCATAACACACATCTATCACGTCTTGTATGTGCAGGCATGTTCAACGGTGTTCTACTGCTGATGAGTTCTACACAACTATGGGTCATCTCGCACAAGAAATGCTGGAACACCGACTGATAGAGTGCAAGGAGCTTGTGCAGGTCAAATTTTCTGCCCTTAACTTGCATGAGCATGCCGTTATCCTTTTAATTTGATAAGGAATTGTCAAGTGTTTCAATTTTCAATCCATATGATAGCTTCAAACATTTTTTTTGGCACGAGGTGCTTTAGGAGCAAAATGAAGCCTTTCTTGCATTTGGAATAATGGTTGCTTGTTGAATTTGGTTTCTCATTATGAGTTTGTTGCAAATCCTGTGCTTCCCTCATTTTGATGGGTTGGTGAGATTGAGTGCGCAGTGTAGGTGTTTAGGAAAGGAGAATCTTGTGTTGAGGATGAAGAAACAAGAGAGAAATGTTTTCCGATGTTTTGAGGTGTGATTCTCCTTTTTTGCACAAGTTATCTGGCTAAATCTAGAGGATAGAGGAAGGCTTATACCTGTTGTAGGGTTTGTTTCTACAATTAGTGCCCCCAATTTTTAATGGTACCTCAGAGTTTCTTACACCTCTAGGAGTACTAAACCACCATTTAGGTTTTTCCTTTTTTTTTTTTTTTTCTTCCTGCACTCCTAATTTCTGAAATTTCCGAGCTGTATCTCCGTCTGGGACTTTCGGAATTAAATTTTAAATCAATATGAATATAAATTTTGCGGGGTTTTCATTTCTTGACCTTGACCTAATTTTAGGGTCATGACCTAATTATAGACATGTTAATATTTTTCACCATAACTTGACTAAGGTTTGTCCTATCGGAACAAAAATGCCCTCAGAAGTTAGCCTTGAGCAAGATGATTTACATCATACCCCTCCAGGTTAAAGGTCAAGGTCAAATGGCGGTCTGAAAAATAAGGCTTTTTTTCAAATGTGGAATCTCAAAGAACGGTTGGCCTTCCAAGATTTTCTTGCATCATAATGGTGCACCTGCATTGAAGTTGTGCACCTGATATTTCATTAGTTTTTTTAACCTACTCTTTTGGATTGTGACCTAATTAACAAAAAACACCATTTTGATCATAACTTGAATAATATTCCTCTGATTTTTCGTGATGTTGAGTTATATGCATAGATTGTAGATGAGGACACATTTTCTTCATTTCCAATTTATCCCGAAATGTTGAAGGGTCAAGGTCATATGGTGGTCCAAAAACAATATGGCCATCATTGGATCGCGGGTCAAGGGTAAGTCACATGCGATCACTTTGTGATCACAGATACAGTGCCTATAGAAAGCCAACGCCTCCTTTCAAAATTTTCACCTTTTGTTGCCTTGTATCCTGGAATTAAAATACATTAAATCGGACTCTGTCCACCTTTATTTACACATTTTAACCCACAACTTCCAAGTGAAAAACAAATTCTATAAATTTCAGAAAATTAATTAAAAATACAAAACTTGAATTAAAAATATTTAAAAACTCACTCAAAATATTTATGAAACTCATTACTCAAAAAATCCATCCTGAGTCCCGTTTGAGGTATGCAAAAAAAAAACACTCCGGAGATTCTGAAGCCATGTGGCAAAAACTTTTGTGGTCTGACGAAACCAAGATGGAACTTTTTGGCCTGAATGTAAAACGTTATGTTTGGCGCAAACCTAACAGCACATCACCCAAAGAACACCATCCCTACTGTGAAGCATGGTGGTGTCGGCATCATGTTATGGGGATGTTTCTCATCAGCAGGGACTGGGGCACTTGTCAGGATAGAAGGGAAAATGGATGGAGCAAAATTCAGAAAAATCCTAATGAAAAACCTGCTGCCATCTGCAAGAAAACTTAAATTGGGACGGAAGTTCACCTTTCATCATGACAATCTCCCGAAGCACACAGCCAAAGCTACACCGGAGTAGCTAAGGAACAAAAGGATGAATGTCCTTGAGTGGCCCAGTCAGAGCCCCAACCTAAATTCAATCGAAAATCTGAGGCATGACTTGAAGATTGCTGTCCATCAACACTCCCCACGCAACTTGACTGAGCTTGAACAGTTTTGTCCAGAAGAATGGGCAAATGTTGCACAATCAAGGTGTGCAAAGTTGGTAGAGACCTATCCTAACAGCCTCACTGCTGTAATTGCTGTCAAACGTGCTGCCACCAAGTATTAACTCCGGTGGGGTGGACACTTATCCAACCAAGATATTTTAGTTTTGTATTTTTAATTAATTTTCTGAAATTTGTAGATTTTGTTTTTCACTTGAAAGTTGTGGGTTACGATGTGTAAATAAAGGTGGAAAAAGTCTGATGTAATGCATTTTAATTCCAGACTATAAGGCAGCAAAAGGTGAAAATTTTGAAAGGGGGTGTAGACTTTCTATAGGTGCATGTGTACATATAGTTTTCCTTGTTACTGAGCAAACAAAAACAACGGTAATCTGCATTTGAAATGGTTCTATAGCAGTACAATATCTTACAATACACTGCAGAACTTCCAAGGTAAATTGGCTAACTGCTTGAGCTGCTTACTGGCCTCATCCTTGTGTGAGTGAAAATCATTAGCCCCACAAGCAGAGGGACACTAGTCGCCTGAACAATCACAGAGAGCAAGATGCTTCTTTATTACAATCAAATAAAGTCCTAAATGTTATCCGCCGTTGTTTCATGGATTCCGTGTGCGATCTGTATTGTTTTGATTAAGTAATACAGTGGCTACTGATTTATTCCCTTCAACAAATTAAACAAATTTTCTGCTGTATTTAAACCTGTTTGTAGCATGGGATCATTCACGAGGTGAGAGTTAATTGTTCACACTTACTGGCTGAGATGATGGCTTAGAGGTTCATTTGGGTATTACTTGATAACTTTCTGGCTGAAATCCCCACTAATGAAAAGACCTTATTGGCCATGCCTTTCCTTCTCTCTTTTTTTTTTTTTTTTTCAGGTTTCTTAAACATTCTGTAGATTGAGCATTCTTGTTGATCGATGTGTGTATTCATGGTATGTGTGCTCTTTTCACAGACTGTGTACGCTCTAGCTCCATTTCCATTCCCCCAGCTTGCTGAGCTGCAGGAAAAATACACATACAACATAACCCCATTGCAGGCTTCCACCCGCATGCCGACACACAGCAGGTATTCACATTGAGTTTCAGTTTTCCTTGGTTAAACAAAAACAAAGCAAATGGTTCACTGTCTGTCTCCGTCTGTCTGTCCTTCTGTCTATAAATGTCAGTTTATGATCGAGGAACGACGTAATTTCAATTGAATGTTATATTTTGAACAACAATTGGAACATGAAGTGGAAAGCAAACCTGCAGTTTAGCTGTACTTCAGCTCTGAATTTAGCTCGATCGTGCATGCCCAGAAAGGAGTGAAACAATATTTTTACTCTGTCTGTCTGGCAGTCAAACAAAATTGAAAATCATTCCAAACAGGAAACTTACTGTTTTTAACGACATCATAAAGGACCTAAACAGCAGGCACGAATAACTAATGTAACATGTCAAATAGGGTGGTGTAAAAGATGCTGCATCAACAGCAGTAAACTCTCCCAAAAAGAAATTTCCCTACAACCTTTAATATCTTTATTTTATTTCAATTGAATTATATACTTGAATTATAAATATATACTTATTAAAAAAATTATATACTCCTCCAGATAGACAGGAGGCGCCCAAGAAGTCCCCTCGTGGTAAACCGGGAAACCCGAGTCTGTAACAATATGTACATATTGTTACGGGTTTGCCGGCCGGATCAAGAGTGGTCTCTCAGACCCACTTCCTGACCTTTGACCCAGCAGCCGACAAGCCGAAGATAGCTCCACGGCATGATGGGTTGTTAAGCAACCATGGATGCCATCTCAAGCGAATAAATCTGGTAGGTTCCCCATGCTCAGATCTAGCATTACCTTCCCGGTGTTTTAATTGCCCCAAATAGGGATCCATGCTCTTGACGCCCCTCCTTTATCTGTTAATTAGGTCCAGCCGAGCGGAACCGTAAGTGGGATGTCGGCTAGTCTATAACCATAGCGAACCAGTGGGGAACAACCTCCCATCTACCAATGGCATACATTGTCTAACCAATGGAGGAAACAGACGATCAAGCAGGTTTGGAAAATGTATAAGGATTTAGCAAAGGCATGTATTTACATACAAGTATTCACAAAGATGCAGTGTCACAAAGAACAGTCTTAACCCCTAGCACGTAAATAACCTTTATACATTTGGCCTTATCACTAAAACAAAATACAGGCATGCCTCATCCATCCGGTGGAGGAGTGGGGGGGGAAGTTAAGAGGTCAAGGGTCAAGGTCAAGACTGCCAAGTCAAGAAGCAATTGTTGAAGCTCTCCATGCCCTGACGGGTCAAGAGGAAATTGTTGAACCTCTTTTGTACATCTCAAGTAAACAAATTAGAAGTAGCGATAGGAGAGAAAGATCGTATAAGTCAGTGAATGTGTTTGGTCGCCACGTCCAGGGAACCTCCACTGTCTAGTCTTGGTTTAAGCCTTTGCTTTTGCCTTGGGAGTCTGTCTTTGGAGTTAGAAGGGAAAGGCCAACATGAAGACCAGAGAATTGTCTATGAAAGAAAAGCAAGCAATTTGGAAGCTGAAAGAACAGAATAAATCAATTATAACCATAGCACAAAAATTGGGTTTAACACATACAACAATTTTAAATATCTTGAAAAAGAAAGAAACCACCAGTGTACTTAGCAATAGACAATGGCCAGGTCAGCCAAGGAAAACAACTGCAGTTGATGACAGAAAAATAAGGGCCCCTTCACCACTCCCATAGACACCTCTAAGACCTGATTTTTTTTTTTTATGTCATGAACAAACTTTGGTACCTCACAGGTGGTGAACGTTGTGGTCAGGTTTCATCGAAATTGTGTGTGTAGTTCCAGAGAATAAAGCAAATAACTATTGTGGGGTGTCAAACCTGGAACCACGTTGACTCCCCGTAGACCCCCTTCGACCTCGATTTTCTTATTGCCATGCACTAACTTCGGTACATCAAGAGTGATGAAGGTTGTTGTCAAGTTTCATGGAAGTAGTGTGTATAGTTTCAGAGGAAAAGCAAAATCCTATTTTGGGGGTCAAACCTGGATCCACTTTGACCCCGGGTAGACCCCCTTAGACCCTGATTTTTAGCCCCCGTTGGACTTAGTCCAAAACGGAGGCTTATGGATTGAGTCTTGTCGGTCCGTCCATCCATCCATCTGCAACCATATAAAGACAGTACATGACCTTTTACATATGCACATCATTTTGTTTCGCGATGCAGTCAAAGATGGTCAACTGAGGCCATTTTAGTTCTAAAAAACCCGATGCTGAACACGTCCTTAACCTTTTCTCGGATATACATTTCCTAATGTTGTTCAAACTTGTCACACAGATAATGAATGATGGCTGAAATAAGCACGTCATTTTCTTTCGAGATCAGATCCAAGATGGCCGACTGCCGATCATCTTGTTATTTAAACATGCTCACAACCATTTCTCGGACATGCATGGACTGATTTTGTTCAAACTTGACAAAAGAGAGAATACCTGAGAGTGCGCATATGCAGAAGATTTTGTTTTGTAATCTGACCAAAGATGGCTTTACTGAAACTGCCACCCTTTAACTTTATGGAGACCGATGGCCTTTAACTCGGTACAGCAAAATTACTAAAACCACGGGGGCTATGACATTTGATGTCTTTTTCCTCTTGTTTTTAATGCCGTGAACAAACTTGAATTGCAACATACCAAATATACTTTTGCTCTGCTCTCCTAAAATCCTGCTCTGCTGCTCTATCTCACCCTCTCTCTGTTCTCTTCACCCTCTCTTTTGCTCAAGGTCAACTGCCATCTGCTTGGAAATCAGCCAACATCACCGCTTTGCACAAAAAAGGTGCAAAAACAGATCCTAGCAACTACAGACCAATCAGCCTTCTCCCAATTATCAGCAAAGTCATGGAATCCATCATTGCTTCGGATATGAAATCTTTCCTCTTCTCCAATGGCTTGATCTCTGATCATCAATTTGGTTTCAGACCAGGTCACTCTACTCTGGACATGCTGCTTCTGCTGTCTCAACAATGGATGGAGGTCCTCAATGCCAAACAGGAAATTAGAGCTGTCTCCCTCGACATATCACGTGCCTTCGACACGGTCTGGCACCCCGCTCTGCTCACCAAACTCTCCTCCTTTGGTATCCATGGAAATCTCCACGCATGGCTGGCGGACTTCCTCTCTAGTCGTCGTCAACGTGTGGCCCTGAATGGGTTTCTCTCATCTCCTCTTCCTGTTCAGGCTGGAGTTCCCCAAGGCAGTGTTCTGGGCCCCGTGCTTTTTCTGGTCTTCATCAATGATCTCTCTGACTCTCTCGAAAATCCTCTCTATCTCTTTGCTGATGACTCCACTCTCTGCCGCTCCATTCCTCTTCCCTCAGATCGGCAGTCTGCTGCCTCCTCACTCTCTGAAGACCTGGACAAAATCACAGACTGGTCAAACAAGTGGAACATGTCTTTCAATCCTGACAAATCTCACACTCTTACTATGTCTCTCCGAAAAGATCGACTGGACAACCCTCCCATCTACTTTCTCAACAATCCTCTCCAAGAAGTTCTGTCGCTCAAGATTTTGGGTCTCACTATCTGCCATGATCTTTCTTGGGAAAACCACATTTCCAAGCTGGCCTCCAAAGCCAGTCGCCGACTGGGCATCCTCCATCGTGCGAAGTCCTTCCTCGGCACACCTGAGCTCCTCACCACATACAAGGCTTTCATCCGCAGCTCAATGGAATACTGTTCTCCCCTATGGGCCGGTGCTCCTGCCTCACACCTTGCTCGGCTTCACGCTGTTGAAACCAAAGCTTTCAGAATTATTGGAATCTCCCGCGATGAAGCTATCTCTGAGGGCCTTTCACTCACTCACCGCAGGCAGGTAGGTGGTCTTTCTGTCTTCTACCGACTCCTCTCCGGCCTTGCACCCCCAGCTCTCTCTGTGCTCTGTCCCCCAAATATTCCTACAGGTCGCACAAGATCTGCCAGCAACCCTCTGATGGTTAAACTGCCGAAATCTCGGCTCTCTGCTCACCTTCACTCTTTCATTCCTCTTTTCTCCCGCCTCTGGAACAAACTCCCTCACTCCCTTCAATCCCACTCCTCCCTCCAGGTCTTTAAAACAGCTGTTCACCACCATCTCTTATCTTCCCCCATCCAAAACCTTGATCTTTTCTACCCCCGCTAATTCACCCCAGATCCACCTTGTTTGAAATTCCAACTTCTTTCCTGGAAGTCCTGGCAGTGTCCATATGTTTTATACCTCTCCCACCGCCCCCTTCCCATGCCCCCCCCCCCCCCCAAAGCCCTCGCCCTCTCTCAGATCGCTCGATGTCTCCATGTCTCCATGTCTCTCGGTCCCTGCTCTCAAATGTTGTGTTTGTGTCCTTCCCCCTCTCTCCCCATCTTGTCCACCGCTCCCGATGTTATATGTTTTATGTGTCGGTTTGTCTTTCTGTGTGATTAATGTTCGCTCTTTCACGAGCCTCGATCTTGTATACAAAAAAAAAAAAAAAAAAAAAAAAAAAAAAAAAACTTTATGTCAAGTTTGGTCACAATCCCATCAGCAGTTTCGGAGAAGAAGTTGTAAGTGTTTACGGACTGACGGACGGATGGCGCACCATCACAAGCTCCCCGGAACTACGTTCCAGGTGAGCTAAAAATCACAAGAAGCCTCGGATGGATTTGGGGGTCATTTAAACTCATTCGATGGGCAGGATGGGCAGGCTCATCTACCGAACACTTGGGAATCCCTGATTGGCCTGATAAAAACGAGACAAATACATGGATCCAAAATAGATGGGGAAACGCCAATCGGGAATGGCTATCACTTTAAACGGCAAATACGGGGGTTAGGCTTGACTGTGGGTGGGCGGGAAGGTGGTGGTGGTGGTGGTGGTGGTGGTGGTGGTGGTTGATGAGTGATGTGAGCTCAGAAAGGGTCTCAAGGCTGATGGATGGGCGGGAAGTGGAGGAAGGGAGGAAGTGAAAGAAAGGAGAGCAGGGCGAAGTTATAAAGACAGTAAACAATGATGAATAAGACGATATTTATAATGACAAAATAGTTACAAACAATGACAGTTGGCAGAGCAAGGGTCAAAAGGAGTTAAATTGATGATTGTTTTATACACATATTACATACACAAGGGATCACACACGTGGTTTAAAAGTTTAAACAGACGATGTAAAGTGTGTAATTCCATAATGGGAACGTTCGCTCTTTATGATAAAACCCGCCATGTGGGGCACTCGAGGCTGCGCGTGTTTGTTTGTCGCTGCAATAATATTTATGATTGTGTATAACGTTATTATACTTACTAGGGAGATACCCGTGCTCCCCACAGGTGGGAGGCCAGAAGCAAACAGGCAATGCAGATACGGCGAATGCTAAAGCATGAAACCAATAAATTCCACATTCCTGTAGCACCTTCAGTCGCACGTCAGACATGGACAGCAAGTTCCTGAAGGACTTCCATGAAAAATGTACCCGTTCGCAAACAAACGGGTACTTTCATGTATAGAAACATCGATCATGGGACCGTGGCGAATCTGCATATGGCGATCCGCGAAGTTCACGTTCAAAAAGTAGAAACCATCACGGCATGTCATCATTCACTTGAACTCAATATCTCTTTTTTCATTCCAAACAACATAACTCCAATTAATCACAAAATAAACTTTTAACAACATTGTTAATGTTTCCTTCATTGTAAAAACTACCAAATCAACAGTTAAAAGGATTTTAGCCGATAGCTGTTACGGCCTTGGCAAGATCGATGGAGACAGCGATCTGTTAGCGTATTCACCGCCCAAATAGCTATGTGGAATTCGCTCATGTAGAGATTAAATGTCGTTTGAACTTTGGCCGAGGTCATTATTTACTTTTAATGATGTTTATATACGAATGATGTTTAATGATGTTTATATTGGTTTTGGGTCGTCCTTTCCGCATATCTCGTGTGATTGTAAGTTGGAGAGACGGCCGTGATGGCGGCGAGGGGGTTGGAATTCTCTCAAGCAGGGTTTCAACCCGCGTCCTTATAAAAGGTCTTTGTCCGAGGTCACCGAGTCCGATCGGTGCAGCTGTGCAGCGCAGCTGTGCAGCCGTTTGTGCGGCACCCGGGAAAACAACATCGTCACAATGAAAACATCGTCACAATGAACGTTATGCGAACGCGAATGTTATGCGGGAGTCCAAACCTGAGAATGCTGGAGACTAAAGCTGAAATTGGGAAAACTAAATAGCCTATTTTACTCCTGGAGATCCCAGGATTATCCACCCAAAATATTGTTGCGATTGGTTCAGCAGTTTTTACGGTACCTTCGAACGAACGAATGGACAGACAGACGGACGGACATTTGGTGAATTATAGTAAGATTAGAGCTGTGAAGAAAAACCCTGAAATGACTGTCAGTGACATCACCAACAACCGCCAGAGTGCAGGGGTGAAAGTATCATAATCTACCATTCGTAGGAGACTTCAACAGCAGAATTACAAAGGCTACACCGCAAGATGCAAACCTCTCAACACCAAAAACAGAAAGACCAGATTCAAATTTGCCAAGAAGTACAGAGGTGAGCTGGTGTACAGTTCTGGAACAAAGTTTTATGGACAGATGAGACCAAGATTAACCTTTACCAAAGCAATGGAAAGGTGAAAGTGTGGAGAAAGGAAGGTGTGCATTTGACCCAAAGAATACTACCTCATCTGTGAATCATCGTGGAGGTAGTGTCATGGCTTTGGCTTGCATGTCTGCCTGTGGAACTGACTTACTCATCTTTATTGATGATGTAACTAATGATGACAGCAGCAGAATTAATTCAGAAGTGTTCAAAAACATTTTGTCTGCCTATGCACAAGAAAATGCCTCCAAACTCATTGCATAGTGCTTCACCATGCAGAAGACAATGACCCAAAAACACACTGCCAAGGAGTTCTTCAGGGGAAACAAGTGGAAGGTTTTACACTGGCCAAGTCAATCTCCTGATTTAAATCCAATGGAGCATGAATTTCACTTGCTGAAGAGGAGACTAAAGTCAGAAACCCCCAAAACAAACAACAACTGGAAATGGCTGAAGCAAATGCTTGGCAAAGCATCTCAAAGGAAAATACCAAGAATTTGGTGATGTCATTGGGTCACAGGCTCGATGCAGTTATTGCATGCAAGGGCTATGCAACCAAATACTAACTATTATACTACGGTAATTTAATTTACTTCAAGTTAATCTGTTCCAGTATTTATGCTTACCTAAAATGTGGGGACTGATCATAAAAAGTGCTATTGTTCTACAATGGTAAAACATATGCATGGAAATACCAAGAAATAAAAGCTGACCTTCTGTACTCTTGCCTTATATTCATATTTTTTATCTGAAATCCAAATCTTCAAGTCAGGTAAGTCTCTTTCTTGACTGCCACTGGTAACATGTAACCCAGTGCTACCTGCTGCATGGTCGGGTAGTCGGTGACTAAACTGACTACCCTCAATGGCTTGCTTGTGGGGAGGGTGATTGTGACACCCTGCAGGACTAAAAACAATACCTGTTAAAGGGTGGATGAGCTCCCTTCGGGAGCCAACGGCCATCCAGTAAAGAGATGGTGTCTCCAAAAAAACACCCATCCAGTTGGACCGATTTTTTTTTAGGTAGTAGGTTGTGGAGAGCAACCACTCAGGGTAGTACTACCGTTCGGCCTTAGGAGCACTCTCCGTGTCAGGATTGCTGGTCTTACTTTCTGTCTCACTCAAACTATAGCTAGCTTCAATCTCTCTTTCTTGCACAAAAAACATCATACACTTTTCATCAAACATTTTTCTTATTCATTTTCACACCTCACCTTCATCAATGCAGCTCTTTTATTTCTCTTTCCTCTTATTTATCAATGTAGTTATTTTATTTAAGGTCTGGCGTCAATGAGGACTATATAGTCCATGACTGTAGCCTTCAACATGAAAAAAATCTTCAGTATATAGCAATAATAACAAATCTGACTTCACACTTCCAATACTTATGGAGGGCACTGTACTGTATGTACACACACACATGGAGATGGCTACTTTGAGAGCTGAGAGGGCTCCATTCCACATTCTAAACCCGCATATGGAGATAACAACAAACACATGCGTGTGTGTGTGTTTATATTATCCTTGTGGTTATTATTTTCTTTTCTTTTTTCTTTGACCTATAATGACTATCTCAGTCATATAATCTTTTGAAAGCTCCAATTATCTCATAAAAGAGATGTTTAGTTGGAAATCTATTATTGTGGGCTGCATGGCTAGCTGCTTGAATAACATTGTGTGGATCACCATCCGAGGCTATGGCACATATTGAGGCACCGGTTTGTTTTTGTTTTAATCACGTATATAATCATTCAGATGTGCAAATTTAAAATCATTTTGGAGCGTAATAATTTCCCGATGCTTGTTAACTTTCTGCCAACATCAGGTACCGTGAAATGGGGTGAATAGGGACAGTAAGGTGAATAGGGACACAAACTGAAAAAAAGTTCGGAAACTTTTTTCGCTGAAAATTGATAACCATACTGATTTGTTGATATTTCGGTTGAAAGTGTTCTCTTGTTTTTTTAAAAAGCAACTTATAGTCCCTATTAACCCCATATATGGGTTAAATAGGATTTTTATGGCTGTCCCTATTCACCCCGTTTTACGGGTGAATAGGGACAGTCACTAATACAAAAAAATAATAATCAAGAAACAATCCTGAGTTTCCAACTTATTGCTAAATTGATAGCTCAGATGGATGCACATAATATGCACCCATAATATAAACCAGGGTGCCAATGAAAAAAAAAATGGAATAAAAAGTTTCGCCAAACTGTCCCTATTTCTTGATTGTTATTTTTTTGTATTAGTGACTGTCCCTATTTACCCGTAAAACGGGGTGAATAGGGACAGCCATAAAAATCCTATTTATGCCTATTTAACCCATATATGGGGTTAATAGGGACTATAAGTTGCTTTTTAAAAACTTTCTGCCAACATCAGGTACCGTAAAATGGGTTGAATAGGGACAGTAAGGTGAATAGGGACACAAACTGAAAAAAAGTTCGGAAACTTTTTTCGCTGAAAACTGATAACCACACTGATTTGTTGATATTTGGGTTGAAAGTGTTCTCTTGTTTTTTTAAAAAGCAACTTATAGTCCCTATTAACCCCATATATGGGTTAAATAGGATTTTTATGGCTGTCCCTATTCACCCCGTTTTATGGGTGAATAGGGACAGTCACTAATACAAAAAAATAATAATCAAGAAACAATCCTGAGTTTCCAACTTATTGCTAAATTGATAGCTCAGATGGATGCACATAATATGCACCCATAATATAAACCACGGTGCCAATGAAAAAAAATATGGAATAAAAAGTTTCTCCAAACTGTCCCTATTTCTTGATTGTTATTTTTTTGTATTAGTGACTGTCCCTATTTACCCGTAAAACGGGGTGAATAGGGACAGCCATAAAAATCCTATTTATTCCTATTTAACCCATATATGGGGTTAATAGGGACTATAAGTTGCTTTTTAAATAAGCAAGAGAACACTTTCAACCCAAATATCAACAAATCAGTATGGTTATCAATTTTCAGCGAAAAAAGTTTCCGAACTTTTTTCAGTTTGTGTCCCTATTCACCTTGCTGTCCCTATTCACCCCATTTTACGGTACAGGCAAAAGCAGTATGGGAAAACAAATTCGACGAGAAGGCAATACGATGTTAGTGCTGCTTTAATCTGTGCCTTCGGGTTCCAAAGATTTCCAAATTGAACAAACTGCTCGGTCTGCTTTCAGCCTTGCCCCATAACGTGCTGATTTCCCTGGACAGCAGCTTACAGACAAAGTTTGACAGTGATGAGGAAATCGAGCTGGAGGATGACGAGGTGCTTCAACCATCTGTGGGCTGCCTCAACCCTCTTGGAAACTTCTGGGCCACTGTAGGGCAACAGAAGGGGACGCAGCAAGATAAAGGTTGGACTGGTGTAGATAAGCAAATTATGCGTTTTATCTTTGTTTGGCTACAGAGTTATATGTGCAGCTGTATGTGCAGGGAAGTATAGGTGTCATTAACACGGTTTAAGAGTAAGTTGTGGGGTATTTTTCTAACACCACAGGAAGTGCTCAAAACCAAGAAGGTGCCTCCTGGGTGAAAAAGCAAAAAATGTACTTGTATATTGGTAAATACTGTATTACCAAAAAAGTTGTCCTGGACTATTGTGATTATCTCTTTTGTAGAACATTTTGAGCACCCATCTACATTACGAGGTACTCCAGAGCACCGGAAAGGTGTTAGTACTGTTGAAAGCATTGAACTTTTGACAATTCCATAAAATGACAGAAAAGCACTTGCAATAAATAGAGTAAAACAGTATTTGGAGAATATGATTACAGCTGGTGTGCTCTGAGCGTTAGAATGGCCACCCCAGAGTTCCCAGAGAGGGGACATGAGTCCCATCAAGCCAATATGGGATTAGCTGGGAAAAGAGAAGAACAAGAGGAAATCCAAACTAACCTTACAGGACTGTGGAATGTAGTACAGGATATTTGGCACAATATTCCTGTAAGTGCTTCAATCGTATATAGGTAGCATGGGTAAAAAAGAGTGATGGCACTCAATAAGGCAAAGGGTGGACACAAAGTATTGACTGATACTATAAAATGACACTGTTCTCGTTACTAGTTTCACGATATGTCACATGGTATGGCAACCATTTTGAATTAAAGGGGAAAAAAATGGACATTTTCACTGAAAACCGCTCAAAGAAATTGGAAAAAATTGGAAACGGCATATGTCATCAACTCCACATGGGTCTATAGGGTGATAACAGTGATGTAATCAGTGGAGTGGTTTTCCAGCCCTAATTTCTTGAATTGAAATATTTATCCGAAAAATCTGAAACTTCACATGTTCGATGTGAGTGAATAATCGACGAGAAGCTTCAGTATATACAATCCAAAGCATACTACGTCATCTGTGAATTATCGTGGAGGTAGTGCCATAGCTTTCGGACAAAAAAATTGAGGCCAAAAAAAAAACACAAACTGGTCAAACACGTGGAACATGTCTTTCAATCCTGACAAATCTCATACCCTCACTTTCTCTCTCCGAAATGTCCGACTGGACAACCCTCCAATCTTCTTTCCCAACCATCCTCTCGAAGAAGTTCTGTCACTCAAGCTCTTGGGTCTCACTATCTGCCATGATCTTTCCTGGGATCCCCTCCCACCTCCCCCCAGCCCTCTCCCTTCCACAGATCTACCGATGTATCTGGACTCTACTGTTGTTGTGCTTGTATGGTTTCCTCTCTCTCCCCCTCTTGTTTCACCGCTCCCTTAATTGCTTGTTTTATGTGTCCGTACATGTTTTCTTGTTTAATGTGTTAGCTCTTACACAAGCGTAGACTCTGTATACAAAAATTAAAAGTGACCAAGAACCCAATGACCACTTTCACAGAACTACAGCGTTGCTTAGCTGAGATGGGAGAACCTGCTGGAATGACGAGGGTCTCTGCAGCACTTCACAACTCTAGATTTTATGGGAAAGTGGTCAGACGAAAGCACTCCTGAGAAAAAGGCACATGATAGCACGCCTGGAGTTTCTGTGGTCTGAGCAAAATATTCTGTGGTCTGATGAGACAACAATTGAACTCTTTGGCCTGAATGCAAAGTGCTACGTCTGGCAGAAACTGAGCATATCTCATCACCCATCTATCACCATCCCTATCGTCAAAAGTGGTGGTGGCAGCATCATGCTATGAGGATGATTTTCATCAGCATGGACTGGGACAATGTAAGAATATAAGGAACAATTAATTGTGCCAAATTTAGGCAAATCCTTGAGGAGAACCTTCTTCAGAGTGCAAACGACCTTACACTGCGGCGAAGCTTTACATTACAGCAGGACAATGACCTCTAGCTTCCAGCCGAAGCAACACTGCAATGGCTTCAGAACAAGAATGCGAAAGTCCTTGAGTGGCCCAGCCAAAGCCCAGACTTGAATCCCATTGAGAATCTGTGGAAAGACCTGAAGATTGCTGTTCACTGACGCTCCCCATCCAACTTGACAGAGCTTGAGCAAATCTGCAAGGACGAATGGGAGAAACTCCCCAAATCCAGATGTGTTAAAGCTGATACAGACATACCCAAAAAGACTCAAAGCTGTAATCACTGCCAAAGGCGCTTCTACGAAGTATTGACTCTGGTTTGAATACTTGTGTAAATTAAATATTTCTGTATTTCATTTTTAATAAATTTGTAAAAAAAATTCTAAAAATAACAAAAAATTCCACTTTGACATTATGGGGTATTATGTGTAGATCAGTGACAGAAAATTTATATTTAATCCATTTTAAATTCAGCCTGTAACATAAAAAATGTGAAAAAGTCAAGGGGTGTGAATACTTTCTAAAGGCACTGTATATTTAATATACATATACACTACCGGTCAAAAGTTTTAGAACACCTCAATTTTTCCAGTTTTTATTGAAATTTAAGCAATTCAAGTTCAGTGAATAACCTGAAATGGTACAAAGGTAAGCAGTAAACTGCTCGAGGTTTTAAAAAAAAGTTTAGGTTAGCAAAAACGGGAAAATAATGTAAATTGCACAGTTATATTGTAAAAAAAGGCCTTCTTCAGGGAACAAAGTAATGGGTTAAGAACTTACAACTGTTCTGCAGCAATGTAAGTAAATTAAGCCTTGAAAGTTGATGCAAACAATTCCTACAGGTGTCCCAACCTCTGCTGATTACTTGATTACAAACCCCCTGTCTGTATGAAAGCAGTATTGGAACCGACTGTTATTACAACCTCTGAAGCATTATTTGGACAATATTGCACTGCAGGAAGTAGTATATTGGAAACTGGAGAAAGCTCTGACAGGAAGAGGTCTGGCAGACCCAAAGCCACAACAGAATCAGAAGACAAGTTTCTGAGAATCAACAGCTTGCGTGATAAGCGGCTCACAGGACAACAGCTTGAAGCACAGCTTAACACTGGTCGAAGTAAGCAAGTCTCAGTTTCAACTGTGAAGAGAAGACTTTGAGCTGCAGGTTTGACAGGTCGAGTGGCAGTAAGAAAGCCATTGCTAAGATGGCAAAATAAGAAAAAGAGGCTTGCCTGGCCCATGAAGCACCGCCAGTGGACGACTAAAGACTGGAAGAAGGTCTTATGGACCGATGAATCAAAATTTGAAATCCTTGGTTCATCACGCAGGGTTTTTGTATGCCGTCGAGTAGGCGAAAGGATGGTTCCTCAGTGTGTGACACCAACTGTCAAACATGGAGGAGGAAGCGTGATGGTCTGGGGCTCTTTTGCTGGATCCAGAGTCGGCGACTTGCACAGAGTGACTGGCACCCTGAACCAAAAGGGCTACCACAGCATTTTGCAGCGCCATGCAATACCCTCTGGTATACGCCTAGTTGGTCATGGGTTCATCCTACAGCAAGATAATGACCCTAAACACACCTCCAGGCTATGTCAAAACTACCTTCGAGGAAAAGAACAAGACGGTTGGCTTCAAATCATGGAATGGCCAGCACAGTCTCCAGACTCAAACCCCATCGAGCTGGTTTGGAATGAACTGGACAGAAGGGTGAAAGCAAAGCAACCTACAAGTGCAACACATTTGTGGGAACTTCTGCAACAGTGTTGGGATGAACTTCCCGAACAATATTTGATTTCCATTGTTGAATGAATGCCACAAGTGTGTTCGGCGGTTATATCTGCAAAAGGTGGCTACTTTGCTGAGTCAAAAATTTAAATTAAATTTCGTTAACCAGAATGATTCTATGATTCCTTTTTTATCTCCAATTGTTTATTTGTTCTTTGCTTAATTTCAGAGTACATTGAGACATTAAACTACGTAAATTTCAATAAAAACTGGAAAATGAGGCGTTCTAAAACTTTTGACCGGTAGTGTATATATACACATACGTACATACACACACACGCACACACTATGTAGAATTGTTTTCCCCTGTGATACCCTTATGATTCCACTGACAGTGTCTTTGGATCATCATCACTCCAACAATTTGTCAGGTTGTATTGGTTGCTGACAGTCCATCGCCTCCCCCCCCCCCAGCCCCCCCCCCCCCCCCCGTCACTCTCACTCTCACTCTCACTCTCCCTTTCTCTCTCCCTCCCTCAACTTGAACTGTCCAGCTCTTACTTTACATTTCCTTCTGGTGTCAGTGCAGATAACCTGTTCTTGTGTGTGTAATTATCATTATTGTTGTCCTAAACTGTTTACTGTCGTTGCCAGTGGATCTGTGGGAGGGAAGCATTGCTGAGCTGAGTCCCGGGGCCCTGGGCTCCAGCCGTGGTGATCTGGTACACATGGCAGGCGCGATGATGCTTGAGCGCATGTCAACAGATATTACAGCTCTCAGGCAGCAGTACTGCCGACTGCAGCTCAGGCAGGAGAAAGATCATCAGCTTTGCCTTTCAGCAGGTGGGTGAAAGATGCAAGACAAAAGGAAAGATTTTACATCTTTCCCTAAGTTATACTGAGCTTAAGTTACATGATCATTGCAAATTTCTTCTTTTTTTTTTAATACAGCTCGGTGGTTTTTCCAGTAATCTTTTAATAGTCAGGCAGATAGGTGTATCCATCATAAGAATTGTGGGTTTAGACGTACAAGCATGAAATTTGGCACAGTCATCGATAATAATCTAATGAATAATTCCAGATATGGACCCACCGCGAAAACGTCCTATGGTAGCCATGGCGGCCATTTTACAAAATGGCCGTTTTGACCGCGATTATTTTTTACCGGACGACACAAATGCTTCTTTATGTTCTAATGAAATGACTCTAGATACACATATATGCCATAATTGTATTCTCCAAATGACCACAATTTGCATTTGTGTTGCCAGCAATGTCAATTAACCCACCAAGCACTGTAACGGTAACTTATATTACTAGATAGTTCCAGTTTGATCTTGTATATACGTCACAATTTTCTCCACCACACTGGCACAAAGCGGTACATTTCAAACTAGCTTGTTTGCACTTGCATCGTCCCTTGCAACCCTTTTTGCATTTACAACAAATCAGCTCCCTTGATGAAATGCTGGCTTCAGGAAGCATGGACCACAGGGGTTTCCAGTTGTGGGGATCGATCCATCCCCAATCCCCAGGTGAGGGCAGATTCATAACAACCTTGAGCATGTTTCCCCAGCAGTGGCCACCCGTGTACACAGCCCTCTTGATTTGTTGTACCAGGGCTCCTCTGGTAGGGGGAATAGCTTGCATGGCTCGTCCTTTCTTCGTGAAGAGTGCCTGTCGAGCTTCGTCTATGTTGACAAGATTGCTGGTGCGATCGTAGAGAAGAATGGTGAACCGCTCGAGCACTGCCACAACGTCATCAGAGATGTCTGCTGTCCCCGTGGAGAGATGAACTAATGCTGGCGTCAATTCGTCAAATACTTTCCAGGTATCCCAGGCTGTATTCTTGCCCCGTGTATTAAATGACGAGACTGTGTCACCCTGTGTAGGCATGGAACATCGGGAGGGCCTGTGACTTATCTGGTCTGAGGAATGCTGCAATTTCATGTGCTGGAATATACCTGAAGTGCTGGCCTGTCCCAAAGGCCACCCAAAGCTCCTGGATTTTGAGTTTGGTTGTTGCTGCCACAGCCAATACCACTATATCTGTATCCACCGTACGCAGAAGAATTTTCTGAAATCCATCACGGACTGCATCCGTGAGATGTATCATCATTCGTGTATCAGCCTCCTCATGGTCACATGGGGCGAGATGACTGGTGTCGCGTGCGGGAATGCACGTCACATCTGAACCATCCGTGGTGACTATCTGCTTATCTGATACAAGATGTGTGATGTGTTTTGTCAAGAAGGCAAACAGTTCTGTTTTGTTTGCATCAATTCTCAGGAACTGCTGCCAATTTCCTGGAAGAACAGTGGATCCGTCAACTCTCCTTCGAATGCCTTTCCCACGTTTGTCCCTGGCTTGAGATTTCAGGCTGTTGTCACGGTACTGGTCCCAGACTATATCCACACGACAGGCTCTTTGCAAGTGACATTGTATGTGTGGCAAGAATACTTTCAGCACATAATCATCAAAGGTTTTGGCAGCAACTGGTTTCAGAACGTTCACCAACACTGCCCCGTCAAGGATAGTGACGCAAGTATCTGGTTTTGGAGCATCACCTCTGACCTCTGCGCAACTCTCTAGACACACCAATAGATCTGATTTGGTTCCCAGTCGTAACTTCCCAAGCTGAGATAAAGACGGGGGACATGCTTGGTTTTCATGGCGGAAAAATTCTGCAAGATCACCATCTCGTGTTTGAGACGCAATGTGAGAAACGTAGCTTCAATGCCATTCCCGTCATCAAGGCGTCCTAATTCTAGTGGCATCTTCTAATTCGTGAAGTTCATTGAAACGTCTGATGTTGAAGGCAATGGTAGAATAACCAACTCCAACATCGTGCCGTTTTGATTCTGCTGGGCATTGCAAACTTTCTCGTGTGATTTTTTGGCACAAAACGCACTTGTTCCAATCCGTCTGTACCTGCGCCTTTGATTGTCCAGGTTGCAGTGGATCCACTAGCTGATAACTCTTAGACATTTCGCTGTTCGAAACACCAACTGAAAAAAAAGCTAAGATACGATAACAAGTTGCAATAAATAAATAAAAACTTTATTTAATTTGCTAATTTGCACTTTATTTAATTTGCTAATTTGCACTAATTTGCATTAAAATGATACGTGGGACATTTTTTCAACTATTTAACATAGCAAATCATTTTCTACACATTTTTTCCTATCTATAGACACCAATGAGAAGTATATTTCGGGGGGGGTGCACGAGACCCCTATCTAGCCACTAGACTAAAAGCGGCCATTTTTATAAAATGGCCGCCACGGCTACCATAGGACGTTTTCGCGGTGGGTCCATATCTGGAATTATTCATTAGACTATTATCTATGACTGTGCCAAATTTCATGCTTGTACGTATAAACCCACAATTGTTACACCTATCTGCCTGACTATAAAGGAAGCAATGCTTTTGCTGCAATTGGCTTAATGTCATGCCGTGTGCATTTTCAGCCAATAATTGTTAATAGGCATGTGTACCTCCATAAATTTATTGGGAAAATTACTGGATAAATTGTGCATTTTTTTTTTTCAGAAAAAGATGTGATGTTAAAAGTTCAAAGATCAGATATAAAATTTTTTTTTAAATTTTTGTAATTTGTCTTAAGTTTGTAGTGACAATTTGCATTCTGCCATTATATTCACAACTTACCTTGAATGGATTCAGAGATTTCTTTCCTCTTGTGTCTTTGGAACAGTTCACATGCCTCCACCAACACCTCAACCTGTGGATATACAAATGGTAAACCATTTGCTTCTGGGGAAACAGCTTTGCCATTCTTCCAAACAACACAACTGCATGACGCTGGATGGTTGTAATATCACCCCGGTTACACCTGGTTTAAATGGCTCCCTTTCTGGCAGGATAGCACCATGGCGTACACACTTGAGCAGCTTATCAACAGGGATGGTTTCTGAAAAAGCAAAGTTTTCAATAAATCGATCTCGTATGTGCAACACTTCTTGGGAGAGGCAATCGCCGGCCAGAAATGGAAGCATGACCGCGGCTGATAAAACAAGAGTGGAAGTCTCGTCAATGCCATCAAGTCCAAATGTGAATTCTGGAGGTACAAGCTTGGAGAGACGAGAAGGAGCGAGTTCGGGAACAGACGGTGAACACTCCTCAGATGAGATCAAGAGCAGATCTTGTGATTCGATGGATGCACCCATTGCCGATCATCGGCCATCCACTGGCAATTCCTGTACAGCTGTTGGTTCCTCAAGTGATGTACGAGCATCAACTGATACTCGAAGCATCATGTCAGAAGCGCTTGCCACAAAACCAACAGGTGATCGACAGGCATTTGGCTTCAACCCATTCCCACTTCCTAAAATGCCACGAAAATCTGCAGCAGCACGAAGTCTGGGCCTTTACAAAAACTCTGCTGAAGCCCCTGGATTGAGCCTCAACAGGACTTTGCATTGAAGACGAACTGCTTGTCCTCTCTTTCACAGGCATCAAAATGTCTGGCTGTTTAGCCACAATATACTTCAAGCTCAGCTTTGAGGGCACCTGTAGTGTGTGTGTGTGTGTGTGTGTGTGTGTGTGTGTGTGTGTGTGTGTGTGTGTGTGTGTGTGTGTGTGTGTGTGTGTGTGTGTGTGTGTGTGTGTGTGTGTGTGTGTGTGTGTGTGTGTGTGTGAAAATATGTGAGGGCACTGTAAGTTGAGATAATGGAAGGGCAGGTTGGAGGGATATGGAAAGATAAGGAAATAGAGTATGGGAGAGGATACAAATAATCGAGAATTGGGGAGGGGTGATGGATTGCTCTCCATATAGCAATTCCAGCAGCTTGCGGAATGCAGGTGGCCCCTCATGAATGAATTATTTTGCACAGTGTGTTCACTGCCTTCCTCGTGTGGTTAAATTGGCATGTAATGATCTGGTTTGACTGCGCCCCAATAGCTTCATGCTGTTAAGTTTTGTCAGGTAAGCTGAAAGTTCCAACCATGATATTTTCTGTTGTATTTTGTTTTCTCCTCATCCTATATTTATAAACTTTTGCACTACCACTGAAATACTATATGCACTATAAGTTTCTGCTTAGGTTAGTAAATCCTATTTCTGTTGGTATTTTTTGTAACAGCACCAGCCTCGGTGGTGGTAAACGTTCGAGCATCCGCTCTGAGTCTGGGAGCTTGGCTGTCCGAATCCCAGCCTCTCTTACCAAAGACTTTTCAAATGGCAGGTGCTGCTTCCTTGTTTGATGCTCAACATTTAAAAATGACAGAGCACCGCAAAAAACCATGAGTTGGTAATAATGGCGCAGGCTCTAATGGGCCGAATGGCCTCCTCCTGCGTCAAAGTTCCTTGGAGGGGAACTCGTGTTATTATTATGTAACCACAATCATATCAATTCACATAAGGCTAACCCCCGCTAACCCCCGCGCTAGCAGGGAAAATGGCCTTAAAATGCATGTTGTTGTTGTTGTTGTTGTATAGCAATTCACATAAGAGAATGTTAATTGACATGTGGTGAGAAGACAGAAACTATATGTTAAGATCCATGGTGACTTTGTGGCTTTGTCTTTAGCTACAGATTAAGTCCGTTTCTGTGAAAACGAGCTGCAACTGGGTTGAAAATGTTTAGTTGCAATTTTCGAAAACTTTTAAAACATAGCTCTGTTGATGAAAAACTTCTAAGTCCAAAGTTTCCGGCACTTTGAGCGACTATTGTTTATTGGCTATTCATATAATGTGTGATATAGTCAGGCTCACTATGTTAACAAATAAAATTTCGTGATTAGCAAACCTGTACATTTTTGGAATCACCAGAGCATGGACAATCCGAAAATCAATGTTGGCATTTGCACAGACACCTGCATGGCCGCCATTTTGGATTTTCAAAATGGCCGCCATAAAATACATATTTTGCGTTGTCTCGGCTTCTAGTCAACCTAGAAACTTAATTAAATATGCTAATCCTATGTTTTCTGGGTCAAGGAATCCAATAAAGGCCTCAAAATAGTGCTCAGGATTATAGAAAAGCAACAAACAAAGGTAATTGAAAACCATTGGCTTTATATTTGTGATATAACTGTATTACATAATACATGATATTGCAAGTACTTTGAAGTTATAGGTATGGGTTTATAAAGCAAGAAAGCAGCCTTGTTAGTATCAGATTGAACTACAAGTCCTATACACAGGATCTACGAGGTCTACACCGTTCAGGAATATGCTTTTACAGATCTTCATCACTGTCCTGAGTGTCATTTTCGCAAAGGTTTCTACGCAAATGGCAACATAAATTTTTGGATTCCTCATGCTCTGAATATTCCAAAAATGTATAGTTTTGCTAATCTCCAAAAATTTTGAACGAAAAAACATACTGAACCTGACTAATATTTGTGGAAACGGGACCTTGGTTTAAAAAAAAATTGTTTTCCGTGTATTGGTAACAGCCTGAAAAAGGTGTGCAAGGTGTTTCTGAACCACAAGGGTATTTCATTCATTTTTAGGCAAAATAACAACTTTTTCTATCTTTCTGTCTACCTATGGGATAATTGGATAAATGAGCAGTTTTTTGATATATAAATTATGGAGGGATTAAATATATGGAGTGCAGTGAGATACGTTGTACCTGAGAGTCACACTGATTGTCCTTTAACGTTCCATTAGGGACATGAGAGGGTGAGGGAGAGCATGCTCAGAATAGAGTTATCCAGAGGTGCGATTAACTCGTGTGACGAACCGTACAAGGTGCGACTAATTGGGGCCATGATGGTGCAGGTAGTAGTCGTAGTAGGTGTTGTTGTTGCAGTTGTAGTAGTCATAATTGTAAATGGGATTGTGTAGTGTATTGTAACTACCTCCAATCTCCATACCTTTTAATGCTTGCCGTACCAACGCCCCCATATTCCTTGACATTTCAGCATCACTTTGTGTACTTCATGATGAGCAGGCACTGCCTCATTGCAAGGCCTTTTGTTTCAGCAGTTTTGACTCTCAAGTACCAATCATCCTTTGAACAAAATTTTGATTTGGAAATGGAGTGGTTTATCGATCAAACGGTCAGCATTTATGTGATGTGACTGGAACAAGAGATTGAAATGACTTCTTTTCTTGAAGCTTAATCAGAAATTGAAATAATTTGTTTTTATAATTGACATTATAATCGTCAAGTTGTGCATACTCGTTGGTAAAATCATCCTGTTGAGCCATTGAACATTAACCGGCTGTTCATTGGTTTAAAAGAGCAGGACTTTCAAAATGCGGATTTTCTTGAAATCCAAGAACTGTATCATGGAAATGTGTGCTCGGCTGTTCAGCTCGAGGTGTTCGCAAAACCTTGAAACATCAGTGTATGAAGCTTACTTTGTATGGTATTAAATATAACTGATTAATACTCGTATTTGAGCAACAGCTGCATTAAATGCACCTAACTTTCATTTCGAGAAATTATGGGAAAACAAAACCTCATATATTAGTGGATCTTGTACATACATCTGGTGCAGAATAGGCATTGCATGTCATTGTACTTTTATACGAATTGCAAGGACGGTGGTAGATAACCGGACAAACACGTATATTATTGTGTACGTGTGATTTTGATCTGGATTCGGAGTAGCATGAGTCACTCTTTCAGATGGGAATATTGAACAGGCCAGCCCGATTTATACATACTCCAACCATTGAGTTACATTATATAACGTGAATATTATAGAATATAAATTAACAGATACAATTTAACAATCAGGTGAACGCAAAAGTTTGACACAAAATGCCATGGAAAATAAATAATGTGCTCTTGTACTTGTAACCAGTTTTTATTCAAACATCAATTTGGTATGAAATTAGTTTTAAAAGGAGATATCAGCCACTCGTTCCGCATTCTGGAAATTGTGGAAATTGGACATGTAAATATTACAAATCAAAAAATGGTGAATTTTGTTTTTCCATTCCCCCCTTTCTAAAAGCCACCATGTTTCCCAAGTCTGCCCTGGGGAGTCTCTTTGCCAAACTCTGCTAACCTTCCATTTTTTTCCACTTACTGTGCCCCCCCCCCCAACCCCCTCCCCCTCACTTTGTATCAAAACCACTTGAGCCCCGTGTGTATGTAATTTGTAGATGCCTCTTGAGTTTTTACCAAAACATGCTTATGCACATGTTCATTGCCTTTGGAGACAATAGAACCACCTTTAGAGGCCATTTTTCCCCGCAGAGCAGGGGTTGGCCTTTTTCAGGCACCGTGGTTCCCTTTTTGAAGCAATGTTTTACGGCCGGATGCCCTTCCTGCCGCCAACCCTGTTGGTCGCTTCTTGCGACACACAGGGAATTACCAGTGAACTGGTACTCAATTAGCCGACCTCGGAAGGATGACAGGCTGAGTCAACCCCCCTGTGTTAATTCGGTGATCTCCCGGGATTCGAACCCAGGATCCCAGGATCCCCCCCTGTGTTAATTCGGTGATCGACCGGGATTCGAACCCAGGATCCTAGGATCCCAAACTGGCACCCTAACCGCTAAGCCAACACCTTTGGAGACAATGATCTTTTATATATCCAGTATACATTATTCATTAAAACCACATCATTTGGAAAAACAACTTTTGTTAGTTGGAAAAACAACCTGCCCATGTGAACCAAAATCTGCTGGTTTTAGCAATATAAAAATTAGAACGACACTCGGTAGAGCGCATTCCTCCGCAAGGCTGAACAGTCTATGTTTTGTTCCCCACTGATAGGCCGGATCTGGATCTAGATCCGGATGTTCATCAAAATCGAATCAATTCGTCCTCGTCACACACCCAACCTGTCCACCAAATTTTGTCTGAATCCGTCCACAACTTTTTGAGATATCCTGCTTACAGACAGACAAACAGATACAGACAGACAAACAAACAGGGGTGAAAACATAACTTCGGTCCACCTTCGGTGACGGAGGTAAATATCCCCACAAAATGTGTTTGGAAAAAATGTTAAACTTGCAGATACATTTTGCTTTACTGTATTTATAACTGACAACTGCCTCAAGATTGAACAAACACTATTTCCTTTGAATTTAGCAGGTGCCACTGCTCGCATCCAAATGTAGAATCGTGTCCGACTTGATTGTGACGTCAGACAGATCGATCGCTGTATAAAGAGAAGTTAGCAGCATGCAGTAAAGTCACTTTGGTAAACTTTTAAAGAATGTTATAGTTGGGACTTTTGGTGTTGCTGAATGGTTTCCAGAGATGAAGCTATTTATTTTTTTGTGATCATTTCGTTAATTAAGCAGAGCTATGTTTCAGAGATGCAAAACATGCTGAGTGGTCCAAATGTGGTAGATATGTGATCCAATAAAGAGTGAGCATGATTTTGTGGTCAGGTAAGGATAATGCAGTGTATCTGCACATATACCCATGTGACTCACCTTTCCCTTGTACATGGTATAACAACTATAACATGCATGCCGATGTGTGAGGGTAGAAGAAAAATGGACTGGCCTTCCCCACACTCCTCCGGGGAGGTCTATTATTGAGAATGTGGATCCAAGAGCATCTCCCAATTATTTGTTTACTGCTCTTTAAAGGTGTATTTGTTTACAATGATGGAAAATATAAATTGGGATTCACTGTCATGTTTGCAGAGAAATAAATTGATTTGTTTTGATAAAGGCATTGTGCTTGCTCTGGGTTATAAATGGAGCTTTGGACACGTGGTATTGGCTATCGCAGGGAGCAAAGGGACAGTAACATTTGGGAGCTTTTCACTCATCCACACTCTCTTTAAAACCAGCAGTTTTTCACCGAATTGTGTTCCGTTCATCCTGTCTGGTTGAAAACAAACAGAATGCTTTCATCTTTGCTCATTCCGAAGAAATGCTGAGTCGTGTTTTTCTGCATATGTGGAGCAACCTTTTAATTATTGAAAAGGTGAGTTAATAAGATTATCTGCTTGAATGGTTAATGCAAGTTTGTGAACTCTCGAAGACAGTCCATGGAACTGTATATTGATGCGTTTCCACTTTATAAGATTCACAAAAAGGTGTGAGGACCCATCTCCATCTATATATTGCGTAGGAATTGTGCAGGTTGTGGGGGAGATCAAAAATTATTTTGTGCAAATTGGCCTGACAGGTTGGTACAGATCAGGTGTGGAGCATTTACCTCCAAGGTGTCCAATCTGAGTTCAATTTCAGACCTGACTATAAACCTTCAGATCGGTGCTTCATTGCATCGCAAAGTGCTCCGTCCCTTGGATGGAAGCTAAGCAGGATACCGTAGAAATGGGGTGAATAGGGACAGCAAGGTGAATAGGGACACAAACTGAAAAAAAGTTTGGAAAGTCTTTTCGCTGGAAATTGATAACCATACTGATTTGTTGATATTTGGGTTGAAAGTGTTCCCTTGTTTTTTTAAAAAGTAACTTATAGTCCCTATTAACCCCATAAATGGGTTAAATAGGATTAAATAGGATTTTTATGGCTGTTCCTAACTATACCTAGAAGGCAAAGGCAAACCCAGCATGTTGACAGACTGGTGATTAAAATAAATAATATCACAGTGTTGTGCTCTCTGCAAGGCAATCAACAAAATTGGAAGTTAAATCAAAATAATAAAATCGAAACGAATAACCATCAAACATGTTGTGATTTCAGTTGTTGAGTTGTGGGTTTTATTCTCTATTTTACTTGTCGCAGGTCAACAAGAGCTCCGCATGGGAGTTGTTGCTGTTGTCGTTGTGGTTGTTGTTGAGGGTCGATTTTTGAAATGTGCACCCATTGGTCGGATAGCTGTCGGACCCCGCCCATATTTGTCGCTTGACTCCACCCACCACGGGTGCTTTTTCTGTCGGCCTAAAACTAGGCCAAGGCTTTAATGCGTGCTTTATACAGGCCCTGACCCCTGACCCCTGACCCAGTTCCTATCTGTTTCCACGCACTGGGGACACACGACAGAACATTATTGTCCTGATCGCTAAAATGCCTTCACCCATCCATCGAGATGAGCCGCATCAGACAACTTTACCCTCTCACATGCATTTAACATGGTTCGAAAGTCCAATAAGCGAAGTGCACACAAACAGTGCTAAGGCCTTGAATTCAAACTACGTGCCCTTTTCCCATAAAGGTGGCAACAATACTTTTAAACTACACTAATTATTGTTACTCTGCCCGACAGCAGATTCAGTGCTGCCAAAGCAGCCTCACAGCAATGATTACACTGGGTGGTTTGCCATTGCCTTACCAGTAGTAACCAGGGAAGGAATTTGGAATTTCTTCATGGTGTCGACAATAGCTCACCTACTCTTTACAAAGGGAAATATGGAACTTCGACGTCCACCAACTAATGCCAGCAGACAGGATACTCAGTTTAACGTCCCGCCGAGGGATGGTACACACATGGATGATTTGCCCTGCTTGTGAGACACCAGGATGGAGGTTTATAGCTAAGCCAACATTCAAACCCACGTGAGACAGCTCAGAGGTGAGTGTGCCTACCTCTTTTTTTCTCTTTTTTTTTGCATACAATATCGAGGCTCGTGTAAGAGATAATATTAATCACAAAAAGACAAACTGACACATAAAACATAAGATAAAGGGAGCGAAAGACAAGATGGGGAGAGAGAAGGGGAAACACACAAGCACAACATTTGAGAACAGGGACATCGGGAGATCTGTGGGAGGGAGAGGGCTTAGGGAGAGGAGGCACGGGAAAGGAGGAGGTGGGAGAGGGAAAAACACATGGACACTGCTAGGACTTCCAGTAAAGAAGGTGGAATTTCAAAAAAGTGGATCTGGGGTGAATTAACGGGGGTAGAAAAGATCAAGGTTTTGGATGGGGGAAGATAAGAGATGGCGGTGAACAGCTGTTTTAAAGACCTGGAGGGAGGAGTGGGATTGAAGAGAGTGAGGGAGTTTGTTCCAGAGGCTGGAGAAAAGAGGAATGAAAGAGTGAAGGTGAGCAGAGAGCCTAGATTTTGGCAGTTTCACCATAAGAGGGAATTGCTGGCAGATCTTGTGCGACCTGTAGGAATATTTGGGGGACAGAGCTGGGGGAGCAAGGCCGGAGAGGAGTCGGTAGAGGACTCCATATCTAGGCTATCCTGCCAAATAATATACCTTCGCTGATGTACAGTATATTTGGCATTGCAGTATTAACACTTGCTCTGAGCAACCGCAGATTTGAATCAGGCTGTGTAGGGAGGTGTGAGGGTGTGAAGTTGGGCGATGGAGAGGAAGGTAATTCTAATTTATTTATTTTCCCCCGAGTCAAATAGTAGTTATAAAGCAATACCCCCTTCAAATAAAGTAAGTATCACATCCGATATCTTGTTGGAGGAGATTTAACATTATCCTCGGTCACATCTGCTTGGTGTACTCAACATGTTTACTTCTGGGCAAGTGCTGATTATCCACCTGCCATTCACCCTGCCCTGGGGCACTACTGGCAACGTACCTCTCACCCACCAGGAGCACCCAGATCTCTGAACAACGATTACTCCCTCCCTGAGGATCATTCATGAGCAACCTGTTTCAATCAGAAGAAAAAAATTGCCCTCCCCTTTTTATTCCCACACCGACCTCCTAACATGTCCCACATTTTCTTAAAGGTTATTTTTTATGTCGACGTCTGCTCTTTTCTGTTGCTCAACATGCTCCGCTGTGGTTTTGCTGCCCTTATGCTAATATTGCTTCTGGAGTCTCACTCTGCTTCCATAAGCAATTCAAACTCAAATTGCTGCTTTTAAAAATCAACAGTGGCACCTGTAGCTTCTGGGAGGCCAGTTTACTGTCTTCACCCAGAGGCCATGAGTACTTGACCACAATGGCCACTGTCACACAGACAGGGGTGGAGAGAGCCAGCACAGGCCACAAGGGAAAACAACCTAACCGACACTCCCCTCCAATGTACCACCTCTCACCATTTCTCTCTTTTATTGGTTCACGAGTTATCAAACAGAGTGACCACTATATTCGTCATGGGTGTGTGTCTGTGTGTCTGTCTGTCTGACCACAGCATAACTACCCGATGATATCATCTGATCTTGATGAAACTTGGGTGGGAGGTTGATATCATGATCTAGTTGTGCCCTGCCTAGAGTGGGCGTATTGCGCCCATTGTGGGCGGAGCCACGCCCGGAAAAGATGTCTTTTTAGGGGGTAATCAAGTTCAAGCTACATCTTCTCCGAGGGAGTTGGTGGAATCTGACAGGGGTTTCGATATTTGGTTAGGCCGATGTCATGTGTCTAGCCCCACGGAGCTCGATTTTTCATTTTCGCCCCAAGGTCAAGGTCACAAGGTCACGAAATTTAGAAAAGTCCATTTTTGATGGTTTTAATAATAATAATAATTCATTTATTTTGTATAGCGCTTTTCATGAAGCCCAAAGGCGCTTTGACAGAGTGCAAAACATAATGCATAACAAAACATGAAAACAACAATTGCAAAAAGACAAGAATCAATAGGGAAATATTTAAAGCAAAAGGAGGGAGAAGGAGAAGTGATAGTCAGGGGTTAAATGCTGTGGGTTGAATGTTGAATGCAGTGCTGAACAGGTGGGTCTTGAGTGATGTTTTGAATGTGGTGAGTGAGGAGGAGTCTCTGATGGTGTGAGGTAGTGAGTTCCAGAGGGTGGGAGCAGCGATGGAGAAGGCCCTGTCCCCCCAGGATCTGAATTTGGTCCGGATGGGGGGGGGTCAGGAGGTTGGTACCAGCAGAGCGGAGATTGCGGGTGGGAGTGTGTCTGGAGAGGAGGTCAGCCAGGTAGGATGGGGCCAGGTTATGTAGGGCTTTTTAGGTCAAGAGGAGGATTTTGTACTGGATTCTCTGGGAGATGGGGAGCCAGTGAAGCTTGTAAAGGACGGGGGTGATGTGGTCACGGGTCCGGGAATGGGTGAGTAGATGGGCAGCGGAGTTCTGAATGTATTGGAGTTTATTGGTGATTGTTGAGGGTGAACCATAGAGGAGGCTATTGCAGTAGTCCAGACGGGAGGTGATGAAGGCGTGGATGAGGGTTTCTGCAGCCGTGGAGGAGAGGGATGAGCGGAGACGGGCGATGTTTTTCAGGTGAAAGAAGGCTGTCTTTGTGATCTGTTTAGTGTATTTGTCGAAGGAGAGGCTTTGGTCAAAGATGACGCCAAGATTCCGGATGAGAGGGGAGGTGGATACTGGGATACCGTCGATGTTGAGGGCAAAGTTATGGGTGGATTTTGTGAGCGTTTTTGGGCCAATGATGATTATTTCAGATTTATCACAGTTAAGTTTGAGGAAGTTGATTTGAAGCCAGGATTTTATTTCAGAGATGCAGTTTGTCAGGATAGAGTGGGTGTCGGTGGAGACAGACTTGGTGGAGATGAAAAGCTGGATGTCATCGGCGAAGCAGTGGAATTGGAGACCATGACGGCGGATCAAGTGACCGAGGGGGGACAGGTAAAGGATGAAGAGGAGGGGGCCAAGAACTGAACCTTGGGGGACACCTTGGGGGAGGGGAGCAGTGGGGGATTTGCAGTTATTGATGGAGATGAACTGGCGTCTGTCAGAGAGGTATGATTTAATCCAAGAGAGGGCAGTGCCGGTGACGTTAAAGGTGGATTCAAGTCGGGTGAGGAGGATGGTGTGATCGATGGTGTCAAAGGCAGCGCTGAGGTCGAGGAGGACGAGAATGTTGAGGTTGCCAGCGTCAGAGGAGAGTAGAAGGTCGTTGGTGATTTTGAGGAGAGCAGTTTCAGTACTGTGGTTGGAGCGGAATCCGGATTGGAATGTTTCATACAGGTTATTGGCAGAGAGGTGATGTTTGAGTTGAGTGGCTACAGCGCGTTCCAAAACTTTCGACAGAAAGGGTAGGTTGGAGATGGGTCTGAAGTTGTTTAGGGTGTCAGGGTTTAGACCAGGTTTTTTTAGAATGGGGGTAACAGCAGCAATTTTGAGGGATGGTGGGACGATGCCTGTAGACAGGGAGGAGTTTATTGTTGCAATGATAAGTGGAGAGAGAGCAGGAAGGGAGGCCTTGACAAAGCTGGAGGGGATGGGGTCAAGAGTGCAGGTGGCAGTTTTCATTCCTATGAGGAGTTCAGAGAGGTCAGTAGGGGAGACCGGGGAGAATTGAGACAGGGGAAGGCAGGATAAGGGGGGGCAGGTGGTTGGAGGGGGAGGGGGAGCGGGTGCGGCGGTGGTCAAGCTGTTGTAGATGTTGTCAATTTTGCGTTGGAAGAAAGAAAGGAAGGAGATGCAGTTGTCTACTGTGAATGACTGGGTGGTGGTGTCCAGGGGGCGGAGGAGTTTGTTTATTGTCGAGAAGAGTGCTTTTGGGTTTCCGGAGCCAGAGTGGATAATTTGAGAGTAGTAGGCAGAGCGGGCGTGGGAGAGGGCATCTTTGTAGTGTTGTAGGTGGTCCTTGTAGGCTTGGGAGTGAACTGTGAGACCTGTTTTATTGCGGAGTCTTTCAAGTTGGCGAGCACGAGTTTTCATCAGGCGGAGTTCAGGGGTAAACCAGGGAGCAGAATGGGTGAAAGAAACTGTTTTGGTTTTTACAGGCGCAAGCTGGTCAAGGCAGGAGGAGAGAGTGTGGTTGTAGTAGTCAGTGAGGTCGGAAGGGGTGTGGAGGTCAATGAAGGGAGAAGTGGACATTTTTCAGAGAGGGTGGATGAGAATGAGGTCGGTGAAAGAGCGTTTAGCTTACGGAAGTTGATAGTGCGATAATGTCTTGGTGCTGGGGTGGGGATGTTGATGGTCATAGTGATGGCTAAGTGGTCAGAGAGGGTGAGGTCGGAGCCAGAGAGATGGTGCAAAATTAATCCAGTGGAGCAGACAAGGTCCAAAATGTGACCACGGATATGCGTAGGAAAGTTGACATGTTGAGTGAGGTTAAAGCAGGTGAGTAAATCAGTGAAGTCAGTGGTCATTGTGGAGTCAGTGGAGTCCATGTGGATATTGAAATCACCAAGGAGGAGGATTGAGGGGGAGAGGGAACATAGCTGGGTCAGAAAGTAGGAGATGTCAGACAGGAATAATGGGTGTGGTTTGGGAGGGCGGTAGACGACAGCCATGACTGACTGCGTGCGACCAGAGAGTTTAAAAGCCAGGTGTTCAAAGGATGAGGATGAGGCGATGGGGATGAGGCTGGTCCTGATGTCTTGACGGTGGATAACGGCAATTCCACCACCTCGGCCCTCCGAGCGTGGTTTATTGACGTAGGAATATCCATTGGGTGTGGTGAGGTTGAGCGTGTAGTAGTCCAGTGGTTGTTGCCAGGTTTCGGTGAGACAGAGAAAGTCCAGTTTGTTATCCAGGATGTAGTCGTTGAGGATGAGGCATTTGTTGTTGAGGGACCGGGTGTTGAACAGGGTGAGCTTGATGTTGTTTTGAACAGCGGGGATGAATTCAGGTGATTTAGCCAGGGTTCGCAGGCAGGAGGCGCGATTTTGTGCGTTGCCGTGACTAGGTGCGCTGGGACGATGAGTGGGAGTGCGCCGAGCCGACCAGAGGACGGGGATGGAGTGACCTGATTGTACATATACAAACTTACGACCGGAGCCACGGTGAATGTACCTGGGTCGTCGGAGGAGTCCATTTGATTTGATGGCAGAGATGCATGATGGGGTGGAGCGGGTATTGAGCAGAAGGAGCCTTGCGGCGGAGTACCGCAGAGCCATGCCAGGCAGGAGCGGAGAGGCGAGCACGAGGCCAAGGTTGAGGAGGTGAAACAATGGTCCCAACGCACGGGAGCAGGCCCAAGGAGACGAAGGAGCCAGGTAGGTGAAGCCAGGAGCAGAGTCGGGACCAAGCAGAGGGCAGACAGGAGCAAAGAGACGATCACGAGGCCAAGGTTGATCACGGCAAAGCGGGAAATGCAGCGGCAATCAACCGCCGCCGCTACAAATCAAGATCACGGAGGGAAAACCGCCGCCACACCGCTGCGAAGGACACAACCCACGAGAGCGTGCCCGAGGAAACAGCGAGCAGGCGAAGGAGCCGGGTAGGCGAAGCAGGGAGCAGAGCCGGGACTATGCGGAGGGCAGACTCAATGGCCAAAAAATCCGCACGACCACCAAAAAAGCAAGCCACAGACAGTGGCCCAGTCGAAGAAGTGGCGAGCATGTGACGCCTGCGTCCTCTTCAGACCGGACCGGAAGCGGAAGTCGCTCGTTTTATTACATCATTAGCTTCCTGATAGGATGAAATGTCGTACATGATCTTATATTATCACATACATAATGAAATACAAGTTTTCCAACAAATTTCAGAATCTTTGACCTTTGAAGGTCACAAAGGTCAAATTTTCAAAGTTGTCGGAATCAAACCAAATTTTCGGTATTGTGTAGCTAACTAACCTCATAACTAATTATGGTCCTGATTTGATGCATCAATCGTCGATGATCGTGACGATCGACTTGATAGTCCGCCCTGTCATTGAATACCGCTCGCTCGTGAACCATCGTCGTCTCCTGACTTGTAACTTTTAAAATAACTTTCTTTCATGAAGATCCTAAATTATAACAGCAACAAGCTCATAAACAAAGCAAAATCATAGCAGCAGCCGTTTTAGCTCACAGTATGTGGGTGGAGAAGTAAATAAATGCCACTTTCGGTGCTGCTTTTGCTTTTCTAGCCTGAGTTGGAATCTTGGCCCAGCTCTGAAGTGTCATCCTGGTGTTTTACAGACTGGGTGATTCATCAACGTGTTCTGTCCCTCCCATGGACATTAAACAAGGCATCCAAACACTGACATTAGTTGGTGGACTTTGAAGATCCCACGGTGTCCTACACGAAGTCGGCAAACTATTGCCGGCACTCTGGACAAACTTTAAAATTCCTGCCGTAACCTTAATCGAACGTCTCGCCTGACCAGCCGGTTCATGAAAGACTTCAGCAAACTTCCCCCGGCTAACCCCGCAAGAACGTGGGTCTTAAAACAAAGCATAACGTGATCTTCCACCGGCCTTGACTCTTTGGAGAAGCTCCCTCAACAGACCGTGCGCCCTGGGCAGCGATCCCCCTCCCCATGCACTGACACACCTATTATCGACCCTGACTCCATCACCAAACCTCTCAGCCCCCTAACCTCCTCACAATATTTGGCCTGACGCAACCACACTTGGTCCGAACTGCCTCCTTCTGTTCCTACCATCTCTTCTTCCTGAATGAATGATGGCACCATGTCTCGTGTGTGTTTGTGTAAATAAACAATTGTTACCTTCCAAACCTGCTCGTTTGCCCTTTCTTTTATTGATCCGATAGATATAGTGTGCACATAACAGACGAGAGTTTTGCCCCAATGATTGGCTCCACGATTAGCCAACGCTGCACCCACAGTTCTGCTCGGCTGTAATCAGGTGCGCGTTGAGGGCGTGGACCCTCCTATTCCAGATAGTTGTACAAATGAGAAGGTAACACAACTGTTGGTGTGAGGATCCTGCTCTGTGTAATTGCTTTTGCCAGCGTCCACGGTTGGTTGATAACCCTCTGGGCCGTGGAGTTATCCGTAGTTCAAAGGTATCAGTGGCATCATCAGCCTCCAAATTCATGTTAACATTGTTTTTCTCATGCGCAGGACATCCCAAGGAACAAAAAAATAGGACCATTGGACCTGTAGCTTATTATCTGGGCCTTGGGCTAATGTAACCCAAATGTGGTAGCATTCTGACTCGTGTTTCTGGAGAAGATTGTTGAAGGAATTTATGCGTTTTTCCCAAAAATTGACGGTCAGCCATTTTGACAGACTTCCGGTCACGTGATCGGCACAATGTCCGCATTTTAACATCCCTAACCTCACCTAATGTAACCCAAATTTTGTAGCTTTCTGACTGGTGGGTCTGGAGAAGAAGATTTTTGAAGGAATTAACTAAGTACGCCATTTTGGCCTACTTAAAGTCACGTGACCGGAAGGAGCTTTGCAATCCCCACTACCAGTCAGGAGCGGAACCTTGCTGCCAAATTTCAGCCGGATCAGACAAGCGGTTTGGCTGGAGAAGTCGAAATAGGAGACAGACGTACGGTGCACGATGACAATACCTTATCTGGAATTCCAATTCCAGATAAGCTAAAATATACCATCCAAGTAGAGTACTGCCCTGGCTGTCCAGCCCATGGTGGACGTTATGTTTTCACCCCTGTCTGTCTGTCTGTCTGTCTGTGAACAGAATATCTCAAAAAGTTGTGGATGGATTTGGACGAAATTTGCTGGACAGTTTGGGAGTGTGACAAGGACAAATCGATTCGAGTTTGGTGAAGATCCAGATCTAGATCAGGATACCATAAATTTACAAGTGATTGTTCACCATTGAGAGGTCGGGTTAAAAACGACACCGTTAACCTCGCCCATTGCAACCGTATGCAAATTAGCATTTCAACGACTCGATACATCCTCCCCTACAGATCAAGTCGCTCAAGGGGTTTACGGACACGAGCTAACTTTCTAAGGACCAGTGGTGGGCTGTCTTCACTTGAGACTGCTGTGCGCTTCTGAATTGGGGGTGCAGAGTCAAGGGAAGGTTCAGTACATTGGTGGGTGTAAAACTTACATGAGGTGGCATTTCAGGTTCAAATACAGATTGTGTTGATACAGGTGTGGGTGACATAGGCACCTGAGATGATCAACATGTTTACGTATGCATCTACCATCTGATAACTTCACAAGGAACATCCTCTCACCAATGCTGTCAATACCAACGCCAGATACGCACTTGGGTCTCAATATCTGCCATGATCTTTCCTGGGAAAACCACATTTCCAAGCTGGCCTCCAAAGACTGACGAGGCATCCTTCGTTGTGCGAAGTCCTTCATTTGCACTATTGAGCTTCTCACCACATACAAGGCTTTCATCCGCAGCTTGATGGACTTGATGGAATACTGCTCCCCCCCTCTGGGCCGGTGCTCCTGCATCACATCTAGCTCGTCTTCACGCTGTTGAAACCAAAGCTTTCAGGATCATTGGAATCTCCCACGATGAAGCTGATTCTGAGGGTCTTTCTCTCTCTCTCACAGTAGGCAGGTTGGTGGTCTTTCTGTCTTCTACCGACTCCTCTCCGGCCTTGCTCCCCAAGCTCTATCTGTTCTCTGTCCCCCAAATATTCCTTCAGGTCGCACAAGATCTGCCAGAAACCCTCTTTTGGTGAAACTGCCAAAATCAAGACTCTCTATTCACCTTCACTCTTTCATTCCTCTTTTCTCCCACCTCTGGAGCAAACTCCTCTGGAACTGTGGAACCACTCTCTTCAATCCCATTACTCCCTCAGGTCTTCAAAACAGCTGTTCACCACTATATCTTATCTTTCCCCATCCAAAACCTTGATATTTTCTACCCCCGTTAATCCACCCAAAATCTACCTCCTTCAAATTCGGTTTTCTTTCCTGAAAGCCCCTGTCGTGTCCATCTTGTTTATCCTGTGTACCCCACCCCAGCCCTCTCTCTTCCACAGATCTCCTGATGTCCCTGGTCTCTGCAGTTGTGCTTCCCTCTCTCTCTCTCCCCCTCTTGTCTCCCACCCCCTTTATTGTATGTTTTATGTGTTAGCTCTTATACGAGCCTCGACTAAGCATACAAAAAAGCACAATACCCCAACCGATCGTGAACTTGGGTGTTTATTATTATTACTTGGCAATTTTATTTTTTTTATAAGTATGTTGATCACTCCGGTTTGTGTGTGTGTGTTTGTTTGTCTGTCCGCTCACTTATACTTGCCTACAGGTCACAATTTTAAACTAATCTTCACGAAACTTCACCAAATGGTAGAGTTCGTGGTCTGACAAAATCCTATATATTTTTGAGGTCAAAAGGTCAACATAGGCCAAAGATCAACCACTTTCTTAAATTTTCTAAAATCCTCAATTTTCATCGAATTGACTTGGAAATTGAATAGGATTTACATATCAGCTAAATGAATTCAACCAACGACTATGTTTGAGATCAACATACGCCAAAAGGTCAACATAGGCCAAAATGTCAACAACCTTTTCAAATTTCTAAAATCCTCAGTTTTCATCCAATTGACTTGAAATTCGAACAGGATTTTCATATCGGCGAATTGAATTCAACCACCAACTATATTTGAGGTCAACATAGGCTAAAAGGTCAACATAGGCCAAAGGTCAACCTTTTCAAATTTCTAAAATCCTCAATTTTCATCCGATTGACTTGAAATTTGAATAGGATTTGGCATATCAGCTAACTGAAATCAACCAGCAACTATTTTTGAGATCAGCATAGGCCAAAAGGTCAACATAGGTCACAGATCAACCTTTTCAAATTCCTAAAATCCTCAATTTTCATCCTATTGACTTGAAATTTGAATAGGATTTTCATATCCGGTCACTGAATTCAACCACCAGTTATATTTGAGGTCAAAATGATGCTCTGAGTGTCATTCTACTTTGCTCTCTTTTGCCAAGTGTTGCTTTGAGTGATTTTTCATTTATTTATTTAACTGTTGCGGTCCTACTACCTGCAGATACTGTAGGCTGATAGATAAGGTTGGTTGGAATGGCAGTCAGGTGGAGGTGATGGTGAGGATGCAAGTGATACAAATGGGGGGAAATAACTGGCACTCGATCTTGCTTTGTTTCGCAAGTGAATAACTTAGCTTAGTAACTCAGATACAATTCAGACTGTCCCATAATGAATTATCAAGTAGTTAAGCATTCATCTTATAAACTTGTCCTCAGCGCTAAAATAAGTGAACCACTACTTGGCCCAAGGGTTCCAAGGTGAAAAAGTTGCTGAGTATGCTTCACGTGGATACGTTAGAAGCAATCGGTTTGTTTAAGTATTATATAATTACTTACTATGCACAGACCATGGGAGATGGAGTGCAATTTGCGAATATGGAAATTGAGAAAAGCAAGAGGAAGGAGGATGAAATGAGAGAAAAAGGTGAAAATCAATTTTGGAGGTGATAACGGTAACAGAAAAAGGGAATGGGGAAAAGGGAAGTTATAGATTGCATCTATAACTATAACTATAAGGGGAATATGGAATGGGCTCAAGTATTGTGCAGCCTGCGGCTGCTGGTTGCATCATTTTCTGGGGGCACGGATGTGCTGATGATGCAGTGCCCCCTGTTACCACTAAGCTGGTGCTCATTTTGCCGATCTCTGAAGGATGACGGGCTGAGTCAACCCACCTGGTGTTAATTCAGCGGCATGACAGGGGCTCAAACTGAAGACCCTAACATCTTAAGCATCCCATCAAGCCGTTAAAGCCAACACCAGGCTGGACAGCACATCAACAGCTAGATGGTATTCATAGAATACTTAACCCACGCAGTCAACTTGGTGCTAGCCAACTCCTCTGTTTTTTTTTTGTTTTTTTTTCTTTGATCCAATATGGCTGCCAGACCACGTGACCGATGACATCATACATTTACATTCTCTAATAAAACTTTTGCATAGATCACACTCAATAAATTTCAAACTGATCAGACTAAGCGTTGGAATTGTCAAATTATGACGTCATAATTAAGGCACCAATGACGTGTTCGTTAATAAAACTTATTCCCCATGTGGAGTCCTTTACAATCAGCCACGTTTCAATTTTTTCCATGGAGTGGTTTCAGAGATAAAGGGGCGCAACGTTTTTCGCTTCTTTTCAACATGGTGCCTGTACCACGTGACCTGTGACGTCATAATTATCACGAAAAATATTCCACAGTAGGAGGTGCTCCTATAGTGAAAAATTTGTGTCAATCGGAGCAACGCTTGCTGAGGAAATGAATTTTAACTAGAACAATGCGACTGTGTTGCCAATATGCCTCCGCATAGTCCCACAACGGGTAGATGCCATCGTTCACTGTCCTAAAAATAAACAAGTTTGATTTAAATCCCTTCAGCTGTTCTCAAGTATCACATTTTTACCCGACATGACAGGTTTCACATCGATCGGTGAAGCAGTTTCAGAGAAGGGATTTTTTTTAATATCGGCTTTCAAGCTAATATGGCTGCCATACCACGTGACATATGACCTTTAAAAATGTACACTCTGCATATGTATGGGTAGGGGATCACATTTGTGAAGTTTCGTGTTGATCGGATAAGGTTCGTTTTTCTATCCAAGATGGCTGCCAAACCACGTGACGTACGACATCATCATTTTCAAAATATACGTAACAGTGCTTTTAGATGATATTTGTACAATTTCGTATTGATAGGGTGAGCCGTTTCAGAGATATAATTATTTAATATTTTCCTTCAATCCAATATGGCTGCCAAACCATGTGACCTATGATGTCATAAATGTAATATTTCAATACAAATGCGTCATAGATCATGTGCATGCAATTTCAGTTTTTTAGGATAAGGATTTAGATAAAAACATTTTTGGCTGGTATACCACTTCACCTATGTCATCATTATCATGCTTTTTCTTCCCCATTGAGAGTACTTGACAATGTGCCAAGTTTCAAATTTTTCCATTCAGCGGTTTCCGATAAATAATTTTTTACTTATTTGCTTTTAATCCAAGATGGCTGCCATACCACGTGACCTATGACGTCACAATTATCATAAAAACATTTTGCATGGGTGTCACTCCTACCCTGAAAGTTTTGTCTCAATCGGGCATATGGCTGCTGAGAGAAAACAAGGTTTAGCCCGTACGGACGGAGGGACAACCCGAAAACATAATGCCTCCGGCGACTTTATCGGCAGAGGCATAAAAATGCAGATGTGTGTACATATGCCACACACGCATGCAACCGATCGCTTAACCCTGTTTTCGCTTTGCGAGCACAGGGTCATAAACTATGGCCTGGTAGTATCCTCACAATATTCATGTTCTCAAATCTTGCTCTGCGTGCTGCTCCTGCTTCTCCTCTGTCTGCTTTCTTCAGCCTGCCCTTTTTCTTTGGCCACCTCCCATCCGCCTGGAAGTCAGCTAATATGGCTCCAAATCACGTGACGGGTGTAACGACATATAAATCAATGATGGACCACTCATTTTAATTCCAATTATAAGCAAGGTTGTGGAATCCATAATTATCGTTGCTTAATATGCCATATTTTCACGGCGTAGCCTGCAGGGCAATACCATCTAGAAAAGTGCTTGGCTGTCCGTATGTCCCTCACAAACGTCCACCAATCAGAGCTGTCGAGGATCTGGTCACATGACAGGGAGACAACATTTAGAAGCCATCACAGTTGCATATTTTACTAAAAGGAAAGATAATAACCTTCTGTGAAATGTTTTGAGGTCCCAGCGGGTGTCGTGAGGAAGGTAGGAGGTTTCAGAAATTCCTCAATTAATTATGATTTTGAAATGTGATCGACACGGATCTTGCTCCCAAACCCGGAAGTGAACAGATGACGACAGTTCGCTGGTTTAATAGCTCAATGCAAGTGATTCAACATATTTTGATATATTGTCCTGTGACTCCCCTCGGTGAAGACCGGGAAATCACAGATGGCAATTTGAGCTTACTTTGAGGCGTTATCAAATACAGACTTCACTATATTTGCTGGGCGGAAGAAAGAGGAAGAAGAAGCTGGCAGCTTTTACCTGATGCGATCCGAGCAGTCTTCAACCTGCAGGAAATAAACTCAACGAACACGGAATTATGTACAAAAATAAACACGTTTATTTTACGGAACCCGAGAACAATGAAACGCGCCGGTAACTAAAACCCCCTAATGAGCGCTCCTACACACAGACGTTTAACAACATACAAGGGAGGATATAAATGAAAGGAACCGTTGTGTTTGTGTTTGTGCTGGGCTTAGCTCTGTGCGTTCTCTGCAGTCATCCAGGCCCAAGCGTGCAAGCCCGCCGCGGCACTGGTGTTGGCGGGAAGAAATGCCGCCGTCCACCTGTTCGCGCTCCATTAGGCCACACCGAGCCACTCGCTCGCCCCGGCCTCGCCCACTGGCGTGCCACCGGCCTTCCGCGTGACTCAAACGGGTCGCGTGCAGTTCGCTCCTCCGGCCGTGCCTGGCTCCGTCCACGCAGAATCGCTCGCCTGGTGTCCAGAACAGGAAGGGCAGAAGTGAAGATATCAGAGGACAGATCTTCCACAACGAGCAGGAACCAGAAGGGAACGAGAAGGAGGTCCAAAACGAGAAGGGAAGAGAAGAGGAAGAGTCCAGGGCAGGCAGAAGGTCCAAGCGCAAGAGGGCAGTCCAAAAACCGAGAGAACAAAATGTCAGCCAGCGAGTTGCTTTACCGCCCGCTGTCTCGTGACGTCTGCTCTCTTTCTCCCCCAATCAGTGCGTCGCTTCTTGCTCGCCCCTTGCATCCTCCAATCCCAGGGAACCTCCTTGCCCCTCCCCCAGCCAATCACCAGTCCTTCCTTACTCTGCCAATCGGCGGCCTTCATCATGCCTTGTATCTTCCTTCCACCAATCAATGGCCATCTTCTTGCCCCTGCCTTGACCAATCACAAGCTTCACCCTGCCTCGTCTCCCTATTGGTGGTGTCTTGTCCAATCGCTGCCCACTCTGGGCATGTCCATTGCCTGTTTGCTCGATGTTCCATTTGCATGCCGTCGCAATGTGCGGGCGCTTCCTGTCTGTTCTTCCGGTGAGTTTTATTATAGGGGAGGGAATTTAACTCGTGTGTGCGCTAATGGGGATGGATTCCGAACTAGTGTCTATGTGCGTTGCCATACGGGACAAAATAGATCACAGAGGAAACGACATACAAGGGAATTAGCATAATCCCTACAACTACTTAACATGCCCCATTCCTCATAATGGGGATGAAGATACACCTTAATCCAACATTCGGGCGAGACAACTTATTACATGTGGGGTTCCCTATCACGACAACCGGAGCATGATACCTACACAGATCTAGCTGATCTATATCCCAATCCACCGCAAAATTCATAACAATATCAATACCATCGTATTAATTTGTGATTTAAATGCTGAATGATGCTGTTTGGAATGAATATAGAAATATTAGTTTAAAGCAGAATGAGGAAATGATGTTAGGGTTTCCATCCGTGACATTCAGGGATTCCCCATTTGCTCTTTTGCTATTGACTGGATATATCAACATTCAGACTGGGCATGTTTTTTGTCCAAGTCTTTCACGAACGAACCTGCTGTCAATGCCTGACGTTCGACTGAAGGTGGCACAGGTATGTGGAATTTATTGGTTCATAATTTATTGGTTCAATAAATTCACCGTTTTTTACCCGTCATTCACGAACTGGCTGTCCATGCCTGAAGTCAAAAATAATTAATATTTACATTATTTGCCAACTGCTAATTGGTATCCCCACCAAGGTCATACTATCCTCTTCAACTAAAATATCAAACAAGCCTGGCTACGCCGTTGTTAGACTATCGATCTTGTTTTTATTCAAACATTTTGATTTCTAACCTTTATTATGCCCAAGCTTTTTGAAAAAATAGGAGGGGATATTGTAATCGGCTCTGTCTGTCTGTCTATCATGCTATATCTCTTAAACGGTTGGACAGAATTTCACCAAACTTGGTAGTTAGGATCACCACATGGCACAAAGGAGCAAGAGCAGTATCACTTTTGGGACAACCTCTCCGGTGGGGTCAAAAGGTCAAATACCAAAAAATGGAATTATGGGCACATTTTAAACCATTGTTTAATGAAATTTTGCAGATGCAATCAACAATGGGGGATGCATAAAATATGTAACGATTTTTTTTTTAAATCCGGGTTCATGCACCAGCGGTTGAGGATTTACGGTCACAGGGGTCAAAACGGGGGGAAATAAATCTGATATTAGGTCATTCCTGGTGGAACTTTTCCCCATCTTTCAACTTTACTTTCTGTGGGAAGTGTTGGGATTTGCGATGGCGCGCCAACGACTTTGCTCTAGTTTTGGATTGTGTCTTAGTCAATAAGATCTGCATATACGGTACTGGTGCCGTACTGGGCCTAAATCTCAAAAATAGGTCTGGTTGGAAATAATTTTCTCCTTGGAAATATTTTGGCCAATTTATTATTAATTTTTTTTAAATACACGGGCTAAGGCTCGTAATCGAGCTGACACACACACACACACACACACACACACACACACACACACACACACACACACACACACACAGACACACAGACACACAGACATACTGACGAGACAAATACTTAACACAGCCACTGAGCTTGGGGGAAGTGCTGTCACTATCGTCTCTTCCCAGGATACTCTGGGTACCAGCGACGTCATAGCAATGGCGCCGCTTTACTCACCGTATTCAGCAGGACACATTTCCTCAAGAAGAATTTCCTCTTCCCCATGGATGCCATTCATTCATTCATTCATGGATGCCAGCCGATGGGGATTGTCCGTGCTCTATCATTTTCAAGCAAGGAAGCAGCACGTACCATTTTTAAAGTCTTTGGTATGACTTGAACAGGTCCAAACTGGATGGCTGTTGGCTCCCTAAGGAAGATCATCCACCCTTCGCCAGGTGTAGTTTTTGGTCCTGGCAGGTTGTCACAGACACCCTCCCCACGAGCAAAGCCAGCGAGGGGTGTCGGTTTAGTCGCCGACAACCCGACAATCGACAGTCTGGCATCCTGATGTGCTTGCCAAGATTGCTGCTTGTGGTATACAAGGCTGTCTTCATACCTGCATTTCTGTCTCCCTGCCCGTGTGTGGATAACATGATATTATCAATAGAATTCCTCTCCTCTCTCTGCTGAATCTTTTATTAATTCAAAATGGTTTTTTCTGTTACAATCTTGTTGATCTGTTGATCTGGATCTTGTTGATCTTTCTTGTTGATCTGGAGAAAGCATTCGATAGGGTTCCACGTGAAGTAGTGACATGGGCATTGAGGAAGTTAGGTGTGGAGGAATGGTTGATCAGAGTAGTGATGGCAATGTACAAACGAGCGCGCACAGCTGTAAGGACGAAGGACGGGAACAGTGGTGAGTTTGAGGTGAAGGTGGGAGTGCATCAGGGGTCGGTACTAAGTGCACGACTATTTGTAGCTGTGATGGAGTTGCTGGCTTGGAACGTAAAGGAGGGTTTACCGTGGGAGTTGTTGAATGCAGATCTGGTGTTGATTGCAGAAAGTATGGATGGACTGAAGGAGAAGATGAACAAGTGGAAGGAATGTATGGAGACAAAAGGTCTGAAGGTGAATATCGGAAAAACGAAGGTGATGGCAATTGGTAAAGCATGTGGTGAGGTGGAAAGAACTGGGAAGTGGCCATGTGCTGTGTGCAGGAAGGGTGTCGGAGTGAATTCCATTCAATGTACAATGTGCGCTGAGTGGGTTCATCAAAAATGTAGTGGTTTGAGAGGGTCATTAACCAGTGTGGCAGCTACATTCAAGTGTAAGGTGTGCACAGAGGGAGCTGCAGATGGAGGAAATGTTGAGTTGGATCTTGGAGATGGCGTGAAGCTGGAAGGTGTGAAAACATTTTGCTGCCTCGGAGACATGCTGAATGGAGAAGATGGATCAGACTCGGCAACGGTTGCTGGAGTGAGATGTGCATGGAAGAAGTTTCGGGAACTGAGTGGCGTGCTGACGAGGAGGGGAGTGTCGTTGAAGCTGAATGGAAAGGTGTATGCTGGATGTGTGATAAGTGTTATGATTTATGAGAGCGAGACATGGGTAATGAACGTAGAGCAGCAACGAAGGCTGGAAAGGGTGGAAATGCGAATGGTTCAGTGGATATATGGAGTATCGTTGAGAGAGAGAGAGGAAGACAAATGATGAATTGCGAAAGATTATGGGAATAGAGCCTGTGATGGATGCTGTGAAGAGAAACAGTTTGAGATGGTTTGGTCATGTGTTGAGGAAGGATGAAAGTGACTGGTTGAGAAGAGTGATGGAAATGAATGTAGAAGGAAGTGGAGGACGGGGAAGACCGAGAAAGACTTGGCTAAAGGTGGTGGAAGAAGAAATGCGGGCAAGGGGGTTAACAAGGGGAGATGCAGAACATAGGGCAAAATGGAGAAGATTGTCATGGGGACTGCAAGGCTAACCCCCGCTCTTGCAGGGAAAATGGCCTTAAAATGCCTGTTGTTGTTACGATCTTTGTTTACGGACTTGCATGTCATACTAGGAAAAACTCTGTGATTTTGCTTTTGAATTTTTTGCTTGGAATTGCTAAACTTGCAATTTATAAAACCATAAAAGCCAGATTAGGTAGTGGAAAAAATGAAAATGCACTTTTTTGTTTTATAGGGACCAGCAACGGTACCCACCCTATGGGTGGGGCTTCAATTGGGAGGCCCAAATGAAAAGGCAAAATATCAGAAATGGAAGGCTTTTTTTATTTTAAACGATTCATATAAACATCTGTTGAATCACATCACACACAAATCATCAAAATATAAACAGTACATGGCGCCCATTTTGAAAAAAGATTGAATTCTGCAAAACGGAAGTGGTCGCTGCACGTCTTTCTCGGTCGCACGTTTATGTGTGAAGAGTGCACGCCGAAACTGTAACACGAAAGTGGCCGCTACACCTGTTTCTCAGTCGCTTTGCACACGCTGCCATGTTACTTCGGATCTGCACGTTTATATAGGAAGAGTTCGTCAGGAGTCGATCTACTCTCTCCTGGTACGTAGAATAAACAGTATTTGTAGAATTTCAACAAAAGCCATATCACTTCATATCGGTAAATATTATTCCATCGTGTTTGGAAAAACTGGAAAATTGGAAAACTTGGAAAAACAATATAGCCTATTTTACTCCAGGGGGTCCAAGGATTACCCACCCAAAATATCGTTGCGATCAGTTGAGCCGTTTTTGCGGTATCTTCGAACGGACAGACGGACATTTGGTGAATTATAGTAAGATGATGTCAGCACGTATAAAGCTCGAACATGCTTATCATGTAAACATGGGGAACCTTCTTGTGTTTGAAGAGTTATGGGGCATGGGGGTGTTTTGTGCAAATGCATTGGAAATGAGGTTGTGATTTGTATGTAAAGTGGAGTTGGAATACTTTTGGTTTTATACTTTTATCATAAAAGGACACAAAAGTCAAAGTCAGTCTCTATCTCTCTCTCTCTCTGTCTCTGTCTCTGTCTCTGTCTCTGTCTCTCTCTGTCTCTCTCTATCTCTCTGTCTCTCTCTTCAGTGAAGCCTGCAGTGCCCCCAAGCCAATATCATGGGCTCAGTCTTGTTCCTTGTCGACATAAACGACCTCTCTGAAACTCTTGAATTGATCACCCACATCCCACTGATATAGGCACAGCAGTTGCATCACTCTTCTGATATGGAATTGATTAGAAGTTAGTCTGAAAAGTGGAACAAGCCTTTAAATTCTGGAAGAGGTTCACTCTCTGGAACTTTTGGGCCTCATCATCAGCCACGGCCTTTACTGGGCTGATATAACAGCAAAGCTAGCCTCCAAAGTCAGTTGAAAACTAGGAATCCGAGATCTCATGTGATGTACCAATGTTTGCTCATGGCATGATGGCGAGGGGGGAAGAGTTGCCACCCTCCAACATAGGTATTTGCTTTATTCTCAGAAACGATGCACATAATTGCGATGAAATTTGACAACAACGTTCTGTTCATCACCTGTGATGTACCAAGGTTTTTTTTTTTTTTGGTTTTTTTTTTCTATACTCAGTCAAGGCTCGTGGAAGAGCTAACGCATAGAACATATAATAAAGAGAGAGAGAGAGAGAGAGAGAGAGAGAGAGAGAGAGAGAGAGAGAGAGAGAGAGAGAGAGAGAGAGAGAGAGAAAGAAGTAAAGAAAGAAAGAAAGAAAGAAAGAAAGAAAAAGAAAAACAAACAAACAGACAGAGAAACAAACAGACAGACACAACAAAACACAACACCTGTAGAGAACAGGGACATCGGGAGATCTGTGGAAGGGAGAGGGCTGGGGCGGGGTAGACGGGATAAACAAGATGGATACTACACAGACTTTAAGGAAAAAAATCGGAATTTGAAGGAGGTGGATTTGGGGTGGATTAACGGGGGTAGAAAATATCAAGGTTTTGGATGGGGAAAGATCAGATATAGTGGTGAACAGCTGTTTTGAAGACCTGAAGGGAGGAGTGGGGTTGAATTGAGTGCGGGAGTTTGTTCCAGAGGAGTGGAAAAAGAGGAATGAAAGAGTGAAGGTGAGCAGAGAGTGTTGATTTTGGCAATTTCACCAGAAGAGGGTACCAACGTTGTTGGCAGATCTTGTGCTTCCTGCAGGAATATTTGGGGGACAGAGCAGGGGGAGCAAGGCCAGAGAGGAGTTGGTAGAAAACAGAAAAACCACCAACCTGCCTGCGGTGAGTGAGTGAAAGACCCTCAGAATCATCTTCATCGCGGGAGATTCCAATGATTCGAAAAGCTTTGGATTCTACAGCGTGAAGCCGAGCTAGGTGTGAGGCAGGAGCACCAGCCCAGAGAGGAGAGCAGTACTCCATCAAGCTGCGAATGAAAGCCTTGTATGTGGTGAGGAGCTCAGGTGTGCCAAGGAAGGACTTCGTACGACAAAGGATGCCCAGTTGGCGACTGACTTTGGAGGCCAGCTTGGAAATGTGGTTTTCCCAGGAAATATCAAGGCAGATAGTGAGACTTGAAATTTGAATGACTGAACTTCTTGAAGAGGATTGCTAAAAAAAAGTAGATCGGACGGTTTGCCAGATGGTCCTTTTGGAGAGATATAGTGAGAGTGTGAGATTTGTCAGGATTGAAAGATGTATTCCAAGTGTATGACCAGATTGTGATTTTTTTTTTTCAAGGTCTGAAGAAAAGGAAGAGGCTGCAACCTGCCTGAAGGATGAGGGATGTCTTGCAGAGGGTGGAGTCATCAGCAAATATATAAAGAGGATTTTCCAGCGAGTCAGAGAGAACATTCATGAAGATCAGGAATAGGACTGGGCCCAGAACTCTACCTTGGGGCACTCCATCCTTGAGACCCTCGACTCCTCTCACCCAATTGATCCCACATTCAAACTTCCTAGCCGAGTCTCACTTCTGAACTGCTGCCCACTTGGCAGAATAGGTACCATCTGCATTAATTTTGGATGCTCAGGTCATCAATCAATGATCTTGCTGATAAAAGTTCTGTCTCAGCTCGCCATTGATGTGATGCTGATGACTCTTCACTTTCCTGTAATCTGACTCACTCAACACAACTGGCAATGAGGTTGGTGTTTCGGTGGACAATTATTTAGAGAATATGTTGAAGTGGGGGCATGACTGGCTGGTGACCTTCAATGCAAAGAAAAGTAAATTGTTGTCCATATCTCGCTCTAGAAACAGGTCTTTCCCTTCTGTGTATATTGAGTCTTCAACCTTACCAGAATTATCTAAACTTTGTCTTGTTGGTCTTGACAGCTCTCCTAACCTCAGTTGCGATAAGTACATTTCTGTTATTGATGAGAGTGCCTCCAAACAAGTTGGTTGTCTTTATCGAGCGCAGAGGTATTTACCTCCTGATGCTGTCTTGTACTTGTATCAGACAACTATACATCACCTCATGGAGTACTGTTGCCACATTTGAGCTGGAGCACCAGCCTACCACTTATCCTTACCTGATAGGCTACAGAAACGCGTAATTAACCTGGTTGGTGCTACCTTGGTTCCTTCTGTACGAGTGTTTGGTCGCAGGACTCGGCTTGGGTCTCTGCACATCCTTACCCAATAGCTGATCCAAAGTGTGGAATGCAATACTGATGTGCCAAGTCCTCATGCTGCCTCGCGTTGGAATTCACTACCTGTACTGTACTCCCCATTATCTGATGATCGACACATATTGAAGCATAGTGGTTAGGGTGCCGGCTTGGGATCCTAGGATCCTGGGTTTGAATCCCGGTTGATCGCTGAATTAACACCAGGGGGGTTGACTCAGCCTGTCATCTTTCCGAGGTCGGCAAATTGAGTACCAGTTAACTGGTAATTCCCTGTGTGTCGCAAGAGGCGACCAACAGGGTTGGTGGCAGGAAGGGCACCCGGCCATAAAACATTGCTTCAAAAAGGGGACCAAGGTGCCCTAAAAAGGCCAACCCCTGCTCTGCGGGGGAAAAATGGCCTCTAAAGGTGGTTCCACACATATTGAAGAGAAATATAAATTCCTACTTCCTACATCTTCTTTCGTCAGACTTTTTGGAGTTTTGGGGTTAATTTTATTTTTTGGTCTTTTAATTTTGAGGTGGTTGCTCACCCTAGTGAGACTTGGCATTGCCACCAGCTTTCTTGTGAACGTTTTTGGAACGTATTTGTCTGTTTTTCTGAATGTTTTCTCCTTATTTTCATTTTTATTCTTTTTTCTTTTGTCTTTATCAAACTTTCCTGTAGCTTCTTACCTTGAGCAGCTTCATGCTTTGTTTGGGTGTGATTCCCATTAAAAAGGCTGTTCAAGAAAAGGAAACACAAGGTCGGCTGCTAGGATGGATTCCATGACTGCTTACAACAGCTGAAAGTAATTGCTACAAGACTGTTGTCGAAAGGATCTGCTTGTGCACCTTTCTTAAGTAAGAGAATGATGTTTGCTGTTTCACAAGTAGATGAATGGTGGGTAGCCTAAAACGAAGGACAAGCTGAAGAGAACAGACAGATGTGAAGCATGAATAGCAGAGTGGAATTTGAGAACACGGGCATTGATACCATCGGGGCCTATCGCTGAGGGAGAGTCAAGGCCGGCCAGAACTTTTTGTATCAGACACGGTAACCCTGTTAACCAGACTCGGTGCTTCGAACCTCGGGCGAATTGTACCAAAGACTTAAACGAATCACCTACCGTGCATGGTACGTGCTGCTTCCTTGTCCGACACTCAGCATTTAAAAGGATAGAGCATGGACAAACAACCATAAGTGGGGAACTAATGTGCAGGCTTTGATAGGCCTAATGGCCCGCATTGAAGTTCCCTGCACAGAAACATTTATTTATTTATTGTTATTATTATTATTATTATTATTATTATTATTATGGATGGAAGGGGAGGGGTGAGGAGGGGGGGAGGTGAGGAGGAGGGGAGGGGAAGGAAGGGTGGGAAAGGGGAGGGGCGAGGGGAAGGGAAGGGGGAGAGGAGAAGGGGAGGGGGAGAGGAGAAGGGGAGGGGGGAGGAGAAGGGGAGGGGGAGTGTAAGGGGAGGGAGGAAAAGGGGGAGGGGAGGGTAAAGGGGGGAATGGGAGGAGAGGGGGGAAGGGGAGGGGAGGGGGAGGCAGGAGAGGAATGGGAGTGGCTCACGTTTCTGAGTTAAGTGTGATGCCGATCAGGAAGAAGAAGAAGCTGAAGAGAACCGGTCGGGGGTGGTGGCCCAAGCGCTGCCTACCAACTTCGTACACTTCCGGAATTGTTTGATTTATTTGTATCCAAATGTCTTGTAGCGGTTACCGGTAGCATGACACAATTACCCTGCACCGGCCGATGACGCAACCGGCGAGCAGTCACGTGTCCGGACTCGCCCGGGCGTGTTGAGACTTGGCTTTACCGGGCGAACGCTTGCCTTGCATACCACGCCCCGTTGAGAGGCGTGGCTTATCTATTTGCATACCACGCCCCGCCTGAGAGGCGTGGCTTTTGTGTGTTGAGTTTCTGATATATATTGCCGCCCGTTCGATGGGCTGATTCAGTGCTTTTGAGTTTGTTTGAGTGAGCTGGTAATAAATAGCTCAGAGAAACTTAATTCCTGGCGTCGTCCATTTTGTCCAATTTTATCGTGTGAGCACAGCTCCCACAATTGGTGACCCCTTTCTACGAACACGGCGATGGAGTCAGCTGTAGCTTTGAAGCTCCCGGGCTTTTGGGAATCTCACGCGGCCCTTTGGTTTGCTCAAGCGGCTTCTCAATTCGCCCTGCGGAACATTACGGAGGACACGACGCGCTACCACCACGTGGTCTCCGCGCTCAACGCCTCTGCCGCGGCCAAACTCGCCGTAGCGAAGGCGGAATTCGACGCACTGGAGCGATTGGGAATTGTGCGGCGCTCGAATAGCGCGTGGGCCTCGCCCCTGCACATCGTGCCCAAACCGGGTGGCGGATGGCAACTATGCGGCGATTACCGCCGCCTCAACGACGCCACCACCCCCGACCGGTACCCGATACCACACATACAGGACTTTTCCACCCGTTTGGCGGGGCGGGTGATCTTCTCCAAGGTCGACCTCATTCGGGGCTACCACCAGGTACCTGTCCGGCCAGCCGACGTTCCGAAGACGGCTGTAATTACACCTTTTGACCTCTTCGAGTTCCTCCGAATGCCGTTCGGCCTTAAGAACACGGCCCAGGCCTTCCAGCGGCTGATGGTCAGTGTGCTGCGTGATCCTGAGCTTCCTACAGCACCCGCCGGACGCCGACAAATACGGCGCGCTCAAAGGCCTACTCCTCGGTGCGTTTGGACTCACAGAGACCGAACGCGCACAACAACTACTACACCTCCTGGAGCTGGGCGAGGCCCGTCCGTCCGAAAGCATGGACCACATGCTTGCTCTTCTCGGTGACCACAGCCCGGACTTCCTCTTCCGCGAGCTGTTTCTCCAGCGGCTACCCGGGCAAGTACGGTTAGCTTTGGCTAATTCGCCCATCACGGACCCTCGCGCCCTGGCCAAGGTGGCCGATAAATTTTGCTCAGCCAGGCGACACATTGGAGCGGCCGCCTGGGACCCTGGGCCGACCGAGGCAATGCCCGTGCCACGACCGGTGCCACCACCGGCCGAGTCAGCGCCAATGACGGCTGCGGCCGCCGCGATGCCCCGTCGACGGAACCCGACGCGACCGCCGCAGCCTCCACCAGAGCGGACCATGTGCTATAACCACGCCAGGTTCGGGCAGAAGGCCAGAACATGCCACCCACCGTGCACTTTCGGCGGGTCGGGAAACGACCAGGCTGGCGCTCGCTGCCTGCCATGAGCGTCGGCCATTCAGGCAGCCTTCTGTTTATCACGGACACGGAGTCCGGGCGGTGTTTTTGTGTGACACCGGCGCTCAGCTGAGCGTGATACCCGCCTCGGTGGAGGACAAACAGGCCGCGCTTTGCGGCCCCGCCTTGGTCACCGCAAACGGTTCCTCCATCCGCACCTTCGGTTCTCGCAGCGTCGCATTCTGCTTCGGGGGCCAGCGCTTCAGGTGGGACTTTGTCACAGTGAACGTGCCCATGGTCTTGCTGGGTGCAGATTTTCTTTGCGCGCATGGGCTTTTGGTCGACGTCAAACGGCGTCGGCTCATCAACGCGGAGACCTTCAGCTCGCTCGCTTGCTCATTGAGCGGCTCCGCTCCGACCAAGCTAGCCTGCGCGCTCCCGGCCGTGGATGATTTCACCCGCCTACTCGCCGAGTTTCCCGCCCTCACGTAGCCGACGTTTTCGGCCGTCGCCGTCAAGCACGGCGTCGAACACCACATCCCGACCACAGGTTCACTGGTCTACGCCAGGGCTCGCCGCCTCGACCCGGCCAAACTCGCCATAGCGAAGGCGGAATTCGACGCGCTGGAGCGATTGGGAATTGTGCGGCGCTCGAATAGCGCGTGGGCCTCACCCCTGCACATCGTGCCCAAACCGGGTGGCGGATGGCGACCATGCGGCGATTACCGCCGCCTCAACGATGCCACCACCCCCGACCAGTACCCGATACCACACATACAGGACTTTTCCGCCCGTTTGGCGGGGCGGGTGATCTTCTCCAAGGTCGACCTCATTCGGGGCTACCACCAGGTACCTGTCCGGCCGGCCGACGTTCCGAAGACGGCTGTAATTACACCTTTTGGCCTCTTCGAGTTCCTCCGAATGCTGTTCGGCCTTAAGAACGCGGCCCAGGCCTTCCAGCGGCTGATGGACAGTGTGCTGCATGATCTCACCTTTCTGTTCATCTACCTGGATGACATTCTCATCGCCAGCACTTCCCGGGCGGAGCACCTCGTCCACCTGCGCACGCTTTTTGAGCGCCTAGGCCAGCACGGCCTCATCATCAACCCGGCGAAATGCCAGTTTGGCGTAACGGCCGTCGACTTCCTGGGGCACCGCATCACGAAGCGCGGGGCCGTCCCGCTGCCTACCAAGGTGGAGGCAGTCACAAGTTTCCCGCGCCCCCGCTCCATCAAGGCCCTACAGGAATTTTTGGGGATGGTAAATTTCTACCACCGGTTCGTGCCTCGCGCTGCCCAACTCATGCGCCCCCTATACGAAGCCCTCCGGGGCAAGCCGGCCAAGCACGACGTTGCCTGGACCACAGAGATGGACGCGGCATTCACGGGCGCTAAGCTGGCCCTCGCCAACGCGACCATGCTGGCGCACCCGGCGCTCGACGCACCCATCGCCCTCACCACGGACGCTTCCGACTACGCGGTGGGCGCCGTGCATGAACAGTGGGTGAACGGAGCTTGGCAACCGCTGGCCTTCTTCAGCCGGCAGCTTCGCCCTAACGAGTGCAAGTATAGCGCTTTCGACCGCGAGCTCCTCAGCCTTTACCTGGCTGTTCGCCACTTCCGCCATCTTTTGGAGGGCCGCCCGTTCACGGCGTTTGTGGACCACAAACCCCTGGTCTTCGCCATGGCCAAGGTTACGGAGCCGTGGTCGGCCCACCAGCAGCGCCACCTCTCCGCCGTGTCCGAATTTACGACGGACATCCGGCACGTCGTGGGCAAGGACAACGCTGTGGCCGATTGCCTCTCCTGGTCCGGCGCGAACGCCGTCCACCTGGGTGTCGACTTCGCCCGCATGGCGGCCGACCAGACCGCCGACCCCACGGTGCAAACCCTCCGGACAGCGGACACAGGCCTGCGGTTGGCCGACGTCCCCTTCGAGGACACAGGCACAGTTCTCCTGTGCGACGTCTCCCTGGGCCAACCTCGCCCCATCGTGCCCACTGGATGGCGGCGGCACATTTTTGAGGCCCTCCACGGCCTTTCCCACCCGGGCCGGAAAGCATCACAGAAGCTCGTTGCAGCGAAATTCGTCTGGGACGGGCTCCGTAAAGACGTCCACGACTGGGCCAATGCCTGTGTCGCCTGCCAGCGCGCGAAGGTCCACCGGCACACCCAGGCCCCGTTGGCACCATTCGACGTGCCCGCGCGGCGCTTCGACCACGTCAATGTGGACCTGGTGGGACCCCTTCCCTCCTCGCGGGGCTTCACCCACCTCCTCACAATGGTGGACAGGACCACCAGGTGGCCGGAGGCCGTCCCGCTGGCATCAACAACATCCGCCGACGTGGCGTAGGCCTTCATTGGCACCTGGATTGCCAGTTTCAGCGCCCCCTCGGACATCTCCTCTGATAGAGGCCCGCTATTCACCTCCGAGCTTTGGGGCGCGGTCGCCCAGGCCTTGGGGGTCAAGCTTCACCGCACCACGGCCTACCACCCCCAAGCCAACGGCTTGTGCGAGCGGTTCCACCGCTTGATGAAGGCCGCTCTCAGGACCAGCCTCCAGGATGACGGTTGGGCCGACAGGCTCCCGTGGGTCCTATTGGGCCTCCGAACGGCCCCTAAAGAGGACCTCCAGGCTTCCACCGCCGAGCTGATCTACGGCCAGCCACTGCGCGTGCCGGGCGAATTCATCCCTGACGCCACCGACCCCTGGTCCGCGGTTCGCCAACGCTCGGTCCTCCAGGAGGCCGCCAGGAGATTTGCCCCCGTGCCCACGTCCCACCATGGCTGCCCCCAACCCCACGTCCCCCCAGCACTTTGCACTGCGGAGTACGTTTTTATCCGGCATGACGCACACCGGGGACCGCTCCGGCCACCGTACGATGGACCTTTCCGGGTCCTGAAGAGGGACGACAAGTTGTTCACCATCGACATCGGCGGCAAAGCGGGCCGCATCTCTGTGGACCGCCTCAAGCCGGCCCATTGGGACCTCGAACAACCTCCACGGTTGGCCCTTCCTCCACGACGGGGCCGTCCCACGTTAACCAGGCCCCCCGCCCGACCATCCACCGCCCCGCCACTTACCACCCCCACACGAATCGCCAAGGGTCGTTTCGGCCGGTTCATCAAGACCCCTCAAACTGACTCTCCCGGTGCATGTTAATTCTGGGGGGGCGCATGTAGCGGTTACCGGTAGCATGACACAATTACCCTGCACCGGCCGATGACGCAACCGGCGAGCAGTCACGTGTCCGGACTCGCCCGGGCGTGTTGAGACTTGCCTTTACCGGGCGAACGCTTGCCTTGCATACCACGCCCCGTTGAGAGGCGTGGCTTATATATTTGCATACCACGCCCCACCTGAGAGGCGTGGCTTTTGTGTGTTGAGTTTCTGATATATGTTGCCGCCCGTTCGATGGGCTGATTCAGTGCTTTTGAGTTCGTTTGAGTGAGCTGGGAATAAATAGCTCAGAGAAACTTAATTCCTGGCGTCGTCCATTTTGTCTGATTTTATCGTGCGAGCACAGCTCCCACAGTCTGGTGATTGTTTTGTATTTATTTATGCGAATGTGTACTTGTATATAATTGTCATTAACTTAAAAAGGCTTCAGCACAATCGAGCGTTTTTTTTTTGTTTTTTTTTACTCCAAAAAAACGAACTTATTTTCTTTTTTTTTCTTGTTTTGCTTAAAACACTCCCAGGCACTCGCTGATGAACCTCTGCAAGTTTGATGAAGATCCATTCAGCCATCTCTGAATAAAACGCGGACACACAAAAACTGGACACACACACACACACAGACAACTCGCGTTTATATATTACTAGGGCATGCCCGTACGTGGGTGCCCGTTCCTTGCCAAAAAAAAAAAAAAACGCTACCCGTACGCTCTACCCCGCCCGTACGCCCGTACGCCCGTAAACAAAAAAAACAACGCTCTTCGCTTCCGCCCTTCGCTCTGACTGAATTGGGAGAAATAATGCGCATAAGAAATCGAGAAATTATTATTTTCTCCGGAAGAAATCGAATTACGAACCGTAATGGCGCACGCGCTCGGCTCGGCTCGCTCTCACATCGGCCACGCCTACGCAACAACGCGTTCTGTGATTGGCTGCCGGAAGTGCAGTCTTCACTGTCCGGAAGGTCGCAAATCGCAGTTACGATGAATCGCAAATTAGTTTTAATTAGTTTTAAAACATAGTTTGACGGCAACATAGTTTTCCAACGTGAAATAAATGAATACGCTCTCAAATGTGCCGTCCGAGGCAGAGTCTGTTCGCCACGTTCGGCACACGTGATAGCTCGCTGCTCTCTGATTGGTTGAATCGTTTTTTGGACATAGCTCGGTAACTACTTCTCCGATTAATATGAAACCTTGAAAAGGCACATCCTCGGGTCCCCAGCAATATACCTGGCAAGTTTCAAGTATATCGGACCCGTGGTTGTCGAGAAACAGCGGTCACAGACATACAGACATACAAACATACAAACATACAAACATACAAACATACAAACATACACACAGAGATTACTGGAATTATAGATAGATTATATATATAGATTGAACTTACCTGTGATGAGTTTCAGGTGCCTGCAATATAAAAATCACTCGTTCAACCAGTTTGAAAGGAGAAAAGGAGTCATTCTGCTGTTTTTTGTCACTGGATGTGAGCATGGAGAAAAGAAAGAAAACCAGAGAATTGTCTTAGGAGGTCAGACACAAGATTGTAGCCAAGCATGGATAATCTCAAGGCTACAAGTCCATCTCCAGAGACCTCGATGTTCTTGTGTCAACCGTACATTATGTTATCAGGAAGTTTAAGACCCATGGTACTGTAGCCAACCTCCCTGGACGTGACCGCAAGAGGAAAGCTTGATCAAAGATTGCAGTGAAGGATTGTTCGAATGGTTGAGAAAGCACCTCAATCAACTGCCAAATAGATTCAAGCTGACCTTCAGACACAAGGTACGATAGTTTCAACTCGCACCATCCGTCACCAACTCAATGAAAGGGGTTTTATGGTAGGAGACCGAGGAGGACCCCACTGCTGAGGGAGAGACATAAGAAAGCCCGACTGGAGTTTGCCAAAACCCACCTCAACAAGTCAAAATCCTTCTGGGAGAATGTCCTGTGGACAGATGAGACAAAATTAGAGCTTTTGGGCAGAGCACATCATCTCGATGTTTATAGAAAACAAAATGAAGCCTTCAAAGAAAAGAACACCCTCCCTACAGTCAAAGATGGGGGAGGTTCGGTGATGTTTTGGGGTTGCTGTACTGCCTCTGGCAGTGGGTCCCTTGAATGTGTGCATGGTTTCATGAAATCAGGAGATTACCAAGGCATTTTGGAGCGCAATGTTCAACCCAGTGTCAGAAAGCTGGGTCTCCGTCGAAGGTCATGGGTCTTCAGCAGGATGACCCCAAACACTTCAAAAAGCACCCAGGAATGGTTCAAAACAAAACACTGGACTGTTCTGAAGTGGCCAGCAATGAGTCCATATCTAAATCCCATTGCACACCTGTGGGGAGATCTGAAAACAGCAGTTGGGAGAAGGCACCCTTCAAATCTGGGAGAACTGGAGCAGTTTGTACAAGAAGAGTCGGTCAAACTGCCAGTAGACAAGCGTAGGAAGCTCATTCATGGCTATAGGAAGCGCTTGACTTCAGTTATTTTGTTCAAAGTGCTACCAAATATTAAGTCGAGTGTGTCAATAAATTTGTCAATGCCATTTCTTTTTATTTTCTGATTTAAAAGGATATATTTCTAGTTCTGGATCAAAAACAAAGCTTCTGTAATATTAACAGTGAAATAAAGAATTGTGGAGACCAAATATTTTGTCAATTTCAACTAATTTTTAGGGAAAATTGTGAGTTATTTGAAAAAAGTGTAAGGGTGCCAATATTTTTGGGCCACGACTGTATATATATATTTTATATACAGTGCCTTCTGTCTTATGGGCCATACCTTTCTTACCATTTGAGCTTTGCCATCAAATTTTCAACAAAGTTTTATTATGAGAATATGGAGAAGGCAAATTAATAATTTAGGGAAAAGGTCAAAGGTTAGCGTCACATAAAATGGTAGTTTCATCCGATTGACCTGAAATTTTAAGAATTTCCATATTGGGTCACTGAATTGGTTCACCAATCAAAAGCTACAAGGCAATTGTTTTGTTTTTTTTCGATCAAGAGGTCAACGATCAAGGTTGCATCAAATCTTCAATTTTTATCCGATTGACTTGAAATTTGAGCAGGGGTTGCATATTGGGTCACTGAAGCCGATTGCTTTTCAGGTGAAACAGTCAAGGTCGCCTAAGATCGCCAATTTATTTGTATTTGTACCTCCGTCCACCTTTGGTTTGGTATGTTTTCACCCCAGTCTGTTTGTCTGTTTGTTTGTTGGTCTCTGAGCAGGACATCTCAAAATGTTGTGAACGTATTCGGCCTAAATTTGGTGGTCACGTTGGGTGTGACAATGGCTAATTGATTAGATTTTGGTGAAGAGCTGGATCGGGATCCAGATATGATCGTTTTCAAAATGACTTTGATGAGTTGGGTGGGCAACAAAAAAAGAAGCCGATTAGATTTTGTTTCAGGTCCGGATTCAGATCTCCGGCTTATCAGTGGGATAAACTGTCCAGTAAACTGTCCAGCCTGGTGGAGGTATGCTCTCTACCGATCGAGAGCCCTTGTTGGCTCACCTGGAACGAAGTGCAGGGGAGCTCATGCGATGGCGCGTCGTCCGTCCGTCCGTCCGTCAACACTTGAAACTTCTTCTCCGAAACCGTTGAAGGGATTGTGACCAAGCTGGGCTCAAATTATATTTGTTGTGTTGTGACTAAAGCTTGTTCACTGCATTAAAAAAAACATCAGGGACCAAGGGGGTTTACCGGGGTCAAAGTGGATCCAGGTTTGACCCCCCAAATATGAATTTACTTTTTCCTCTGAAACGACACAAACGATTTCGATGAAACTTCACCACAACCTTCATCACCCATGATGTACCGAAGTTTGTTCACGGCATTAAAAAAAATCTGCCCTTTTGGGGGTGTACGGAGGGGTTGATCCCCATAATAGGTATTTGCTTTCTTCTCTGAAACTACACACACGATTTTGATGAAACTTCACGACAACATTCACCACCTGTGATGTACCAAAGTTTGTTCATGGCATTTAAAAAAATCTGCCCCTTTTGATGGGTTTCCGGGGGGTGGGGGGCTCAAAAGGAATCCAATAAAGGCCTCAAAATAGTGCTCAGGATTATAGAACAGCAACAAACAAAGGTAATTGAAAACCATTGTCTTTATATTTGTGATATAACTGTATTACATAATACATGATATTGCAAGTACTTTGAAGTTATATGTATGGGTTTATAAAGCAAGAAAGCAGCCTTGTTAGTATCAGATTGAACTATAAGTCCTATACACAGGATCTACCAGGTCTATACCGTTCAGGAATATGCTTTTACAGATCTTCATCACTGTCCTGAGTGTCATCTGGAAAGTCCTAAAGGTGAAGCAAGTGTTAGGATTAGAAGTCTAATGATCCCACCAATGGTTTTCTTGACCCAGAAAACATAGGATTAGCATATTTAAATAAGATTCTAGGTTGACTTGAAGCCGAGATAGCGCAAATGATGTATTTTATGGCGGCCATTTTGAAAATCCAAAATGGCGGCCATGCAGGTGTCTGTGCAAATGCCAACATTAATTTTTGGATTCCTCATGCTCTGAATATTCCAAAAATGTATAGTTTTGCTAATCTCCAAAAATTTTGAACGAAAAAACATAGTGAACCTGATCATATTCTTTGTGTTTTCACCACGGGCTTTGCATTTTCAGATGCATCCAATTTACATTTTATTAATTTTAATTATGTCGTGGCCTATTTCGTGATCTCATTCAGGATTTATCTCACTCAACATTTCCCACAGCAGGGTTCATACTATTACCGAGCTTCCCCATCAGGGTTACCATTTTGAGACTTTGTTCATTTTTAATAAATCAATGGAATATTTTCTGCAATAAACTTTTCAGCTTTTTCAAAGAGGATGTTTGGGTGGTGCTGCCTTTTTATACTTGCACTTTAAATGCCACCAAGCCCAAGTCCCCCGAGGGCAAAAAGTGAACCACAATATTGACAATGACAGGTGTCAAACGAGGACAAGGCACGTCACCGGGCCAGGCACATCAACTTTTCTCGGAAGTTCGTTAGTGAGCCAGTTGGGTTTTTATGAATTGAGAATCAGATTAATTTTTTTCAGAACTTTAGTGGGATCGGAGGGAGGATTGAATTGAGGGAATTTTAAAATAATAGCACCTTGATGGGAAATAACAACCTTAATTAATGTGTTGCTCTCGCTGTCATGGGTTCTGTTGTTGATGTTGTTGTTGTTGTTGTTGTTGTATAGCTCCGGACAGGTCTCTCGAACAAGCCCGATCCCAAAACGAATGTCATCAATCTGGGATCACGAGCCAGGGCCCAGGGTGGGATGATCCTGATGATAAACAAGAGAGGGGAAGAGGGGAGGAAGGTAAAGATTGGGGTATGAGTGTAAAGGAGAGAAAAATAAAGTAGGGTAGATGCGGGGAAGGGGAAGGGGAAGGGGAAGGGAAAAAGAGGGGGGGAGAGGGGGAAAAGAGGAGGAGAAAGGGGGAAAAGAGGGAAAGAGGGAAAAAAGAGGAAAAAGGAGGAAAAGGAGGAAAAAGAGAGGGGAAGGGGGAAAGAGGGGGGAAAGGGGGAAAAAGAGGGGGGAAGGGGAAAAAAGGGGGTAAGAGGGAAAAGGAGGGAAAAGGGGAAAAAGAGGGGGGAAGAGGAAAAAGGAAAATGGGAAAAAGAGGGGGGAAAGAGGGAAAAAGAGGCAAAAGGGGGAAAAAGAGGAAAAAGAGGGGGAAAGAGGAGAAAAAGAGGGGTAAGAGGGGAAGAAGAGGAGGAGGTTCTCCAGCTTTGTTGTCTCCATGATTGTTGTCACGTGATCTTGTCTCCTCTCCCTTCAAATGCATTTTAACCCAGAACTTGCGATATCGTCACCACTGAAGAGGAAGATGTAATGTTGCAACTTGTAATAATTATTAACCGTACTTGTAATTGCGCCGCCTGAAATATCGTCCAACCCGTCTCCCGTCACTCGCTCGTGGGCGGAGTCGTGTTTCCCATTGTCCTCATGCCGATTGGTCGCCACGAATCACGTGATTTAAGCGTGAGGAAGATACATAAACAGGTCGTTGTTCCGGGATTAATAATGTTTCGGAAACCAGTTAAGAGACGATTTCGTTTTAAGTCTGTAAACGATCGGAAGTGAAAAGTGACAATTTGTCCTGGAAAACAAAGAACTGGAAAACAATTCGGGGGGAATGAGTCACGTGGTGCGCGGCGCGCCGGGGAAGATGGTGGAAGCGGCGCGGTAGCCCCGCGCCTCTCCCTGTTCCCCGGCCCCCCGTTCTCCCCTTGCAAGTCTTGTTCCGATCTCGTGTCCTCCTCGCGTTCCGAGCTATGGACGGCAAGGCGAACCATCACGCCCGCACTTACGACACGGACGGCTTCGTGCGACGCGCTGCTTGCCTCTGCTTCAGGAACGCGAGCGAACAGGAGGTGCGGCCGTTGGGTGGGGGAGAGACCGTCTCGGTCGATTGTAAAGGGTTATTCCCACCCTGGACTCTCGTGCTTTGGTATTATTTATTTAAACCGGCACGAGGCGTTGCGTTACCTGAAGGAATCTGGCCCTGGGTGCGCAGCGTCCTGAACATACACCGCTTATGTGCTTTGCTGCTTTCTATTCGTAACGTGAGGCTCGTTTTGTTATATTTTTCCCATATTATACTCCTTCCTGGAAGCGATGGTCTCCCCTCACCTTCCAGTATGCCCTCGTTGTCCTGCGAAGGTGTACCGAGATGTTGTCGGACTATCTGGTTCCGAGACGGTCACCTACCGACGGCACCCATAGTGTGGGAAGCTGTTTATTCGGGAAATACAGATCTTGATCCACGTTCCTGAATTTTATAATGTGAAGCAGGTTTAATATGTTTAACTCGAGCACTAATGTCGACCTGGAGGTGAAACACGAGGCTCTTGGGGATACACACTCTGACTCCGAGGTATTCTTTGTGTTTGCACCAGAATATAATCGTCTGATCATGTTTCCGTTTATGACATTTATTTTAACTGATTATGCATGTGCTGTGTGTTCTGTTCACCTAAACCCGCGTAAACTCCCCAAATCCATACTTATTGGCCTCTTCTACTCCTTTGTTCCTATTTTCTACTGTTTGTTTGAATGCCTTCCTGACGCTGTTCCATTTCGCTCTTCCCTCCTGGAGCTTCATACAGGTAGTGGCGTTGTGCACTACCAACCATCTCGTGCCATCCCCATCCCTACCTATCTCGTGTCTTCCCCATCCCTACCTATCTCTTGCCATCCCCATCCCTACCTGTCTCGTGTCATCCCCATCCCTACCTGTCTCGTGCCATCCGCATCCCTACCTGTCTCGTGTCATCCCCATCCCTACCTGTCTCGTGTCATCCCCATCCCTACCTGTCTCGTGCCATCCGCATCCCTACCTGTCTCGTGTCATCCCCATCCCTACCTGCCTTGTGCCATCCGCATCCCTACCCGCCTTGTGCCATCCGCATCCCTACCTGTCTCGTGTCATCCCCATCACTACCTGTCTCGTGCCATCCCCATCCCTACCTGTCTCGTGTCATCCCCATCCCTACCTGTCTCGTGTCATCCCCATCCCTACCCCTTGTGCCATCCGCATCCCTACCTGTCTCGTGTCATTCCCATCACTACCTGTCTCGTGCCATCCCCATCCCTACCCGCCTTGTGCCATCCGCATCCCTACCTGTCTCGTGTCATTCCCATCACTACCTGTCTCGTGTCATCCCCATCCCTACCTGTCTCGTGTCATCCGCATCCCTACCTGTCTCCTGTCATCCCCATCCCTACCTGTCTCGTGCCATCCCCATCCCTACCTGTCTCGTGCCATCCCCATCCCTACCTGTCTCGTGCCATCCCCATCCCTACCTGTCTCGTGCCATCCCCATCCCTACCTGTCTCGTGCCATCCCCATCCCTACCTGTCTCGTGCCATCCCCATCCCTACCTGTCTCGTGCCATCCCCATCCCTACCTGTCTCCTGTCATCCCCATCCCTACCTGTCTCCTGTCATCCCCATCCGTACCCGTCTCCTGTCATCCCCATCCCTACCTGTCTCCTGTCATCCCCATCCGTACCCACCTTGTGCCATCCACATCCCTACCTGTCTCATGTCATCCGCATCCCTACTTGTCTCGTGCCATCCCCATCCCTACCTGTCTCGTGCCATCCCCATCCCTACCTGTCTCGTGCCATCCCCATCCCTACCTGTCTCGTGCCATCCCCATCCCTACCTGTCTCGTGCCATCCCCATCCCTACCTGTCTCGTGCCATCCCCATCCCTACCTGTCTCGTGCCATCCCCATCCCTACCTGTCTCGTGCCATCCCCATCCCTACCTGTCTCGTGCCATCCCCATCCCTACCTGTCTCGTGCCATCCCCATCCCTACCTGTCTCGTGCCATCCCCATCCCTACCTGTCTCGTGCCATCCCCATCCCTACCTGTCTCGTGCCATCCCCATCCCTACCTGTCTCGTGTCATCCCCATCCCTACCTGTCTCGTGTCATCCCCATCACTACCCGTCTCGTGTCGTCCCCATCCCTTCTCGTGTCGTCCCCATCCCTTCTCGTGTCGTCCCCATCCCCATCCCTACCCGTCTCGTGTCGTCCCCATCCCTACCCGTCTCGTGTCGTCCCCATCCCTACCCGTCTCGTGTCGTCCCCATCCCTACCCGTCTCGTGTCGTCCCCATCCCTACCCGTCTCGTGTCGTCCCCATCCCTACCCGTCTCGTGTCGTCCCCATCCCTACCCGTCTCGTGCCGTCCCCATCCCTACCCGTCTCGTGCCGTCCCCATCCCTACCCGTCTCGTGTCGTCCCCATCACTACCCGTCTCGTGTCGTCCCCATATCCCTACCCGTCTCGTGCCGTCCCCATCCCAACCCGTCTCGTGCCGTCCCCATCCCTACCCGTCTCGTGCCGTCCCCATCCCTACCCGTCTCGTGCCGTCCCCATCCCTGCCCGTCTCGTGCCGTCCCCATCCCTGCCCGTCTCGTGCCGTCCCCATCCCTGCCCGTCTCGTGCCGTCCCCATCCCTACCCGTCTCGTGCCGTCCCCATCCCTACCCGTCTCGTGCCGTCCCCATCCCTACCCGTCTCGTGTCGTCCCCATCCCTACCCGTCTCGTGTCGTCCCCGTCCCTACCCGTCTCGTGCCGTCCCCGTCCCTACCCGTCTCGTGCCGTCCCCATCACTACCCGTCTCGTGTCGTCCCCATCCCTACCCGTCTCGTGCCGTCCCCATCCCTACCCGTCTCGTGCCGTCCCCATCCCTACCCGTCTCGTGCCGTCCCCATCCCTACCCGTCTCGTGCCGTCCCCATCCCTACCCGTCTCGTGCCGTCCCCATCCCTACCCGTCTCGTGCCGTCCCCATCCCTACCCGTCTCGTGCCATCCCCATCCCTACCCGTCTCGTGCCATCCCCATCCCTACCCGTCTCGTGCCGTCCCCATCCCTACCCGTCTCGTGTCATCGCCATCCCTACCCGTCTCATGTCATCCCCATCGCTACCTATGATCTTTTACACCCTGTTAATCCTACCAAGCCCAACTCACCTGCAGATTGTTGTTTCTCTCACTCTCCCTGTTAATTCACTTTCTCTTTTTTGTGTTTCCGAGCATGCGTGTGTTTGGTTGTTTTCTCCATATGCGGGTTTCAGAAGGCGGAACAGAGTCTTTCCAGGTCTCGAAGTATCCATCCCCATTTCTGTAATGTCTCATGATCCGAGGACCAAGTTGTGAAGTTTTGTTGTTCTCAAAGTTTTGTTCCGAAGGCTTTTTTGAAGATCGTCACCGAGCCTCGGACAGCTTCCAACTGTAGTCCATTTGTAGTAATATTCCCAGGGATGGTTTCTAACATTCATGTTAGATTCTTCTTCATCATGCCCTTTGCTCCAATATTATATCAGTGGTCCAATTTCTGCGCTCTTCAGATTACAAGATATTTTCACTTCATTTTTGATGTCTTGGTATTTGGTCATTTTCTTGGTTCTGCATTGTTTAGACCAAAATCACCGAGTACTGAAACGTCTTTTATTTATTTATTTTTGTTCCTAAATCCTAAATCCGGTCGCAATGCTTTGCTTTCTATGGTCACACTTGATGGGATCATCAGGTCGTACGTGAGCATTGCTTCCTAATTTTCGACCTGGTTAAGCGCGTGTGAAGGTGTGCGTGACATTATTGCGGAGTTGGCTGAACCAAGGTAGTTTATTTGAAGGTATTTTTTATTCGCCCATATTATGTGTACCCTAACCTCCTTTGTGTGTGACTGATAAATCAGTGTTGCATCTCACCTGTTTGCTTTGGTGCACTTTCCCATACCCAATGGCTGAAAGGATTCGTTTTATTAATAAAATGTATTTGTTTTGTATATATTTTTGTCCATTGTCGGTGTGTGCAGTAATTTGTTTCTCTATCTGCTGGTTTTAGCTGTGCATCTTCATGAAACTGCCTCTGAAACACTTTCCACGCCGTGTGGTTTTCTGTGACTGATCCAGGCCACTTGTCATTTTTCTTCACATTAGTACATGTTCCTGTGCTGATACGAGTCAGGGAATACTTCAAAGTTCTCTCCAAACTTGAGCATCTGTTTTTTGAGTTTGTAATGGGGAGTGTCTGATTTGGAGCGGTGGACGAGACTCGTTTATTTTCCTTTTTACTCATTGTATCTGAACTCCTTTTTGGCCTTTTGATGGGTTTTCTTGACATTGGAATACAGTAAAATTGGAGTGAAATGCGTTTTCAAACTTTTTTTTTTCTTATACTTTTCTTATTGACATTATTTTGCGTCTTCTTCTTCTACTTGTATTTATTCTTATTATATTTCTTATTACCTCCATCACCGAAGGTGGGGGGGGGGGGGGGGGGGGTTATGTTTTTCACCCCTGTCTTTCGGTTTATCTGTTTGTCTGTGAACAAGATATCTCAAAAAGTTGTGGAAGGATTCAGACGAAATTTGGCAGAGATGTATCGTATGTGACGAGGACAAAATGATTAGATTTGGTGAAGATCCGGATTCTTATCCGGCTACTAGAATTTTTAAAGTGATTCTTCACCATTGGGAGATAGGGCCAAAACCGATACATAGCAGGATATCTCAAAAATTTGTGGATGGATTTTGACAAAACTTGGTGGACCGGTTGGGTGTTTGACAAGGACTAATCGATTCAATTTTGATGAAGATTTGAAAATGGATTCGCATACGAGAATTATTTAATTATTATTAAGACTTCTTCACCATTGAGAGACCGGTGAAAAGCGATATACAACATGATATTTAACAAAGTTATGGACGAGTTATGACTAAACTTGGTGGACGAGTTGGTTTGGTGAGAAGAACAAGCCGATTAGATTTTGGTTCGGGTCCGAATCCAGATGAATCCTATCAGTGGATACAAAACATAAACTGGTCAGCCTGGTGAAGCTATGCGCTCCACCGAGTGTTGTTCTGGTTGTTCTTGAAATTGTGATTATACTCCTTGTATGTACTTGTATTTCTTATTATGTTCTTTTTCACTTGTACTATTTACACTTATTCTGCACATGCTGCTTCTTCATCCTGTTGAGATTTTTAGGCCTACAGATTACCAAGCATTGCCGGCTTTTCTATCTTCTCATTCCTCATTTTATTTCCACTTTCCACTTTCTATTTTATTTATTTCCCCATTTTTTATGAACTTTTGTCCTTGACGACTTGAGCTCTACTTTTAAAGTCAATGCTCCTTGTAACTGACCACTAAAACTTTACAATTGCTTTTTAATTCACCACTAAACTTTTACATTTGTTTTCTTTTTCTTTCATCACCCATTTATCTAGAGTAATATTTTTTTAAATGTGGGAATCTTTTGGATGGCAAGGTGGAAAATTATTAACTGGAATATGTCCAGACTCGGTTAATATTTGGCATTGGTTTATTTTTTTATTTTTTTAACCGTACAGTAAGTATCCATATGGTCAAGCGGCTCTGCTTCAAGACCTTTCTGCAAGTACTTTTGGTTATTTCTTGACGAAGGATTAACACATTTTCATCAGTGCGTCTGTGGAGGAAAATGATTTGCTTGGAATATCAACAATTTTATTCCAAGCCACGTCTAAGGTTTGCCAGAGTCAAACATGAAATTGATCCTTTGATTTGCTGCACCTGGTGCTTGGCCACTTGCACGCACATCATTTCACGTGCTGTTGATGCACGAATGAGGAATTTAATAAGTTATTTCTTCTCTCTCCTCTGTACTTTGAAACACGGGACATCATCTTTGTAGTGTACGATTAATTTGGATTTTCCTTTCCCAGCATCCACTGTACATTGGACATACAAGTTTGAGACAGAATTATTAACTGAGGTTCTGGTGTGCGCGTTCGTTGGTTCGATTTATGATATTTTGGAAACCGGTGCTGACGTGTGTGCTTGCTGTTTATACTACTTTGCCAGTCTGAAGTCCCTTTTTGGGACATTGGTTTGTAAGGTGAATGACTCACGTTGAGTTGAACAGGGTGGAATTTAATGGAATGAGGTTTGTGATGGCTTTACTATACAGGTAGAAGCCCACAGTAAGATGTAATCACTTGTTCCGGTTTTTAAACAGTCATTACTTGTCCTGGATGTGACAATGACTTATTTTTCGCTTGACATGTTTTTACTCGATTGTCGTTGTTCTTCTGGCTGACATGCAGCGTGTGAATCAAATGTCATGTTTGGAGTTTTCAAGGTCTCGTCGGAATGCCAGGATACGGGTTGTCTTCATTGTAGTTTTCCAACCGTAAGTCTTCCCAAGTTGCCTGCATGCTTGATCTCTAGTTTTCCATGACAGTTTTTGTTTCTCATGCCAGCCTTGCTTGGTCACTAGTTTCTTATTTTTATGGAGTTGTTTTTAAGATGCTTCATTAAAAAAAAAAGGAGGATGAATCTTATTTTGCACTTTTCATCTTTGTTTGTTTTGGGTTTCATCTTTGCGTATGTACTGGAAAGGTTTGTAGTGGCAATCCCACGTCCTGCTTGACTCTTCCTCTTGATATGAATGATCGTTTTAAGGCCATTTTCCCCGCTGGAGCGGGGGTTAGCCTTGCGGGCCCCATGACAATCATGGTTCCCTGTTTGAGGCAATGTTTTTATGGCCGGATGCCCTTCCTGACGCCAACCCTTGGTCACACTCCTACGATGCACAGGGATACGGTGTACCTATTCTAAATCAGGGTGCACACCGGGATCATTCATCCCAGCAAGCTGGTACTCAATTTGCCGACCTCGGAAGGATGACAGGCCGAGTCAACCACCCTGGCGTTAATTCAGCGATCGACCGGATTCGAACCCAGGATCCTAGGATCCCAAGCCGGCACCCTAACCGCTAAGCCAACACCAGGCTACTCTTCCTCTTGATACAACAACACAACATGCATTTTAAGGCCATTTTCCCTGCTAGAGCGGGGATTAGCCTTGCGGTCCCCATGACAATCTTCTCCATTTTGCCCTATTTTCTGCATCTCTCCTTGTTAACCCCCTTGCCTGCATTTCTTCTTCCACCATCTTTAGCCAAGTCTTTCTCGGTCTTCCCCATCCTCTACTTCCTTCTCCATTAATTTCCATCACTCTTCTCAACCAGTCACTTTCATCCTTCCTCAACACATGACCAAACCATCTCAACCTGTTCCTCTTCACAGCATCAATCACAAGCAATATTCCCATCATCTTTCGCAATTCATCATTTGTCTTCCTCTCAACGATACTCTGCACATCCATCGAACCATTCGCATTTCCACCCTTTCCAGCCTTCGTTGCTGCTCTACGTTCATTACCCATGTCTCGCTCCCATAAATCATAACACTTCTCACACATGCACCATACACCTTTCCCTTCAGCTTCAGCGACACTCTCCTCCTCATCAGTACGCCACTCAGTTCCCGAAACTTCTTCCATGCACATCTCATTCGAGCAACCGTTGCCGAGTCTGATCCACTTTCTCCATTCAGCATGTCTCCGAGGTAGCAAAATGTTTTCACACCTTCCAGCTTCACGCCGTCTCCAAGATGCAACTCAACATTTCCTCCATCTGCAGCTCCCTCTGTGCACACCTTACATTTGAATGTAGCTGCCACACTGGTAAATGACCCTCTCAGACCACTACATTTTTGATGAACCCACTCAGCGCACGTTCCTCTTGATAACAGCAAGATAATAGGGGTAGGTATTACCTTCAGGTGTCGTACCAATCGGTACTGGATATGACTTTTGTCTCTCCAAACAAAATTGCATAACGTTTTAGTTTGACATTTATTATGTTGTAGTTCATGTGTGCGAGTTAGTCCATGAATAGATATGCTCTGCCCCATTATGACTTCTCTCCCATTTACCCTACCAAGCTTTACTGACCCCTCCCTCTCCTCCCCCCTCCCTCAACTCCCCCAATGAGATTTACTCCACCCCCCCTCCCCGACCCACACCACACTTTACTGACCTCCCCCCCCCCCCAACAGAGCTATACTAACACCCTCCACCCCCTCCATTGAGATTTACTGACACCCCTCCCTCCTCCCCCAACGAGCTTTAATGCCCCCCCCCCCCCAACGAGCTTTAATGCCCACCCCCCCCCCAACGAGCTTTAATGCCCACCCCCCCCCCCAACGAGCTTTAATGCCCACCCCCAACGAGCTTTAATAACCCCCCCCCCCAATGAGCTTTAATGCCCACCCCCACCCCCCAGCACACTTTATACTTGCCCTCCCCCCTCGGACTGAGCTTTACTGACCCACCCCTCCACCAGACTGCATAATCCCTTCCATCTCCCCGCACCAAATTTTACTAAAATGCCCCTCCCCAACCGAGCTTTATTGACCCGAGGGGCTGCTAGTTAGCCCTGCTGTAGGTTATTGATTGGTTTCTCAGTAATGCTGCCATGGGCTTTTGAGGGATGCCGCCATGGGCTTTTGAGGGGATGCCGCCCGATGGCTTTTGAGGGAATGCCGCCCGTGGGCTTTTGAGGGATGCCGCCCGTGGGCTTTTGAGGGGATGCCGCCCGTGGGCTTTTGAGGGGATGCCGCCCATGGGCTTTTGAGGGATGCCGCCCATGGGCTTTTGAGGGATGCCGCCCATGGGCTTTTGAGGGGATGCCGCCCATGGGCTTTTGAGGGGATGCCGCCCATGGACTTTTGAGGGGATGCCGCCCATGGGCTTTTGAGGGATGCTAGTTAACCCTAATCAGGCTGGAGGGGAGGGAGCGGATTCCCTTCCCCCTTCCCCCACTCTACGTTTTTCATCATATTTTCACATAAATATTTTTCTCGTGCTGAGCTTTCATGACTTTTTCTGCTCGACTCTTGCGCACGTTTTGATACTAATTTTTCAAAAATTGGATCTACAGTGGCTGCAGAATCCACCCCTCACCCCCTGGCTTTGAGGAGGTCCAAAATAACCCGTCCTGTTTAAGGTTAACCTGCTGTGGCATTCGAGAGGTTGTTATTTAATCCCGTTAGTAGGTTTTTGAGAGGTTGCTAGTTAACCCTGTATGCTTGGAACTGAGATCCATTTCCTCCCTTTCATCCATGATTCCTTCCTCATCCTGATTCCTTCACTTTAGATCCTTTGCCACCTTTGTTCCACTCTTCCCTGAGACTCAACACATCTATTAAAAATATAACATGACAAGTCGTAATGTTGTTCCATATGCAGCCTGTGACTGCTGGTTGCATCATTTTGCAGAAGTGTGGCTGTACCGCTAATGCAGTGCCCCTGTTACCAGTAAGCTGGTACACATATTGCTGACGTCAAAAGGATGACGGGTTGAATCGACCTAGCTGATGTTATTTAAACGCGGCTCAAGCTCAATGCCCTAATATCTTAAGCCAGCCGCCTTATCCGTTAAGCCAACCCCGGGATATAAATCATAATAAAGCATTTTCTACAAGTTATTAAAATTGTGACATGTTCTCAAATTGATTAAACATTGAAGAGTTGGTAAATTAGATCGTTTTTGAAGTCTCGTTCACTTTTGGTTTATAACTCTTGGTTCACAAGGAGCCATGTTGGCCCAGATTGAATGTTTGTGTTTTTCTAATTGGACATTTATTTGAGAATTTTTCCTCAAAATGTTCATTTTTTTTGGGGTTTTTTTTTTTTGTCTTGGCCTGTTCTAATCATTTGTGATGTGGAATCCCAGGTTCAAATCCTTGAAAGTGCTTTTGATTTGACTCTCGTCTAATATCCTTTTGATTCTCGTAAAAGTACACTGATATTGCCTTCTGCCCTTGTCTTGAATGTGACTGCATGTACAAGTTCTCCTGCAAGCCTTTCATCATTGTTGAAAAAATATATAAACAATGATTTTTGTAGGTAATTATAAAGTCAACATAATAGTTGTGGTTTTGTTATTAAATAATTGTTCAGTTTCATTTCAATACCCACTTTCTTCCTGAAGCTAACTGGCTGATCTTATTGCTTTCTGGCTGACAGGACTCGCCATTTTGGTTCCAAAGGGCAGGGGAAGGAACAGACGTTGGGGAAGGTTTTACTGTCCATAGCCTGGCATAGCCGAACTGAGCAGTCATTCAATAGCCAGTTCTGTATTGTCCCAAGACATGGCATCTTGAGTCTCTGCCATGTTTCTTGCATTCTCTGCTTGGCTGGGGAATGCCACCTTGACTTCTGTAACCAACCAGGCCTTGGCTGTGTAACTTTTTCCAAGCGATCAACATCAAGCAGTGTTTGCTCAACTTGTGTTTGAATTGGCGGTGGAGAATGATACGGTAATACAATACAATTACAAGAAAAACTAGGACAGGACTTGGTGGAGCACGTACATCCTGCGGGCTGAAGACTTTGTTTTGTATCCCACTGATAGGCCGTATCTGGATTCGGACCTGAATGTTCTTGTTCTTGTCACCTGACCAACTCGTCCACCAAGTTTTGTCGTAACTCATCCACAACTTTTTCATATCGTGCTATACATATGTTTGACCCCATCTCTCAATGGTGAAGAATCACTTGAAAAATTCTCAGATCCGGATTTGAGTCTTCACCAAAATCAAATCGATTCTTCCTTGTCACACACCGAACTGGTCCACCAAATTTCGGCCGAATCAGTCCATAACCTTTTGAGATGTCTTGCTTACGTCGACAAATGGGTGAAAATACAACCTCAGTCGATCTTTGGTAGCAGAGGTAATAACACTTTTAATAAGCTTGAAATTGAATTTGGTTCGCTCTTCCAACAACACACGTATTTTGAACTCTAATTCTGGGTTAAGGTATTTATGTTTGCCTGGTATCTGGAAAGTGAAGCAGGCAATGGGCCGATGCTGTCCGCACTCCTTGCCAGAAATAACGCTCATGTGAGAACGGTTATTTGGCAAGAGGGACCCCATTAATCACACTGCAACCTGTTTTTCCTTTAGGGTGGTCGCTTTTCCTGGATCTTTGAGGCATATGTGGTTGTTGTTTTTATGGGGGTTGCATATATATATATATATTTTGTGGTTTTCACTAACTTGTTTTATTTATTTATTTATTTTAGTGTGTATGTGTATATATATATATATATATTGTTACGGACACGGCTAAAGATGTTGCTTGACCGAGCGGAATGGCCGCCGTGTTCGCACAGTTTACCCGATTACCCCCAACTCACCCGATTCCACTCGAACGTTGGCCAAATCGCGCTACGCTAAATCAATGATGGAAAGGACACAACGACTGGGATAAATGAAACGACGCAAGGGGTACAGTTCTCAAGACCTCCGGAGGAGGATATAATTAGTGGTGGAGAAAAGGGGTAGATTACAAGGTAGAGTGAGGTAAAAGACACAGAAGAGATGGGCACTTAGTTACAGTCTTATCTTATCCCCGACAGACCACAGGCAAACGGAACAAGGCTGACTTACACAGGGATTGATGGCAGGGAAGGACAGGCAGTCGATAGCACAAGGTGCACCTTGGCTCAGGGACAGGATAAAGCACAGTCCAGTCCAGAGATGCGGGGAGGTGTCACAGCGCTCGGAGGTGGCGTCCTTCTCTCTCCAAGCTCAGCGCGCATCTGACGTCACCTCCCTCTTCCTGCGCATGCTCAGCGGGGAGTCACACGCCCTCGGCTGGTTGGCTCCGCCCCAGACGGGACCGGTCCGCCGCTTCTATTGGGTGCGGGGGTTACCGGGCTCCGCCCTTGACGAGGAGCTGACAGCGAGCCCCTACTTGGTAACCCCGTCGAGCACATGTTCAATGGCGGCTCTTTGGAAAGGCCTGGTGCCCTCCCAACACCCCCTACCAACCAAGCCGGAGTGAGGACGCGCACTCCCCGCGCCCGCCGCTGCTGTTGTTGTTGTTGTTGTTGTTGCTGAACCGTGAGGAAGAGCTGCGGGGAGGTATTGGGAGGTCCTAAACTTCCTAATGGTGCCATACAATCACATTCTGGTGCAACGAAGAGTCAGAATTAATGGAAACGAGTCCTTAACTGACATAGACTAAGAATAACTAGCAAGATGTCCTATAGTTGTCTACGTGAGATGCGGTGAACCTGGGTGCGACATTTAATGGGGGAAATAGGGGGAGGTCGGGTCTACAGAGTGTTGTTTACAGAAAATGGGACTAGGGAATGGGGGATTGGGGATAGTTGGGAAGTATTGAGGAAATAGGGGAATATTTACAAGCGGATATGGATGGATGCAAATCCCATATCCGCAACTATACACAAAGAATTAAGTTAAGCACCCCCCCCCCGTTTTTTTACAACCTCGCACATTACAAGTTTGTTGTTGTCAAAACAGTGTAATATACCCATGATATTGCTATATTTTCTGGAGAAGTGATATTATGGTCACATAAAAACATAACAATCATGCCGTTTTCATTATTTTATTCTGAATAATTTAAGGTGAAATTTTTTGGGAATTTTAGGCATATTTTCACCTCAATTTAAGTATGGAGCTATAGGTCCATCATGGACAGTGTGGATGACGTTTATGTTTTCTAACGTACAGTCATTGTTCTGAGAAGACCTCTAGCGATCTTTGCGTCAATAACGTGTGTAGGACCCACGTGATCGGATCACTACTCAACCCAACTCAACCCTACGAGTGCACTCATCTGCATTTCATCAATGGATAATTGCTAATGTCATACCAATCATTATTTGATCTCACATACCTTAGAATATATGCCAATGTATACATATGCACAAAGAATATATATTAGGGGGTGCTTACCTTAATTCGTTGTGTAGGGGTGCTTAACTTAATTCTTTGTGTATATATATATATATATATATATATATATATATATATATATATATATATATATATATATATTGTTACTGATCGCGGACAAGATGTTGTTTGCCGAGCGAGGGCTCCGCGACCGAACAGTTGTTCCCCGACTCACCCGATTCACCCAGAACTTTGGCCGTATCGCACCGCAGCTGCCCAATCTGGAAAACTCTAAAACGACCGAATGCAAAGAGGAAAAGGAATAAGACGAGAAGACGTACAGAAGAGTAATGGGATTTATTATTTACACAAGCAAAAAGAAAGCAGTCACGTTTATTTACAACACATAAGACGCAGGTGACACAGTGCAAATACTAGCTTATACAGACTTAATTAAATACCCAGGGACAAGACACACAGAACAAACTCACGTACACAAGAAGGGCTAAAGGCAGGAGGTGGATGGCTGGATGGAGAGGAAGGTCCAAGGGGGTCCTGCAGCGCGATCGGCGCGTTTAGCAGCCGCCGTTCCTTCGCGGCCCTGCTCAAAACCGCCGTCCAGGCCCCAAGCAGCTGTTGGGTGTTGTTGCTGCTGTGGCCGCCGCTTGCTTTGCCAGGACTCGTCTGACTCGTCTGGTCCAAACCCTCAACTCAACAACACTCTTGCACGTCTCCCTGTCCAACCACTCTTTCTCTCTTGGTCCAACCACTCTTTCTCTTTCTTGGTCCAACCACTCTTTCTCTCTCTTGGTCCACTCACTCCTCACCACCGACCCACCACGCTTCTTGCGCGCGCGCCTTTATAGCGCCTCCGGCGATCAAGCCGCCGGCATTCAGGACACGCCCATCGGTGTGCTCACCTCGGCCCTGGTTGGTCACGCGACCCTCTGGCTCCGCCCTTGATGACGATGGGCGGGCACGCCCCTCTTCCCCAACCCGAGCACATGTTCAATGGTGGTTTTGGAGGGGATGTAATTGGCAATCGAGGCTTGGCAATGACGAAAGGGGATGTGAAAGGAAATGGAGATTTTGGGGAGGGGAATGAAAGGAATCTATCTCTTTCACTTGGTGCAATGGAGTACTTCAATTAATGGGAGACACAGCCTTACCCTAAAACACAGAATAAGATATAACTATCGAACAGGGGTATTCTATTATTGGCTGACGTGTATGCTTGTGGACTAATTATGGGATGCCCTTTGACCTTTACACAGCTCCGGAGGCAGGGGGCGCAGAATAAACAATAATAATAATAAAGCACACAATCAAAAAAATAGTCCTCATATCCGCAACTATATATATATATATATATATATATATAGATATATATATATATATATATATATACAGTATATATATATATATATATATTTATATACATACACAGAGTGATCCAGAAACCCTGGGCACATTTTGAAGAATGATACCTGCAACAGACAAATACGTTTATTATTGTTCTTTGGTGCAAAACAAAACACAATTGCTCGTTAATCAGTCTAATATACATGAAACGGATCAGTTCAAATGTTCAAACTGCTTTCCTTCATTGTCTATGCACAGCTGCAGCCATGACGAAACACTGTGACATGCAGTTCTGCATGTTTCAGTCGTTAAGGCAGCAGTCTCAATACGGATGAATTGTTTCAAGTCACTGAGTCATAGGATTCCTCACATACACTTTGTGTTTGAGGAAACCCCAAAGTAAGAAATCACAGGGTGTTGTTAAATCACAAGACCGTGGTGGCCATTCAACCGGACCACGACGGCCAATCCATTTGTCTGTAAAGTTCAAATCAAGGGCCTGGCGTACACTGGCAGCATAATGAGCAGGCACACCATCATGCATGAACCACATTTGGTCATCATTGAGTGGAAATACATGCTGCTTCAACATTAGAAGGTAATTTGCAGCATTCACATTTCCTTTGAAAAATATTGGTCCAACAATGCCTCCAGAAGAAATGCCTGCCCAGACGGACACACTAGCTTGATACTGGACGTTGTGCTCAACAGTAAATCGTGGGTTGTCTACTGCCCATATTATGCTGTAATGACGATTCACAGACAAGATAAAGTAAACTTGGATTCATCTGATCACAAGATCCTGTTCTGCAAATCATTGTCCATATCCATTAACCCAAGCAATGTCTCACATGCCTCAATGTGCCTGTCAAAATCATCCTCAGATAGTTGGTGAATTAATCTGGGTATGTATGGTTTCGCATTAAGGTCTTTTAGTATTCTTCTAATCGATGATCGGTTTATGTTAGTGACGTTTGATAAACGACGAGTTGATAATGATGTGTTACTGTCGAGTGGTTGTTGAATGACTGTTCTGCTTTCCTCAGTTCAAACAGTATGAGGCCTACCTGGTGACTGTTTTGGAAGAATTCTGCCGGTTTCATCAAACTGCTTGTTTATTCTGCCGATGGTTCTTCCGTCAATTGCGTCGGCGCCACATTCTTTGACGTGTTGTCTGTGAACTTCAGCCGAATTTCCAGATGCAGAATGCAAGCATACAGCATGAATTTTCTGTCTCACGATATCCTCCGGCATATTATGGCGTCTAATTCACAATGAACTGAGCTAATGCAAAGACAAACGCGTGCAGCACAGTGAGCGAAGCTCACCCCGCGGGATCCATACCACCTGATGCACCTCACCCTGTTGCGTATCACATGATGCCTGTGCGTGTTGAAGTGGTCACATCCATTTACGAGTAATCATGTTTTGTTTTGCACCAAAGAACAATAATAAACTTAGTTTTGTTGCAGGTATCGTTCTTCAAAATGTGCCCAGGGTTTTTGGACCCACTGTGTGTGTTTGTATATGTATGTATGTATGTATGTATATATATATATATATATATATATATATATATATATATATATATATATATATATATATTTATACCTCCACCACTGTATGTGGAGGATGGAGGTTATATGGTTTCATGTCTGTGTCTGTTTGTGAGCAAGATCTCAAAGTATCTCAAAAAGTTATGGATGGATTATGACAAAACTATTTGGGTGAGTTGGTTTGGCAACGGAAACAAGCAGATTAGATTTTGACTCGGATCCGAATCCAGATCCGGCCTATCAATGGGATACAAAACGTAAACTGTTCAGCCTGCGGAGGAATTTGTTCTACTGAGTGCCGTCCATTTTCTTGTGAAATGTCTTGCTGGCTGTGTGACTGTGTAGTTGGTTCTTGCCGAGTAACTAAAACAAGCGAATAACAATGGTCCCGTGAGGACCGCGACAAGACAAGTGGATATGTATGGGAGGGCAGGAGGAAGTGTAGGAGGTGATGAGGCAGTGCCAGGCCTCGACATTAATTGTTTTTTTGTTTTTTTTCAGCCTGTCCACATTACAGGTCGGGTTTAGATTTTACCTATCCAGTCTCGTAGGCAAAATATCCTCTGCGTTTCTCCTAATTACTGTGGGTTTACACAAAAAAGAACTACATCCGAAGTTAGGATATGTCGAGTATATATTAAACTTCCAGTTGGTAAAATTGACTGGTTCTTGGGATTGGTGTATTTTTACCTCACCTGGAACATATTCCAGGGAGCTTATGCAATGGTGCGTCGTCAGTCAGTCAGTCAGTCCATCAGTCTGTAAACGCTTACAACTTCTTCTCCGACTGCTGCTGATGGGATTGTGACCAAACATGGCACAAATGACATTTGCTTTGTTACAACGCAAGTTTGTTCATGGCATGAAAAAAATCGGGCCCTAAGGTGGTCTATGGGGGTGGGGGTGGGGGTGGGGGGTGCGGATGTGTTGCCCTCCGAAATAGGTATTTGCTCTCTTCTCAGAAACTACACATGCAATTCCGATGAAACCTGACCACAACGTTCCGTTCATCACCCGAGATGTACCAACATTTGGCCAAGGAATTCGAAAAATCAGGGGGTAAGGGGAGGGGATGATGGAGTTGTCCTCCAAAATAGGTATTTTTTTGTTTGTTTGTTTCAAGTCTTATATGATTACGTTGGTATGATTGTACATGCTGCTCTATCTCCTAGAAACCACTGAAATTGGTTTAAAATACCGTGATACTGTTTAAATACCTTTAGTCGGTGTAGTAGACTGCTTTATTCTACCAGATGAGCCCAGGGGTATTGCCCCTATTTTCTGGATATGCAATGGTCTAGGCTCGTGGAAGAGCTTGTATTTAGGCTTTCACTTGTCCGATTGACAAAATTGCCTGTCCTGGACAGTTGAACAACAGTCTGTCGAGCCCTAAGTACATTTGAAAGACTGAAGTGAGGAGGGGGATGCAATTCCACAATTGGGAAAGTAAGAGGAGGAGGAATGAATCCAGGTGGTCAACCAGCCTTAACTTTGTAAGGGTGAGCAGGTGAGGGTTTATGGAGGAACATGTTGGAGAGAGCAGGAGCAACAAGGCCAGATATATACTTGTTCAAAATAGCCCACCAACTTGCTAACGTTGGGAGAATCCTTGGGAATCTACCTCAAGAGGAGCAATGTGGGGAAGCAGGAGTACCAGCCCAGAGTGGGGAGCTGAACTCCATGGAGCTCTGTATAAAAGGGTTTTTCACAATCTGCAATCCTTTTCCTGCAGGATGCACAAGATCTGCCAGCAGCCCTCTGGTGAAACTGCTAAAATCAAGACTCTCTGCTCACCTTCCCTCCTTCATTCCTCTTTTCTCCTGCCGCTGTAACAAACTCCCTCACTATCTTCAATCCCACTCCTCCCTCCAGGTCTTTAAAACAGCTGTTCACCACCATCTCTTCTCTTTCCCCATCCAAAACCTTGATCTTTTCTACCCCCGTTAAAACACCCCAAATCCAACTTTTTCAAATTCCGTTTTTCTTTCCTGAAACTCCTAGTAGTGTCCTTTTGTGTTATACCATTTTCCTTAATTATGGGTTGGTAAACATTGTTTTCTCAAGGCATTGGTAAATTTGTGTACAAAGGTTCAATTAAAGTCCAATATACGTTCAATTAAAGTCCAATATACTGTATCCATAAGTGCTGTGGATTTGTAAACATCTCTATTACATGTATTCACAGTCGCCAAAATCATTTTCTGGTCATCAATCTTTAAAAATTAACCCCGTCTGGCTTTTGTAGCCAAGTGGGGAAAATGGGCTTTTCTGCTATCACTATATCATGGAGGGAAAGTATTTTTGTGGCTTTTGGTTTCTGAGTCCGTTACGAGAGGGAGCTGCGGTTCTCCCCGGACTACCGGGCAAGAGGCCACCGGGCACAGATAACTCCATGCCCCAGCAGGTTGCTAATCAACCGCGAATGCCATTTAGTCGACTAGGTTCCCCAGGGTCCTCCGTCCGATTACGATTTTCCAACCAGGGGCCGCGCCCTCAATGTGCACCAATCTTTATCTTAGTTTGTATTCAGATGCAGCCAATGACAACTGTCATTGCACACCAGACATGGATTGGAGCCAATTAGTGGGAACTGATTAGAAGACCAAAAGTGGGGGATTATTTACAAAAAGGGGCTGAGGACATTTACATGTACATTTAAAGCAATTATTTTCTGATATGCAAACAGGGAAGGACATGAGACATGCAATTAGGGAGGATTTGTGCAAGTGCAGCAATATACAAAGCAAAAAGACACAATGAAGAGCTAACCCAGTTAAATATCCCCTTATTACAATCTTAATAAATAACGTGATGTTTGTGCCAATCAATTATATCGTCAGAATTTGAGAGAAAGAGTTTGAGGTTGTTCCACCCTCTTCCTCACTGCGCGAGGACCGTCGTGTCCCTCACTTCCCCCACGCCATGGATTTGGAGAAATGGGGGGGAAAAAACGTTGTTTAGCTCCTTTAGTTAGGGTCTGTCTAATTGCTGCTCCCGTCTCTCGCCTTGATCTGACACCCCCTGTAGCTCGACCACTTTCTGTCCAGAACTCCGCTCTCCGCCAGCTTGTGACTCGTTCAGACCCAGATTCCAGACCCCTTGTTTTACCCAGACTAGACAGATGGCCTAATCGTTCGATAACCACTGCCTTGCAGGTGTCTGAGAAGGTCAGGGGGCTCGGCCGAGGTTGAGGGTCTTGCCCTGCCTCTTTTAGGCATCGGGGCTGGGGGCGATGTTCATGCGCCGCCCTTTTTAGTCTGATTGCAGCACGCTCATTGGCCCAGCTGGGCTTCTTGCTGACGTCATTTGCACCGCCGGTTTGGTGTGCGCACTGCATCCTCATTGACTCTCCAGCCTTGCCACGGGCCAGAGCTCTGCACTTAACATGGGCCGGATGGTTTTTTTTGGTTGTGCATTCAGGGCACAAACGTAAGCTTGGAACCCAAATGGTAGGGCAGGCAAGCGGAGAGTCGGGATTATCCATCAGAAGTTATGGGGAGAATCGTGCACTGTTGTGGTTTCTGCTTGCGAGGTTTTGAAGTGGGAGGTACGGATGTTGTCAGGCTCACTACCGCCATCGCACCACGTGGCCGTTGTCGACAGTTCTGAAGGTTGTCGTGGTTGTGTGGTGATGGTCTGAATCTGTTGGATGGTGTTAGTAATCGGAGTTGAGCGTGGTGGTTGGAAGTGCAAGGTGGATTGCTGTTTATTCTTGTGCAGGAAGGTCGTTGTGGTATGGTGGTGCAGAGATGGTTGGGAGGTGAAAGCAGTTAGTGGTGATTGATGCGATTTCCTACAGTTGTGCTGACCATTGGAAATTTGCGTGCCGTTTGAAACCCGTTCTGGCATGAAATGCAAATGAACTGCCCTTCTTGGTTGGTTTGACAACTGAGCATCCCTAGGTAATTTTGTTCAAGAAAAGTAAAAAGGGGGGAAATCCCTAGCTAATCCCACACAACACATGTTCACCCTTGAAACCCACTCGCTACACAGCAGGGAGGACTATCTGAACGTTTACTAAAGAAATAGCTAACTCGGGACTCGATGTTGGTTGCCGTTGCTTCGGAGAGTGCTGCTTCCCAGAACCGCAACAGTATGTTGCATGTATGTTGTACTTTTCATCTACTCCTCTGAGAGGATTTGACCAAGGAAGCTGAAACTTTCAAGGATTAATGACAGCACCCTGAGGTTGTGCATATGCAAGTTTCGTTGGATTCCATCAAGTTTTGAAAAAGAAGCAATTCTGCCTATATTGTTATTTTCTTCCGCTGGGGGGAGGGTGGGTGAAATTGGAATCGTCAGAGCTATATATCCACAATGTATTATATATGCACACTAGCTGAAGTACCTGGGAAGGGATGGGGGGGGGGGGGGCGTGGTGAGGAGGTGGTAAAGGATGAGGGGAGGGGAAGGATGAAATTTACCCATGCAAAGAGTCGTTTAACCTCAGCGTTGCTCAGGTGAAAAAGGGAATTGTAATACCCTCTGCCACTACCACTGGGTGGCGCTACACTGTACACATTTACATAGAGAATTTTCACTCCCCCTACCCATTCCCCCCTCTCCCCACACCTCGAGTGAGGCCAGAGCCACATCGCCTATGTTACCCCCCCCCCCCTCCCCACCCCTATACACACACACACACACACACACACTTGTATTTGAATATATATATACTAGCCGAAACCCGTGGAACATCCACGGAAGGGAGGATGTGGTGTATGGATAGAGTGTACCATTATGGATGGCATAGGGGATTTGCTTGTCCGAGTAAGAGTTAGGAAGAAAGATGAGAATGAAGAGTGCATATATGAACAACGATCGCCGACACCGGCACAAATGCATGCTCTGGATTGTCCACTCAGTGGACGGCTTGCTTTCGCCTTCGCCTGTCCAATCAGCGGACGGCTTGCTTCGCCTTCGCCCAGCAGACGCCAATACGATGGCGTCGTAAGATGGCGTCGTATCGGTAGTTAATCGGATGCTTTTGGGCCCCAACGTCGGCTAATTCAGATTTTTCGAGTATGGCTGTATGTGATAAACAAAGAGCGCGGTTCGTAGATCGTAAATCCATCAGTGCCATGGGCATCGGGTCACTGGGTGCGGCATAAAAGGGATAACAAAGTCGAGTCCTTGCGCTTTTATTATATACCAGCCGAAACCCGTGGAACATCCACGGAAGGGAGGATGTGGTGTATGGATAGTGTACCATTATGGATGGCATAGGGGAGCGCTCATGGGATCTTCTTCTTCCGTTAAGCTCCAATTTTTTCTCTAAGTAAAGTCCAATCAGTCCTCTCTGCTCGAAGTGCTCAGGCCATGCCTTCCCGCTCTCATACTTTTATTGCCGTTCGGTGTAGAAAGGGATTGACATATCGTTCGTCTGTTTCAGCTCGTTATCTTTAAGCTTCCTTACGTCTCGCCACCTGCTACACCTCTCTGAGTTACGAGGATTTATGCAACGCACCCCGAGTATCGCAACATCACTCCATTTAACTTTATTAAAATGACGATAAAGACGTTTCCTTATATATCCTAATTTAAAATGTTCAAGGGAATAAAAAGACCATTTGGTTCACACCACCCATGTTCACACCACTCGACTGTCCAATCAGCGGACGGCTCGCTTCGCCTTCGCCCAGCAGACGCCAATACGATGGCGTCGTATCGGCAGTTAATCGGATGCTTTTGGGCCCCAACGTCGGCTAATTCAGATTTTTCGAGTGTGTCAGTTCGTGATAAACAAAGAGCGCGGTTCGTAGATCGTAAATTCATTAGTGCCGTGGGCATCGGGTCACTGGGTGCGGCGTAAAAGGGATAAAAAAGTCAAGTCCTTACAGTATTATAATATATATATATATATATATATATATATATATACTGTTACGTGCTCCTCCCCGAACCCCTGGTCACGGTGTACCTCCGAGCCTCGAGAGGAGTCACGGCAGAAAAATGTGTTATTCTGAATGTCAAAGATCAATGGAGAAGCCACACCAATGGTTACTCACAAACAAATATTGTATCAAGATCACACAAGAATAACAGTACAACAATAATAGTAATCAAAAGTACAATCAATATGTCCTAAGATGGTACCATCAGTTTCGTAATGTATAACTCACTGTGCTCCAAGTGAGTGAACCAAGAACATTCCCAATGTCTCTTATTCCCGGCTTCAAGCCAAAGTTGATCCGCTCTAGCGATTGTCAGAACGATGTCCAATCGAGACCAGAATCCCGTTAGGTTGGCAGTTACAGTCCTGCTGCCAAAGCTGTGCAAAGGCGCCCTCCAGGCGACTGGGAAATCCAAAGGCACCCTCCAGGCGACTGGGAAATCCAAAGGCGCCCTCCAGGCGACTGGGAAATCCAAAGGCGCCCTCCAGGCGACTGGGAAATCCAAAGGCGCCCTCCAGGCGACTGGGAAATCACACCCTCGGGTATGGACGTTCCGCGGCTCACAGTCAGCGAACCTCCGATTTACCTTCAAAATCCGCGTTGCACACACACACCAGATACGTCTGAAGGTGGTGAAAACGGCTGACGTGAAGCAAAGAAAAACCTTGCGCGATGCGCCAAAGCTGAAGCGAAGCAAAGAAACCTTGCCTGACGCACAAAGCGCGTGAGTCAAAATGGCCGACGGCCCGGTCTCGTGGCGTAATCGCATGACGATGATGACGATTATTCTCTTCAGAATCCACCGCAAAACCTGACACGCAGGTTGATCTGTCACAGCGATAACAACTCTGTCGCAGGAATCCCTTTCCTGGGAAACCGAAAGTTCACTCGTGACTCTTGCTCACCAACGTTCGCTCCAGAACTCGACGCAGCTCGGCGTTCTTGTCGAACTCCACTCGCTCCGCCTACTTTTTTCTTCTTCCTCTTCGTCATCCGGATTCCCGATCCGGTTTCCGATTTCTTTTAACGCTAACTTTTTCACCTTTTGAAAACAGTTCATAAACAATAAACCTTTTGAAAACAATAATAGTACATGGAATCAGAAATGTTTACAGTGGATGAAAACCACCACAACGGAAGTGACAAATCCGTAGCAATACATACATATTGAGGGAGACAGATTTTTGCCTTTTATAGGTATAGACAAGCAGTACATGCTTTTGCTTCATATCCATAACCCGGCTCATTTCTACTTTTGGGAGCCATCGATGCAGTGGTTTGTTGCATATGCACCTCCCAAAATAAAGGGATGCGTCAGAAGAACGTGTTGCACGCTTGGAACAAGATCGCCCAAAGGGCGGGTACTCTGCTAGTACAAATAATGCTTGATAATGCAACTATATGAAGTGACACTTTGAACCAACAACCCCTTCACAACTTGTGAGATTAGATTAGCCATAAAGTTGGCTAACAGTTTTGCAATGTCCTCCCACCCACTTTCCATCCACCCAAGCACTCTTGGTGCAAACCCTGACCCAGTCCCTTCTCCTGCCCACTTTCCCCTCCACTCAAGGTCCTCCTTGTGAGCACTAAGCGTTGTCCTGACAAGTGGATCGTTCCTGGAGGAGGCTTGGAGCCAACGGAGGAGCCTGGGGTGGCAGCAGTCAGGGAGGTGTTGGAGGAGGTAAGTGCTGATTTTGTTTTTGTTCCTCATTGTATGTAAAAAGTTGAGGTGTTTTTTGGGAACGGAAATTGCTGCATTTTTGCAGTATTACAAAGTTGTGCATCCAGAGCCTCCAGAGCTTATTCATCCAGCCATCGAATATTAGTGTGCAGTCTCCGAAATATTTTCGGATGGGAGAATTTGTCAGGAGTTGTAGGTGTGAAGAGACCGTTTTGGTTCTTTTCCAGTTGTACTTTGATTGTTTTGTATTGTTCATTAATGAGTTCTAAACTATTTCAACCGCAAAGTTGTACGTTGGTGCTCACCGTAACTGCAAATTTGATATCTTTGTGCTCACATTTCCAGTGTGGAACAGCTTTTGGCCTTAATCCTTTAATATAATCAATATTGAACTTTGTTCAAATTTTGGGAATGTTGTCTTTTAGTGAATCATCATTGAATTCTTATAATTAAGGAACAAGTTTTATCACCAAAATGCTAAGGTTTTCTGTGGATATTAAATGTCGGCCAACCATCTTGTTTTATCGTGACCTCAGTATCACAGTAATGAACTAGAACGGCACTCAGTAGAGAGCATAGCTCTTGTTGTCTCACTTTTGTTTTTCAACACTTGTTTTTTGCACAATAGGTGTTAATTATCTACTGCACTCTCTTTTGAAATACTCTAGATCAGTGGTTCCAAACCTTTTTTCTGTCGTTTCCCCCTTCAACCACTTCAACCGTCCGGATTTCCCCCCCCACCCCTCCCCCCCTTACATTTATATATATATATATATATATATATATATATATATATATATATATATATATATATATACATATACATATACACGTATATATATATATGAACAAGGAAAAAAAGTAGCCAAAACACAAAATTTATTCACTAAATAACATAATAAATAACATAAAAATATAGCAACACACACACACCCACACACTCCTGCACATACATACAAACCTACACACACATATACATTTTATTTTAAAAAATTATTGTATATAAATTTTTATTTACCGACGATGTTATAAATGTTTGTTAAGTAAAAAGTCGAAGAACAAAAGAATTAAAGATTTGAGATTTATTCACTAAAGCACAATATTACACGAATGTTAATATTGTATTTCCCTTTGAATAAGTTTCCCTCCTGGAATCCTAAAATTTTCCCCCCAGGTTGGGAAATGCTGCTCTAGATATAATTAAATTAAAATAAAAAGTTTTAAAGGCTGCAGAAAGTAAAACCCAAACAATCCAAAAACCCAAACAAGGTTACCGTCGATGCATTTGAGATGTGTGGTCTTTTGCACCACCTTATTTGACACATAAAAACAGCAAGTTTCCCATTTGAAATGATTTTCAAATATTTTTTGACTGGCAGAGACAGACAGGCTGAAGCCATTGCTTTACTCTGCTGTGCGCAAGGTAACGAGACGGCATCCACATTTTCCAACTTCATACACATTTTCCAACTTCATACACATTTTCCAACTTCAGAGCCAAAGTACTGCTAAATTGCGGGCTTTTGTAAGTGATTCATGTTATACGGTGTTCAAAATATAATACATTGAAATTAAGTAGTTCCTCATTCATCGACAGAGACAGATTGAAGCAATTGCTGAACGCCGCTTTACGCATATATACATGCTGAGTAATTGATGCATACAGTATACTGAATTGAGGTTTGTGGCAATGGGACAGAGGGTAATGGATTGACAGTGGGAACATGGGATGAACAAACAAACTGAAAAGAAGTTGGGGTGGGTGGTGGTGGGGGAGTTGGCGTCTGGTACAATGACGGGTTGGTTTAACTGGAATAAAAAAAAAATCACAAATGTGGGTGTAGAATTGTATGAGACTGTGGTGAGCTGCCATTTTGAAATGTGAAAGGGAAATTCTTTGTTGGTAATGAACTTGGCAATTGTACAGCTTGCCAAACTTTGTAAGGCCACTGTTCATTTGGTTTCATGAAACTCTTCGAAGGGGAAAAAGTGTACCTGACCATTTCTAAAAAGATATATCTTGCAAGTGCCACTTTAGCCATGTTTTATTTGGTGGTGTTGGTGGGGTGTGGTAGAGAGGTGGTGGAGTAAGGACAGCTTAAGGTGGGTGAGCGAAGAATTACAATAATGGATGATGGGGAAAAAAAATCTGCTATTTAATCACGCTGAAGAGAGGATTGGACTAACACAGGAAAACATTTCAACAGTGAAGTGAAGTGTGGTGGGAGGAGGGAGGAGTCGTGTTTAGTTGCTTGGATTTTGGTAGCTTAACACGTGGGTAACTGCAACAAAGTGGCAGAACAATCCATTATTGTGCTATCACTCGGATGGACATTAAACCGAGTTTCCTCTCCGCCAGCATTAATTAGTGGACTTTTTAAAAGTCCTTGGGGCCTTCACAAAGAATAGGTGAGCTTTTGCCAGCACCCTGACACAATTCCAAATTCGTGCTTAACCTAAAGGGAGCTCTGCATCAGTGGTATCACCATGCTCCTTTAAGAACTGGTGCAAACCCACAGCCACATGGTGCATATTTCTGGAACTTCTGTGAAAAGTAACCATGACGACCAGATTGATGCTGATTTTGAATCTGAGGAAAAAGAAAAAGTACACCTTCCTTCCACTTTCCCCTCTACGTAGTTTGGATCAAAAATAACATCATCTTCATAATAATAAAAATCATCATCATGATGATCATCGTTTATGGCTGTTTCCATGCTTGCATGTGTAAGCCATAGAAAGAAAAAGAAAATCAGAAGTAGAAAAAGCCACAAGTCCAACAGGGTGTGTCCCGAGCGAGAAAGGCAGGCAGGGACTCTGGTCATGCAGGTCCAGAGGAACTCGGCACCATTCTGTGGGAGGAATGGAAGGGAATGATGGTGGGATGTTTAGGCTCTGCCTCCATTAGTCAGGTTCACTATGTCAATAAATTCTATTTCGTTCAAAATCATGGTAGATTAGCAAACCTATACATTTTTGGAAAGGTTATAGCATAAGGAAAGTAAAAATCAATGTTTACATTTGGAGAGATACCTGTATGGCGGCCATTTTGGATTTTCAAAATGGCCACTGTAAAATACATATTTTGTTCTATTTCTGCCTCTAATTACCCTAAAAACTTTTTAAAATATACTAAACCTATATTTTCAGGGACAAGGAATCCAATGAAAGTATCAAATTAGTGCTATGGGGAATGGTAAGACACGAATCAAAGGTTTTGAATTGCAAAATACTGTCTTTATATTCGCGATAAGTTGCATAATCAAATACATGTTATCATTTTGTACAGGCAGTTAATAACAGCAAAATGTGTCACAATAATTCATATCACCAAACATACACAGGCAGTCAGCAAAATCATATATACACATGCAGTCAGTATAACTTCACATCTACACAGGCAGTCAATGACAAAATATACACAGGCAGTCAATGGCATCAAACATACACGATTACAGAATATGCCATTTAGAATTCGTCATCACTGTCCTGTGTGTCGTATCCGACAATATAGTCCGCATCGTTTTCACAATCCGTTCCACACAAGCAAAGGTCGGTCAAATTGATTGGCAAATCGAATTGGTCGAATGGTCGAATGGTCGATCGAAGCGATTGGTCGAATGGTCGAATTGGTCGAATGGAATTGGTCGAATTGGTCGAATCTAATTGGTTGGAATTGGCAAATGTAAACATTGATTTTCAGATTTTCCATGTAATAACGTTTCCAAAAATGTATAGGTTTGCTAATCTACCATGATTTTGAACGAAAAAACATAGTGAACCTGACTACATGCTCGAGCTCCTTCACTCAACACGTCGTTCTTCACTGAATCCTAAACTTGATGGACACAGACTTCTGGCCGCTCGTTTTTTAATCCGTCACCTCTCACGCAGCCCCTTGATGTCAATTTCCCCTGCCGGCTCCATGCTCATTGACAGTTTAGGTGCCACTCAAGGCTAAACCCTGCCCCTGAGTTTCTCTCGCCCATCTCAAACCCCTGGTATTGCGCCTTGGTCGGCCTGCATGCTGCTATTCCTCAACAGGACATTTAGGACAAACTACAGGGGATAAAACATTAAAAGGGATTTAAGGAAGAAGCGGTTGGAGACAAACGTAAGGAGAGGGGACGACAGGCTTTCTATACAAATATTACCGCATATTCTATTACAATTTATTTATTTATTTATTTATTCTATTACATTCCTCTCTTTTTTATTTATTTATTTATTTATTATTATTCTATTACAGTTAATTTACCTCACTCTTGCACTAAACATACGGAATAGCTATTTTTAAGCGATACATTCTTAACCCCCATCTATAAACCATCCCCGCAAAAATTATTCTTCCTAAAAATCCTTTTAAATGAGGTGAGGCTGATTTGTCCTGAGCTGCTGCTCTACTTTGTCCATAAAACTCATCTATCACCAGCCATTTCTCTCCACCCGCAATGCACCTCCACCTTTTTGACATCCCTCTTCATACAGGTCTACCATCTCAACTGTGGTCTATCCCTTTTTCACCTGCCTCATTCTTTCAACACATCTGCTGTCTTTGGAAGTTTATCTTCCTCCTTCTGCACCAGGTGCCCTATCCATTTCAGAATGTTCTTTACCAATCTTCCTGTCAAGCTCGTCTGCACCCTAATTTCTTCCCTCAGTCCATCCTCCCTCCTTCTATCCAACCTCTTTACTCCCACAATCCTCCTGACCCCGTTGTTTTCACACACCTACAACCTCGGTTGTTGCTGCTCTCAGTGCCAGCATCTCTGGACCATAGAGGTCTGCTGGCATTGCACACGACCTCAGGGCTTTCACTTTCTTCCATGCAACACTCCTGCATCTGTTTGTCCTCTTTCATCCTTGATCTTCTCTATCCTTTTCCAAACTTCCTCCTCGTCACAGACAGATTACCTTTACTACTTCCTCCCGAGATGCCACTGCTCTCCTCCTGCACTCTTCCCTTCTCTTCTCCTCCCCTCTTCCTCTTCCCCCCCCCACCCCCCCCCCCCCCATCTTCTCCTCTCATCTTCTCCTCTCATCTTCCCCTCTCATCTTCCCCTCATCTTCCCCTCTCATCTTCCCCTCCTCTTTCTCTTCTCTTCCCCTCTCCTCTCTGCTCTCCTCTCCTCTTTCTCCTTTCCTCTTTCTCTTTCATTGAGGAGGGGTTGGGGGGGGGGGGGGGGGGGGAAGGAGGAGGAAGAGTTCAAATTGGCGAGAATTAAAACCTTCAGCTTTTCCTTGAATTGATCTTAAAGCATTTTTATTATTCTGTGATCTAGGTGTGGCACCCAGGGGAGTCCAGGGCTCCTGGTAGTTTGTTTACAGACTACACCACTCTCCCAATATGGGGTGGGAGACCCTAAATAAGTAATTTGAAGGCAATTCCCCAAAGGTAAGTGTTCAATTAACTGAACAGAGATTTCAAATTAATGGAATTTATTTGAAAGTTTGGTAGGAGAGCACAATACAACACTTTATTAAACTTGAGAATATCCCCAAAGACAAATAGCAGCGAAGTAATAAAACCTATCAAAAGAACAGCAGCTGACAGCACTGAACAAATATCTGTAAAGAAAACAAAATTACCTTTCTCATACTTAAAAGCATCCCCAAAAGGGTTTAACTTAACCCAACTACCCACCAATATAAATATACAAATCAACTATACACAAAACGCTAATTGTTTACACGACATAAAACAAAATCACATACCCTCTTCACAAGAGATCAGGGGTTACCCAGAACACGGTGAAACACTCCACTGTACCTCTGCCGAGACAGTGAACACAATGCGGTTACCATTTAACAACAGCGTCCGTATTCCATTTATACATAAAAAGAACAAAATGGCGTCACATACTCGATGCAAGCCTGCCTTCGTCTGCCGGTTAAATGCACACACCCACTGGACAGCCAGGAATTCACTCGAGAGTACCAAAACTCGGAAATACACTTCTTGAGCAGACGCACCCAAGCACAGCACCCTAGCTAGGACAACCAGGAAGTACTATCGCAGAGGACCCGAGCAATAGTAGTCTCCCGATATGCCTGCACAGGTAGCTTATAAAGCCGAAAGGGGCGGAACCAATATAATTTTCTCTGACGGCGACTAATGATTGGTCCCACAGGCTACATAGGTATTTTGGATTTTGGTCAAGTTGCTGTGTGAGATCTTCCCATTTGAAAGTTAATTTGGGATTATGTATGAATTTATAATTTTATCTTGACCTGGCTATTCATTGAAATGGATAATCAGTCTAACTTTGGATTGTTCTTCAAGCAGTGCCCCCTGCTGGCAGTACATCAGAACTAAACCATCGATTTTGTGGGAGAACAAAAACCAGCTTAAGAGACCTCAACAAACATACTAACACTGAACGAACATTATTGCCACCTTTAGTTTATGGGAATGGTTGAAGACTGTTATGCTAATTTTTAATTGTGTAATATGGAGGCATCTGTGCATCATATTTGTGTTGATAACATTATCCTGAAATGTGGGTTGTCTTCAATCTCACCTGAACAGTTGTATTTATGAAGTGTGCTTGCACCGTTTAGTCATAGTGGGTCACATTGTCATATTGTGTAACAGCTAAGGCCCTGTTGTGTCCAGGCTGGTGTAAAGGGAGAACTTGGTCGGATGCTGGGAGTTTTTGAGGTAAGTGTGGACATTTCCCTTTCAATACACATCTATGTGATGAGCCACATTTTGCCAACCACTATACTTGCCACCTGATTGTAATATTGTCATGTCTGCACCAGTAAATAATAAGGAAACAATTCTGCAATTCCTTTTCTATTTTTTTATTTTTACGGTGAAATCCATCATGAATAAGTAGAAGACGTATCATACCACCCAGACTCTACCCAGATCAGGTCGCCCATCCAAACTCAGTAGCCGGGTAAGCAGGAAACTGGTTCGGGATGTCACTGTAAATCCAACAATGACTTTGAAAGGTCTGCAAGGCTCTATCTGAGATGGGGGTCAGTGTTCATCAATCAACAATATCCCTTTCCCATCACAATGCTTGCCTCTATGGACAATAAACAAGCCATTACTGAAAAAGCCGTATCTAAAAGCCCATATGGAGTTTGCGAAAAAGCATCTTTATGATACTACAGACATGTGAAGAACTGTTTTTGTTTTGTCTGACCACAAAACCTAAGTTTTTGGTCTACATTCAGAGCATTACATCTCGTGCAAGACTAACACCACATCACCCAGTCAACACCATCCCAACTGTCGAGCATGGTGGGGTCAGCATCATATGATGGGGCTGCTTTTCATCAAAGGAGACTAGTAAACTTGTCAGGATAGAAGAGGCAATGGATGGTGCAAAGTACAGGAGAATCCTTGATGAAAACCTGCTTGAGTCGGCCATTAATTTGAAACTGGGTAGGAGATTCACATTTCAGCAGGACAATGATCCGAAACGCAAAGCTAAAGCCCCACTGGAGTGGCTGAATAAGAAAAGAAATGTTCTTGAGTGGCCTAGTCCAAGTCCTGAGTTGAAATCCAATTGAACATTTTTTTTTGCTCGACTTGAAGAAATACAGTCCATCGACAATCCCCATCGAACTTGGAAGACCTAGAGTAATGTTCACATGAAGAATGAGCAAAGATTTCACCACCTCATGCGCAAAGCTGGTAGAGACCGATCCACAAAAACTCATAGCGGTCATTGCTGCAAAAGGTGCTTGCTTCCACCAAGTACTGACCTAAGGGGCTGAATAGTTTTGCAACCAGTGAATTTTGATTTGTACATGTTTTGTGCAGGTATTCCTGACATATAACTTCCTTCAACTATAACAGTGTTTCGTTTGATCTCTCCAGTTATGAGTAAAAAGTTCATTTTGAAAAGTTGTTTCTCCATAATTAATTCATCGAAATGTGGCGTTATTGGTAGGGGGTGAATACTTTTGCAGGCCACTGTAGATGCTTTTAATAAGTAAAATTTTCATTTCATGAAACGTCAACATTTGGTCAGTTCTCGTCAGTGTTGATATCTGTTTTTATCTGAGTTCTAATTCCATATTAAAAGGTACCATCTTTGTTGATTAGGGATTTAGGTGCTGTGAAAGGCAAAGCTGTCTCATGGTTACAAAATACCCCAAGACATTTGCCATTGCTTCTTCAGTTGTCAGGAATTTAGCTCGCATGTTGCAACTCCATATTACGACACAAACTCAACCGTCAAGCCAATGAAGAACCTGGGCTCCACTCAATTGTGAAAAATGTTGCAACAGTCGCACGACTGGTACAGGAGCCCGGTTCATGTTCCGTGGGTCGTGTCAAAACGCCCGCAGCCGCCAGCTAAGTCCACAGCCCAGAACAAGTTCTTGGACTTGTTTGTTAGTTCCAGTACTCGTTGGGACCATGTATCGAACCAAGTGATGTGCTGATTGGCATGCACAACTTTCCTAATCTGACCATGCAACTGTCCTATTTGCTCTGGAGATGAAATGCTTACAGCTGCGCACACTCAGCTCCACCCATCCAGAGACTCTGGCGTTCTTCTTCCTCAGACTCGGGCAGGTTCAAAATTCTGCCACGTGTTGTCAAATGTAACCACAGCAACACACACCACAAATTCTGCCACTAAGAAATAGCAAAATACCTTGTGACATATAACCTTGTCATGGTGGTTGGTCAGTGCTGCAGCTATTATTAAAACATGTGCTATGTAACCGGTGCTTGAACGATTCTAAATTTAATTGCATCATTTGTTTTGTGAGAGGTGAATTAAAACTAGAATTGCAGACATTCGTAAGTGAATGCAATAGGTCTCCCTTAATTTGCACTCGGCAGGAAATATAATCGAGATCATGAAAAAAAATAACAGTGTGCCAAATGTGTCTTTGCAGCCCTAAATGCTCGTTACTACGTTGACAGATTTTGAATTTTGACCCATGTAAAATCGAGACTGCTCTTGAAAAACGTGAATCAGAAATGCAAAATAAAATGCAAGAAAAGAAAGTTGTTACAAAGTATTAGTCGATACACACAGAATGGCTGAGTGGCCACATCATCGAGGTTATTGAACATTGTAAAATATTGCTCGATGCAAACCTAAATGCTAAGTATTGTGGCGAGAGCATAAAATTATCGCATAAGTTCAGATCAGGTTCTGAATATGTCTGTGTGGCCTAGTTTGCAAAAGGGTTTTAGGACACCACAAGCTGCATCATCATGCATGTGAATAATGAATACATACAATACCTTTGACAAATTAAAAAAATTAAGACAGCGGACCTGTTTCACTGCATTACTCTGTCAGTATCAGGATTGGATGGAATATAAACACTTGCCCAGCTAGACACATTATGTCCTGCTCGATTTTGACCTTTGACCCCTGTATATTGAAAACTACGCCAATCCATAATGTTTCTCCACATCCCTAAAGGGGTTGTTCAAAAGTACCTTTTGTGCCAAATTTTATCGATCGGGGAGTGGCACAGCAAAATACTGGGGGGGCGGGGGGGGGCAAGGTGCTGGCCAAATTTTTTTTGTGGGAGAGGTGAATTTTGTGGGGGGGGGGGGGGGGGGTGTAGGAAGAGCATGCATATAAAGACCCTATCGTTTTTTGCCCTATCTCTCAATGGTGAAGAATCACTTACAAAATTACTCTTACTCCAGATCTGGATCTTCAAAATCGAATCATTTCGTCCTTGTCACATACCGAAGCTCTCCACTAAATTTTGTCCAAATCCATCCACAACTTTTTGAGATATCCTGTTCACAGACAGACAAACAAACAAACAGACAGGGGTGAAAAATAACTTCCATCCACCTACGGTGGTGGAGGTAATAATACAACTATGTAATGCCACGTCTGACATGGCAACTCTTAACTTGGCTGGCAGCTCAGCTCATCTATAGATAGGCCATGCCCCACAGAGAAGATCAGTGTATAGTACAAACAAGGTATAAAAGTTAACCGTAAAGTGGATACCAAACAATGTGAAGCAGATGGTCATTCGTGAAACTGCTTTGTTTTATTGATGATCTAATAGTGATGTGGGAATTCTTCCAAAACAATCCTAGTTTATTGGTGCTTAAATGTATACCTTATTGTTATAATAATAATAATATAATAATGTATACTTATAATTTGCACATATCCACCCATATAGGATGCTCAAGGTGCTGAACTTTCCATAGGATTTGATAGCACAACTTTTGCGATGCCAACTGGTGTTTTTAATTGCCAAACATTATTGATGCTGTTATTGCATTGTAATTGGGTAGTTGTTTTTGTTGCGAGGTCAACTGCCTTTCGATTTTGAGGAAGGGATAAATCGTAAACGTGTTGATGCTTCAGTGACGCGTATTGTAGTTGGTTTGAGATAATGCTTCTTGATCAATACAAACAGTGTGTAAATATTGATTGTTGGAGAAAATGTATTCGATAGATATGTTCCGGAAATCGTTTGAATTGGCAATTTTATTTCTTTATTTTTAAGTTTGTGCTCTTAGTGTGTAGCATAGGGAAATTATAACCCTTGTTCATTTGCTTGTGCTACTCTACTCTAAATTTGGGTTCCACTTCATAGTCCTTCACAGCAAACACGAAATGCAATAAAATGTAAATTTAAGAGGGATTTCTGTCATTGCAATAAATGGACATGGAGAATAAGCTGTTGTTGAAGATGGCGATGGATAAACGTCTTCCTGGGTGACTGTGTTGATGTCGGTCCATAGACAGGAAGTTTTGAGCACTGTTTCCATGCAATCCAATTTCGGTATTCTGTGGTCAGCAGGAGTGTTTTCTGAAGGTGACACTTAACTTTGTGCAATCGCTGGCACTTAAATTTCAAGTGAATTTCTCAACTTGTTGGATTTTGTCTATTTTGCATGTCAGGCAAGAAGATTAGGAGAAATGAATCGATATCTTATGAGATTTGAACATGGGATTATTTTTTTGCATGAGTCGTATGCTTAGACAGGAACACCAAAGTGGTTTTCTGAACATGAGCTGGAAAAATGTTTAACTTTTAAAATTCTCATTGTGCTTTGCTGATTTAATTTGAAGTGAATTTGTAGTTGAGTACAATAAAGCGTGAAACGTTGAATGTGATGTCCCCACCTAGCCACAACCTATGCTTGAGTGCTTGGCATTTGAGGCTTTTCGGCAGTGGCTTGTGCTCATGTGAGCACAGGATCATGTATAAAAATAATTCCTGCACCACTACCAGCTACAGTGTCGGTCTGGGTGTATATTTGCGCTAACCAGTTTTGAATTTGCTGCACGTTTATTTTTATTTTTTAGAATCAAGACAGGCGGCATCGCACGTATGTGTTTGTGCTCATCGTCACCGAACTGCTCGACCATTGGGAAGATTCGGAGAATCTGGGTAAGTCTTTGCTGGTATCTCCCAATCATTCCTTAGTTACCCAAATTGGATGCTTTTTCTTTAATGTTCTGTCTTATTACATTAAGGATATAATTTTTGCCTCCATGAGTAGATGTTCATATAAAGTATAAACAATCAAATACTGTAAATGGCATTTCAATATCAACATGAGGTACATTCTCAGATGAGAATCCTCAACATGTCACACCAATTTTTGAAGTTTTGATCCCATACAAAATGTTTGAAATAGTCTTGGCTCTGGTACTTGTCTTTTTTTTTTTTTCTTTTTTTTTTTTGTATACAAGATCGAGGCTCGTGAAAGAGCGAACATTAATCACACAGAAAAGACAAACAGACACACAAAACAAATAACATCGGGAGCGGTAGACAAGATGGGGAGAGAGGGGGAAGGACACAAACACAACATTTGAGAGCAGGGACCGAGAGACATGGAGACATCGAGAGAACTGTGGGAGGGAGAGGGCTTTGGGGGGAAGGCATGGGAAGGGGGGGGGGGGGGGTGGGAGAGGTATAAAACATATGGACACTGCCAAGACTTCCAGGAAAGAAGTTGGAATTTCAAACAAGGTGGATCTGGGGTGAATTAGTGGGGGTAGAAAAGATCAAGGTTTTGGATGGGGGAAGATAAGAGATGGTGGTGAACAGCTGTTTTGAAGACCTGGAGGGAGGAGTGTGATTGAAGTGAGTGTGGGAGTTTGTTCCAGAGGCGGGAGAAAAGAGGAATGAAAGAGTGAAGGTGAGCAGAGAGCCGAGATTTCGGCAGTTTAACCATCAGAGGGTGGCTGGCAGATCTTGTGCGACCTGTAGGAATATTTGGGGGACAGAGCACAGAGAGAGCTGGGGGAGCAAGGCCGGAGAGGAGTCGGTAGAAGACAGAAAGACCACCTACCTGCCTGCGGTGAGTGAGTGAAAGGCCCTCAGAGATAGCTTCATCGCGGGAGATTCCAATGATTCTGAAAGCTTTGGATTCAACAGCGTGAAGCCGAGCCAGGTGTGAGGCAGGAGCACCAGCCCATAGGGGAGAACAGTATTCCATTGAGCTGCGGATGAAAGCCTTGTATGTGGTGAGGAGCTCAGGTGTGCCTAGGAAGGACTTCGCACGACGGAGGATGCCCAGTCGGCGACTGGCTTTGAAGGCCAGCTTGGAAATGTGGTTTTCCCAAGAAAGATCATGGCAGATGGTGAGACCCAAAAGCTTGAGCGACAGAACTTCTTGGAGAGGATTGTTGAGAAAGTAGATGGGAGGGTTGTCCAGTCGATCTTTTCGGAGAGACATAGTAAGAGTGTGAGATTTGTCAGGATTGAAAGACATGTTCCACATGTTTGACCAGTCTGTGATTTTGTCCAGGTCTTCAGAGAGTGAGGAGGCTGCAGACTGCCGATCTGAGGTAAGAGGAATGGAGCGGCAGAGAGTGGAGTCATCAGCAAAGAGATACAGAGGATTTTCCAGAGAGTCGGAGAGATCATTGATAAAGACCAGAAAAAGCACAGGGCCCAGCACACTGCCTTGGGGAACTCCAGCCTGAACGGGAAGGGGAGATGAGAGAAATCCATTCAGGGCCACACGTTGACTACGACCATAGAGGAAGTCCGCAAGCCATGCATGGAGATTTCCATGGATACCATAGGAGGAGAGTTTGGTGAGCAGAGCTGGGTGCCAGTCCGTATCGAAGGCACATGATATGTCAAGGGAGACAGCTCTGATTTCCTGTTTGGCATTGAGGACCTCCATCCATTGTTGAGACAGCAGAAGCAGCATGTCCAGAGTAGAGTGACCTGGTCTGAAACCAAATTGATGATCAGAGATCAAGCCATTGGAGAAGAGGAAAGATTTCATATCCGAAGCAATGATGGATTCCATGACTTTGCTGATAATTGGGAGCAGGCTGATTGGTCTGTAGTTGCAAGGATCTGTTTTTGCACCTTTTTTGTGTAAAGCGGTAATGTTTGCTGATTTCCAGGATGCTGGCAGATGACCTTGAGCAAAAGATAGGGTGAAAAGAACAGAGAGAGGGTGAGATAGAGCGGCAGAGCAGGATTTTAGGACTCGTGGGCTGATGCCATCTGGTCCAGTTGCAGAATCAGAGTCGAGGTTTGACAAAAACTCCTCCACCTTGTCAGGAGAGAAGGTCACAGAGTCCAGGAGCAGTTTGGTTCGACTGGGAAAGGTGGGAACAGAGAGAGATGGGTTTGGGACTAAGGATTTTGAGGCAAACACAGAGTTGAGGCATTCGGCTTTGTCACGTGCGATGTCAACTGTGTGGCCATTTGAGGTAAGGGAGGGGATGGAGGGGGAACAAACACCAGAAACGGATTTGACCAGACGCCACCAGGATTTGGAGGAAGGAGACAGGTTTGAGAGTTCATTCTTGAGTGAGGAGAGATAGTGCTTCCTGGCACTCCTGAGGGTAGACACACACTTGTTCCGAGCTTGGTGGAAGGAACTGAGATTTCCTTCAGTTGGATTAGCCTTCCAAGAGGCAAAGGCAAGTTGTTTCAGGGCAACTGCCTCACCACAAGATTCAGTGTACCATGGACGGGAGGAAGGGTAAGACAACTGAAGGCGAGATGGGATAAATCTGTGCATGAGAGAGATCAGTTTGCTTTGGAAGAATTCCCAGGAAGAATTGATGTCAGAGGCAGTGGAGATGGGAGACCAATCCAGACGATTGATGGCTACTTGAAGACCGTCCCAGTCGGCCTGAGTGAAATGCCAGACTCGTCGACGCTGAGGAGGCTCTCTGAGAATGGCCAGAGAGATGTCCACTTTGACAAGCACATGATCAGAAGAACCGATTGGAGCAGAAGAAGAGCAGCAGACATTAGCAGGGAAGTTGGTCATAACCAAGTCTAGAAGAGAAGATACTCCATTGGCTGAGATCCGGGTCGGGAAATTGACAGATTGTGTCAATCCCAGTGAGTCACAGAAGTCCTTTGCTGAGGTGCCATGACTGGTGAGAGAGGAACCCACACCCAACCAGGTGGCATGATGACAATTGAAGTCACCACATATGAGGAAGAGAGAGTTGGGATGAGTGGATAGAAGTTGGTCCATGTTGTCAGACAGTGAAATGTAGATGGAGTCATCACTGTTTGGGGGACGGTACAGAACACATATGAACAAAAGGTGGGAGCGGAGAGGAAGCCGTAGCCAGAGGTACTCCTGGGGGTGAGGAGGAGAGAGGGCAGTGCAAGGAGAGTGAGGAAGAGAGTTTTTGATAAAGATAGCCACCCCACCACCAGGCCGAGGCTCAGGTCTATCATACCGGAGGAGGGAGTAACCAGGAAGAGATATTAAGGAATCAGAGACATCTTGAAGGAGGAAAGTCTCTGTTAAGCAGATCAAGTCTGGATTGTCAGAAGCAACCTGTATGGAGAGATCAGTCAGGTTTGAGCGAAGGCCCCGGTCTTAAACATCTTGGTTGACATTGGGCCCTGGAGATGTAGCTTTTAGTTTATTTGTAGACAAGGAAAAGTGTACACAATGTACGATATGCTGTTGGCAAGTTACTTTGTGCCAGTTTCCAAAGCTGACTGAAAAAGCAAACGACCACTTCAAATGGGGAAAGCAACTTGGCGACTCCACAGAGCACGTCTTGTTTGGCATGGTGTTAATTTGACTTTCTTTTTCTGAATTAACAAACATGTGCTTACACTGTGAAAGGATGTTAATATTTGTCATCTGTATTGCCACTTTGTTTTCACTGTCACTTCATGTCAATACAGCACTTGAGTAAACCTTTGGATTTGAGGTATTTGAACCACAGCTGTGGATCCATTTTTTATGCCGATGCAGCCAAAGTCACCGGAGGCGTTGTTTTCGGGTTCGTCCATCCGTCCTTCCATGATGGGTTTTTTGTTACCGCGATAACTTAAGAATGACTGAAAGGATCTAAGTCAATCTTGGTTCAAATACAGTATGTATTATGATGTAAAGATGAATGAGCTGGATTACGGAATCAAGATCAATTGGCTAGATTACTTATTCTTATAGCAACCATTGAAATTGGTTTAAAATACCTTTAGTCAGTGCAGTATACTGTTTTTTTCCTACCAGGTGAGCGCCAGGGGTATTGCCCCTGTGTTTGAAATTGTCAAATCGTTTGTCCAGGTACATCACTGTATTGTCAATTACTTGTAGTCTTACTTAGGTCTGATTCAGGCTCTTCTGGTGCCATACTAGAGGATCGGCCATGTATTTTCTGTTTTGTGAGCGAAACCCCTTTGTAGACCAGGTAATCGTCAACTAAAGTAAATTTATCACAGCCAGTAAATAAAGGTGAAGCATAAGATTCATTTGAGAGTTCATTTGTAAAAAGCTGCAAGACATTCTGATTTTTTTTTATTTTTTATTTTTTTTTTAACGATAGTTACACCATTCCCCATCAAAGTTTTATGACCATTTATATAAAACTAGGTAAAGTACCCATCCCAAGTGATGGGAAAAGTGAGCAAAAGTATCCCCTTCCTCTCCCTCCCTTTTCCCCCTACCTCTACCACCTCAGAGGTCATGTTAGGTAAAAATGTGATGACTTGAGAACAGCTGACGGGATTCAAATCAAACTTAGTACGAGTACAGTCGTGGCTAAAAATATTGGCACCCTTGCACTTTTTTCAAATAATTCACCATTTCTTCCAGAAAATTGTTGAAATTTTAAAATCTTTTGGTATTCACATATGTATTTCTTTGCATTGCAGTGGAGCAAAAAAAAAAAAAAAAAGCTGAAAAAATTACTAAATCTTAGCATATTCCACACAGAAATCATAAAATGGCCTCGACAATATTATTGCTACCTTTTAGAAGTTGTTCTAAATAATTAGATTTCAAGCAGGTGATTCTCCTTTACTTTGGAATTGAACTCAACTATGGTGAGTTGCAGGTGCCTGCAATATAAAAATCACTCATTCAACCAGTTTGAGTAGAGAAAAGGAGTCATTCTGCTGTTTTGTGTCGCTGTGTGTACTGCAATGAGCATGGAAAAAAAAAAAAAAAAATGAAAAAAAAAAATGGAGAAACCATGCAATGAGCATGGAGAAAAGAAAGAAAACCAGAGAATTGTCTGAGGAGGTCAGACACAAGAATGTAGACAAGCATGGATAATCTCAAGGCTACAAGTCCATCTCCAGAGACCTTGATGTTCCTGTGTCCACCATACATAATGTTATCAGGAAGTTTAAGACCCATGGTACTGTAGCCAACCTCCCTGGATGTGGCCGCAAGAGAAAACTTGATCAAAGATTGCAGCGAAGGATTGTTTGAATGGTGGAGAAAGCACCTCAATCAACTGCCAAACAGATTCAAGCTGACCTTCAGACACAAGGTACGACAGTTTCAACTCGCACCATCCGTCACCACCTCAATGAAAAGAGACCCAGGAGGACCGCACTGCTGCTGAGAGAGAGACATAAGAAAGCCCGACTGGAGTTTGCTTAAACACACCTGAACAAGCCAAAATCCTTCTGGGAGAATGTCCTGTGGACAGACGAGACCAAATTAGAGCCTTTTGGTAGAACACATCATCTCTAGGTTTGCAGAAAACAAAATGAAGCCTTCAAAGAAAAGAACACCTTCTCTACAGTCAAAGATGGTGGAGGTTCAGTGATGTTTTGGGGTTGCTGTGCTGCCTCTGGCACTGGGTGCCTTGAATGTGTGCATGGCATCATGAAATCAGGAGATTACCAAGGCATATTGGAGCGCAATGTTCAAATCGGTGTCAGGAAGCTGGGTCTCCGTCAAAGGTCATGGGTCTTTGCAACAGGATAATGACCCCAAACACACTTTAAAAAGTACCCAGGAATGGTTCAAGCCAAAACGCTGGACTGTTCTGAAGGGGCTAGCAATGAGTCCAGATCTAAATCCCATTGAACACCTGTGGGGAGATCTGAAAACAGCAGTTGGGAGAAGGCACCCTTCAAATCTGGGAGAACTGGAGCAGTTTGCACAAGAGTAGGCCAAACTGCCAGTAGAGAGGTGTGGGAAGCTCAATCATGGCTATAGGAATCGTTTGACTGCAGTTATTTTGTCCAAAGGCTGTGCTACCAAATATTAGTCTTGTGTGTGAATAATTTTGTCAATGCCATTTCTATTTATTTTCTGATTTAAAAGAATATATTAAGTTCTGAATCAAAAACAAAGGTTCTGTAATATTAACAGTGAAACTAGAACTGCCACTTTAAAACTGCTGGCAGTGATGACCGGTTTACTGACACCCTCTTTTGATACAACCCCACTTTTGATACAACCCCACTTTTGATACAACCCCACTTTCATTGGAAATGCTTTGACACAACCCCCTTGGATAGAACCCCGATACACACACACACACACACACACACACACACACACACACACACACACACACACACACACACACACACACACACACACACACACACACACACACACACACACACACGCGCGCGCACATCCCCCCTACCCCCACCCACACACACCCCCCACACCCCTCCC